>NC_059162.1:27607231-27910261 GCF_019923935.1 Bubalus bubalis
AGTCATGGTGATTTAAAGATGCATGACCTAGAAAGCTGCATCACAATATGTGTTTACATAGGTGACTGGTATTGTTGAAACACAAAAGAGGTTATTATATTTTTAAAAGGCCCTTCTATGGCCTTTAGCATACACCTGTGGTTCTGTTTTCTTAGAAATGTTGAAGATGGGGTTGGATTCTGATTTATCAAGAATGATTAGAAATATGGGGATGGAATTCAAGGTTCTCCTGCAATCACTTTAATTTCTGAATTTGTTTTCATTAAGTTTACAAAAATGTGTATAGGCTTTGGATCAATCATGTAAATCATTTTCAATGTCAGCTAACTCCATTATTGTGTCATTCAGCCATCAGTACAAAACAATACAAAACACATTCAGACATTCCTTTAGATTCCCTACTTCCAGAAAGAATGTCAGAAAGGAAATTCTGTAAAGGCGAGAATAGGCTAGATGCGCATCACCGAACTTCTGCTCCATCAATTGAAACACAGTTGATCTTCAAAAATTTTCTCTCTCCTTATAATCCTACGGAAAGTCAAAGGAAGCTTTGAAGTGATACACTTTCAAAAAGCTCACGATCTGTGTTTCTTCTCAAAATTTAAAACTCTTCCCCATGCCCTCCAACTTCCTACAGCTATTAGCTAAAAGTTACCAGGTAAGACAAATTTGTCACCCATAATCTTCTTATTCATTCATTAGTTTAGTAAATAAAAACAAATGAGCTTTTTTGCCAATGCAATATTTGTTGATGGAATTGAAGCAAGGTTCTGAGAAACTCCTACTGTATCAGGTACTTGTGGGAAACAAATATGTATTAGCAGTTTCAAGGGACTTAGAGTCTACTAAAAATATAAAATATGTTCCCAATAAGCCCACTTTGAAGAAGTGTGTGATTAAAACAACGAGAATTGTCTATCTCATGTGTTTTTTGCAAATGACTGAAAATCTTATAAAAGACATCCCATCTCAATCCCATTCTTGATATAGTAAAGATAGTCCTCATATGATACATCAGAGAAAAGGATATGATTGGTGATGTAGTACTTTTAAGTTTAAAGTGGCTAATGCAGCAAACACTGGGGATTATTCCCATTTTGCCATCTTAGAGGAAGAACTTCAGTCTGTGCATAGGTTTACTTGCTGTAATGATGCAGAGTCAATGAATGGCATTCACTTAACGATGTCAGCCCAGGAACACCAGACTGTACTGTTCAGTCTCTTATAATCCTAGCTTGTCCAAAGTCTTCTTTCTGTTGGTCAATGCCTATGCTAAATATCGTGGCTGGTGGAAAACACTGTTAGGTTTAGACTCATTTAAATTCATGGCAAAAAGAAAGAAAATCCTTAATCAAAGGCACAAGATAGATTTTGCAAAGAAGTAACGGCCAGAAAATTAATCCAAAATGCTCTTTGGTTTGGGCTTCTGTGTGAGCACAACTTGGCGGCCGGTCTTGACTGGAGGTTCTGGGAGTTGCAGGAGTGGAAAATGGAAATGGCTCATCTGCACCTGCCCTTTCTCTAGAGATTAGACTCATCCTCTCCCACGGCACTCATGGCCAGTTCTCTCTCTGAGAAAGAAGGCTGCAGGCCATCTCCTCACTGATGCCCAGGCCCCAGCAGCCTGGTCCTACAAGTCACTCTCAGTGGATCTATGCGTGTGTGTGTGCTCAGTCACTTCAATCGTGTCCAACTCTTTGCAACTCTTTGGACCGTAGCCCACCACACTCCTCTGTCCATGGGGTTCTCCAGGCAAGAAGACTGGAGTGGGTTGCCATGCCCTCCGCCAGGGGATCTTCTCAACCCAGGGATCAAACTCACTTTTCTTTTGATCCTGCATTGGCAGGCAGGTTCGTTACCACTAATACCACTTGGGAAGACCCAGTGAAACTATATTGTTCTATAAATAGATGTTTGGGTATGGGATGTATTTCTGTGGCCTGTGTGGGTTTCAATCTTTTGATGTAGAACAACTTTGTCCAATAGAACTTTCCATGGTGACAAAAATGTTCTATAAATCTGCACTGTTCAATGTAGTAGCCATCAATCACAGGTAGGTACTGAGCACTTAGAATATAAAACTTAATTCTCAATTTTTAATCTTAATTAATTTTAATTTAAACAGCCACATTTGACTAGTAGCTACCCATAATGGACAGTACAGACTTGTAAAATGACTTCATCCATTTGGATTTCCATGAATGGAAAAGAATGATCAAAATGATCACTGTATGGTAATGACACAATTCTGGTTTAGAAGTATGAATTAATTCTTTTAATTTTGACATAAATAGAATGAATAAAACCCTGAAACTCCCCCTCCCCTCCAGGATTTGGGTGACATCTCAGGGTGTGTCTTTTCAATATTCAAAAGACAAAATGAAAGGAAAATAATTTATAAAAACCAGGTATTTTACTAGATGATTACCTATGTGTTTTGAATATCAATAGATGCTTATATTAATAGCATCAAACTCTTTCACATTCTCAGTCAACATTTTTAGGCAAATAATTACTTAATTAATAACTTACTGTAAAATAATAACATCTAGATAATTAATTCAAACTGATGTTTGGATCAGACTCCTGAACAACTTGGTGGTATGTCTACACTGGAGCGAAATTTGCTTGAAGATTATGGGTTCAGTATTACAGATGAAGTGTTCTTGTATGAAGTCAATCATTTTTTGAGTGGTAATATAGATATGAAACTAAGAACAACTAATACAAAGCAACACAGAATCCAAAATTTTTTATTTGAAGAATTTTGTGATATCCTTAAATTTAATGTACAGGTAATATCCAAAAAGAAATGCCCTCAATATTTTCAACAGAGGTAGAAGCTACCAGAGACTCACTGGGTCTGATTCTGATGACTGGAATGTAGCTCTCCTAAGATGCTGTCTGCACTTCCGAGCTTCTTCTTCTGATTGACCCATGTTGATCAGCCTGGACACATACAACAGACTAGAATTTTGTCACTTTTAAATCTGCCACCTTCTACGAATATGGTCAACTCAGGCTAGAATGAAAACTATAGTTGTTCGGCCAAGTTCTAGGCAAGGGTTTCAGAGCGCCTGCTCCTCTGGTTGCATTCATATGGCTGCTGGCAGATCGGCTCCCTTGTTTATACAGCCTGCCTTACTCCACAGGGTTCTTCTGAGAATCAAAGGAGATCCCAAGAGAGTGAGATTCCCGCAGTAGAAAGAGCAGTCAGATGATCGAAAATACCTGAATTCTAATCCCAGGACTTGACTTAATTTCTCTGGGTTTTTGTTTTCTTATTTGCAGGGCGAGGGTAGGAACATCTCCTCTATTTGTCTCCTGGAGTAGCGTGCACTACATGAGATGCTCTATGTGAACACACTTTCCAGTTCTGTTTCCATTTTAGACTGAGATTTCTGGTCACTGTCATCTAGATGAGATTCATTTACTTTTATCTAGTCCCCGAGTCACCAGTTGCAAACATACACAGAATGACCGACTGGGATTAGTGGTGTGGTTTGTGAGGGTGAAATTGAGTGAGAAGAACCATAAAAGGCCCCAAATCTGTGGCCTCAACTTCATTAAGCAGGCGCAATATTCATCAATGTGATCCATCCTCAGTCAAATGCAGCCTTCTGCCCTTTTGCAGCTTAGCCTTGCTGTCAGCAGCTGGGGGCCCTGCCCAAGGGCAGAGGGAGGGAGCCCCAGGTTGCCCACACTGCTGATGATATCTGGAATATTCAAGGACTGCAAAACAAACCCCCAGTCATCATTTTACTTTAAAAAGCAAAAAGTCTCCCAGATAATGAGCATTTTGCTCTAATAAGAACTGTAGGATTGATTAGGTTCAAACTGTTAACAGACATCCTTATGGTTAATGAAGCAGCATTGAAAATGCCTCTTGATTCTTCGGAAACTTAAATCATACAAAGGCAGCAAGGAAGGAGAACAGAATTGGAGGTGGGGTACAGTTAAACTGTCTGCTAGTTAATGTACTTAAGATAATGAACAAAAAATGTTTGTTCTTTGGTAAGTTAATATTTGTGGAGAGTCATCTCTGCTGTGGGCAAACAATACACTTTGATGATTATCGTTAAAACATTCTTTGGGGTCACATGTTTTCCTGTGAATCTTGAGTGGAGGAGGAAGCCGCTGCCATTTTAATTCCTTTGTTAATGTCTTTATGAATGCAATTAACACTTCATTCACGCTTCTTTGTTTCTAGATCCCATTAGGATGTGGTTTATGCCAGTTTCTCTCTCCCAGGAGACAGCCCACATCACACAACATTTCACTCAGCTGTGTGGCTTAGCACTGACAAACTCAATTTACCAAAGGCAGGAGTGAGTTGACACCATGCTGCGGCAGTCGTCCTGATGGGAAGAAACGACTCATTTCATTCCAAGGGGGAACACACCTCTGAGCAGCATGTTTGTATGCCAGAGTCTGGGAGGCCAGGAAGCAAGTGAAATCTCTGCAGATCAAGAATGCTAAGATCCAAGGCCTTAAAACGGAAAGCCAACTATGGTAGATAAAACAGGTTGCCATCATTTTCATCAAACCTTCGTGAGGGCTAACTAGGTAGAAAGTAAGGGAAGAGCCAGAAGCAAGGGCCCCTCTAGAGCTTAAGAGACCAGAGATATCCATAACAAACACATCAGCAAGACCATAAGGCACCACTGGTCTCTGAGCCATGGGGCCTGGGAGGAGGGCTTTTCTGAGGATGTGGGACTTAAAGTAAAAGCAGTTCCCCTGGCTATCCTACAGAGGTCACCAGGAAAGAGGAGGAGGGTGGGAAGAGTTGCAGAGCGGGAAGAGAGGCAGGCATTAGCAAAGACAGCAGAAGTGTGAAGTGAGTAAGAGGGGTTGTGTTCACAAGAAATTACTTCCCCTTTATATTAAAGTCTCTCCTCCAATTGATGGCATCATTTCTATTTCAAATATCAGTGTGATATTTGCTTAACAGCCAAAGGCACTGCAGATGAATATATCTGAATCTTACTAAGATACTGTAAGAGGAGATGAAGGAGGTCTGAAGTGACATCAGAGACAAAGGGAAGAAACAGGCACTGCCCGTCATTCGAGGTGATATTTTTACTTTAAATGAAGAATAATTACTTATAGGCCTTGGACCTGTGTCATAATTTTAAGTTTAGTTTTCTCTGACAAAGATGAAAAAAGAGCAGAATTTCCAATAAGTATTATGAAGCATAAAATATTACCAGGAGAGGAAGTAAAACAGCCGATAGCCCCAGGTCATCTGTGTCTAGCATTAAAGGTGTGTGAATAAATCAAAGACCGCATTCCAGTTGCAGTTTTAACATTATTTAATGATATGAAGATTGGTTGTTTTCTTCTCTCCCAGATTCTCCAAAAATCTAGCCTTTGTTCCAGTAGTTATACATCCTTATTACCAAGACCTTTCTCACATCTCTTTCAACCAGACCTGGGCCGTCAATGCCAGCATATTCTATTATAATAAGGCCCAAATTGGCCAGCCCCTGTGCATTAAAGCGTTACCGACCAGTTATGCCCCGGCACCTTTTTGCATTAAGAAGGGTTATTTTGCCTACATTTCATCATATGTGACAGCTGTTCGTGGGAAGAACGGCTTCCCTCACTACAAATAATTCTTGGCCAAAGAACAGGTCACAACTAATGTCATCACTGATTTTAATCAAAGGTTAGAGTGATGCTGATTTTATAAGTGGCTCTTCCTTTTTCTGAAGCAAATAATTGTCAATTGTCAGTTTTAGAACTACTCTGTGATTTATTGGAAGGGTAACACCTCATTAGAATTAAGAAATTAATGCCCAGACATTACAAAGCAAAAGGAAAAAAGGTGATAATCTGTGTGTGGGGAGTTGGGGTGGGGGTATTCTCAGAATCAAAAATCTTTACTTTTGTTCTTGTGCATTTTTTTTTTTTTTTTTTTTGGATAGAAAAAACTCACTCTGAATTCCCTGGCCTCCAGCCACTAGGTAGCTATGTAAAACATAAACAGGGTCTGTGTCCTGCTGCATTTGAGAAAGATGTAAATGTGTAAATATGATGGAAGAGGTTTTATTTTCTTTCTCCCTCTCAGGAATGGTCTGACAGCCCCAGGCTGGAGAATGTGTCTCTCCCAAGTGCTCTGTCACCCTGGTAACCATGGAGACCATGACGATCGATTAGATGCCATCTGATCTCAACCTCATAAAAAAAAAAAAAAGGCAGCAGATGGCAACCAGGCCACTAGACCTGTCTCAAGAGAGACACGAAGGAAGAGAGAAAGGGAAGGAAGGAGGGGAGAAAGGAGATACTGTGGTAGACTGATGCCCGGAGAAGAAAGCACAGAAGCAGTTCTGGAAATGAACATCTTGGAAAAGAGTCGAAATAGAAACAGAAAGCAAGGCAGGCAGGAACCAGGGAAAGAGGAGACACAATGCAAAATGAAGCTACATCCAATTGTGCAATATATCTCCATAGTGAGTGAAGGAGGGAAAGCAAACCAGCTCTTTCCCCACTTTTTCCTTGGGTCTGTAGGTCCCAGAATGCTCTGGAATCCGGGCCGTAAGGTCTCTGAGGGGCATTCACAAGGCTGTCCTTACGGCTCTCATGTCAGTTGGAATTGGATGCATCTGTAGAAGAACCCTGAGACCTGGCTTTCAGGAGGAACTCCCAATCAGACGGGGTTTTCCAACGGCCTTCAGATGACTGGATGTGTTGATACCTGATCATCTTGCCACCCAATCTCCAGTAGTGTTCTAGTTACTCTTAAAGGGACAAGTCATAATTAGGTCAGCAGACACCCAAGGTGAAAAGAAGAACAGTTAAGCTAGTGCTGATATCAGGAGACTTAGCCATCATCCTAGAGTAACATAATGGCATTTATAAAGTGCTTATGTGCCAGACACTGCTAAACACTGTGTACAGATTTTTTATGTATTTAATTTAATCCAGACAATGATGCTGTAAGATAGGTGCTGTTATTATCCCCATTTTACAGTCAGAAACTGAGTTTAGAGAGCACATCAATAATATATACATAAAATATACATACTATATTTGGTTAAAATACATGTGTTTATCTATCTACACACACACATATTTCTACAGAATACAGTAATAATCTTTTGGTTAACTCTCCTGTTTTCAACAATGTTATAAACACCCTTCCATGTTTTGAGCTTACCCCTCCACTCACACCCTTACCAACAGCAGGCAGGCATTCTTATCCTTCATCTTTGCCAACCTGAGAGATGCTGCTGCTGCTGCTAAGTCACTTCAGTCGTGTCCTACTCTGTGTGACCACATAGACGGCACTCTACCAGGCTCCCCCGTCCCTGTGATTCTCCCAGCAAGAACACTGGAGTCGAGCCATTTCCATCTCCAATGCATGAAAGTGAAAAGTGAAAGTGAAGTTGATCAGTCCTGTTGGACTCTTAGCGACCCCATGGACTGCAGCCTACCAGGCTCCTCCGTCCATGGGATTCTCCAGGCAAGAGTACTGGAGTGGGTTGCCATTGCGTTCTCCACCTGAGAGATGAAATGGTATCTAATTGTTTACATCATGTTTGATGAGTGGGTATGGTAAACAATTCTTTCTTGTTACCAGTCATTCTTATTTCTTTTTTTTTTTTTTTAACTGCCCACACATATCATTGTCCTATTTGGTATTAACTTCAGGATAAGGCAAAAAGGTGAAATATCCATGTAGTCTCTACAAATTCAATGGCATTGTCAGAAAGTGCATTGACATTTATGACCAGAGCGAATTTACATTCTTTGTATAAGTTGACGTCCTGCTCTATATATTTAAGAAGGAAGCTAACATTTACAGAACACCTATTACAGAGTGCATTTACTCTTTAGAACAGCCCTATTCATTTAATCCTTATAGCTTCATTTAATTTCAGTAGTAGCATTTAATTTTCACAAAAGCTCTAAAAGGCACTTAATATTCTGCCTATTTTCATAAATGTAGAAATCAAGGCTCACAGTCACACAACTATTTAAGCAGTAGGACTGAGATTTAAACCCAAGACACTCCAAGTCCAAAGTAAATTTTCTTTCTCTGTTCTCTACATACAGTTGCCTAGGGCAATGATCCTCTTTTTTTTCCCCTTCCCTTTATAAACCCTAAGAGGATTCCTGAATTCCAGAACCCTATTAATTTCCTTGCATTCCCAACACACATATACCATCCTACCACTCAAATCCGAAGGAGTGTCAGGATGGTTGTGCTGTTAGGAAAGATTGATATTACGGAAAAATTCATTTTAGTTCATATCATCCATTTTATAAATTTTTCTTTGTGTGTGTGTGCGTGTGTGTGTTGTGTGCCTTAAAATCTGAGTAATGGTTTAATCAATCCAGAGTTGAAATGAATAGAAGCATAGGTGGATTAAGAACTACTTCCCCTCAATAGATTATTGCTTTGGAGATCTGAAGCTTCTATAATTTAAAAGGCCTATTTTTCTTCCCTCAAATATTTTTTTTTTTAATGTGGACCATTTTTTAAGGTTTTTATTGAATTTTGTTACAATGTTGTTTCTGTTTTCTGTTTTGGTTTTTTGGTCGAGAGGCCCATGGGATCTTAGCTCTCCAACCAAGGATCGAACCTGCACCCCCTACATTGGACGGAGAAGTCTTAACCACGGGACCACCAGGAAATCCCTAACAGGTCTTTAAAAAGAAAAATATTTCTCATACAAAATTAAGCTCAAGGCTGAGTATTTATTTAAAGTAATAAGAGAAATCACCATAAATTACACATTTTAAAAATATTTAAATGACACAATCATCACACAATTTAAAAAAATACATATTTTTGTTCCTTAATGATTTTTCCTTCATTTTGGGGGCTCCATACTCTACTTCTTTATATGATAAAGACCTTATAATATTTTGTCTAGAGAGTGTAATGATAAATCATTCTTTCTTATAGCATTGTTGATCATATTTGTTTAGTAATATTGTAGAAAAGTTTCTGTGTGCATCAGAGCTTATTTTTGGTATCATCACACAGATGTTTAGAATTAGAGTAAAATTTTGGAAACTTCACCCAAATTTTTGTCATCTACATGATTCCAGAGCATTCCCAGTTTTTTGTTGTTGTTCAGAGCCTAATCTGAGAGGTTTGGAACGGTTGGTGCTCACTGTTAACTCTTTTATTGTCTATGTCCTCCTTGTACCAGTATCTTGTGAACTATATCATCCTTGTCCATATTCCTGTCAAATCATAAAGAAATACAAATACTTTTTTCAAATATGTTCATATAGCTCACTCTTCTTCATTCATCAGACCATTAAATAATTCAAGAAACTACTTACTATTTCTATTAGCAATTGATCTCTTCCTCAATGATTTCCTACTTTTAGAGGAATCTTTTTTCATTACAAGTCTCTTTAGATGTCAGAGTAATTTCCGTTGACTTCATATACAGATAGATGAAAAACAACTTTATGTGGTACAAAACCCACAAAAGTAGACATTACATGTTCATAGATAGTCCTAATAGGAAAGAACTTCTATTTGAGTAGATGTCAATGAATTCTGAATCCTTTGTTTAAAATTGATTGGAAAGAATTTTCTGGAAAGAATTTCCAGACTGCCCTCTGGCTCCATTTCAAACCTTTATTTTCCTCCACTAAGGTCATAGCACACATTCATATTGTGATACAACATTTAATCGGCCACTTTATGAGAGGACAACCAGATGAGTTTCTACAGTGGGTTGTGGGAATGTTCCTGAAAGGCATTCCTACAACAGAATGGCTAGAAATAATTATACACACAAGAGACTAGGAATCACATAAATATATCCCATTAAACACAAATAAATATATTTCCAACTGAACTTGCCTTATCTGGCCCCCCAAAATGCCTGCCACTACCCTGATGCCACTGGATAAGAAGGCAAGTTGGAGAAGAAAGAGATGGCAGTCTGAGCTATTGTGACTAAAATATCTGACTTTAACACATTTTGCAAAAACATATGACAAGTGAATACATTGCTAGGGTTCTTCCTAGAAAATGAGGGGCACCACAGCTTAACCTTCATCAGTTTCATGATAAATCCACCCAAGGACTTTGGAAGTGGTTTGGAGGGTGTTGATATTTGGAGAATGGGGACAGGCCTGTGGAAAGTGCAGGGGCAACATGGTTCTGCTACTTGGTTCAAATGCTGTCTCTGATTCCCTAGCCTAAAGGATGTTGGGTTTCCCAACTCCCTGACTTGGGTCTAGCGTGAGAATCTAATCAGGAGTTGTCGTTGACTAAATGAAGCAAGAAAAGATTGCCTTTCCTATCTTTTGCCTGTTTATTTTTGGCCCTTTGGGTTCTGTATGCTTCATTTTTCCTTTATCTCATTCTGTTATATGCTGCTACCGCTAAGTCGTTTCAGTCGTGTTCGATTCTGTGCGATCCCATAGACGGCAGCCCGCCAGGCTCTGCCATCCCGGGGATTCTCCAGGCAAGAACACTGGAGTGAGTTGCCATTTCCTTCTCCAATGCATGAGAGTAAAAAGTGAAAATGAAGTCGCTCAGTCGTGTCCGACTATTCGCGATCCCATGGACTGCAGCCCACCAGGCTCCTCCATTCATGCGACTTTCCAAGCAAGAGTACTGGAGTGGGGTGCCATTGCTTTCTCCGATTCAGCTATATAGCGACCTCTAAAGATTTCTTCTGTTCTATAAAGATTTGCTCTTGGTAAGAATTCGGCTGTCTCATTTGTTCACTCACAAATGTTTATTCTGCATGTACAATGGGGCTTCCCTGGTGGCTCAGATGGTAAAGCATCTGCCTGCAATGCAGGAGACCCAGGTTCAATCCTGGGTTGGGAAGATCCCCTGGAGAAGGGAATGGCAACCCACTCCAGTATTCTTGCCTTGAGAATTCCATGGACAGAGGAGCCTGGCAGGCTACAGTCCATGGAGTCACAAAGAGCTGGACACAACTGAGGGACTAACACTGTGAATTAGGCACCATTTTAGTTATGAGGGACAAAGCAATGAACAAGACAAAGATATCCCTGGCCTCACAAAGCTTATATTCTAGAGCTAGTAGGACAGAAAGTAATGTCCACTTTAGAACAGTGAGTTTTTAGTACCATATTTGTGCTCTCATGGAAATTTCCATCTGATGCCTTTTATCTCTTGTTGTTAAGAGAGAGTCTTTATTCCTGAATTAACATAATTTCAAATATCAGGGATTTCAGGGAAGTATTTCAGATGGGAAGGGAACACTTTTCAATTCCTTGAAGACTTCCCTTTTATTTATGCACAAAATGGGCCTTGACTTCCATAAATTTGATTGACCCTCCTCTAGCCGATGCCTCATCCACTAGAAACTGTATTCTTGTTTTCCGAGCCTCTAGAATAGTCTCTGGCCTATCAACCAGGGCATTTTGAGGGCTGTTTTAAGCTGTACAGTACGATGTATTCCTTCGTCCTCTTCAACAACTTCTATGCTCAGGTTGAGTATGGCCATGGTAGATACCTGTTTCTACGACTTTGGATCCTTTTATCTGGTCATATTTAAACTGTCGTGAGTGATGACAAGGCTTTAGGTTCAGCATTA
The DNA here is from genome assembly GCF_019923935.1 of Bubalus bubalis. NCBI lineage: Eukaryota > Metazoa > Chordata > Mammalia > Artiodactyla > Bovidae > Bubalus > Bubalus bubalis. Next base: position 27,618,781 of record NC_059162.1, read on the forward strand.
AATTCTTTCATAACAATAATTTTCACTGTAGAGAAAGCCATCTTGTTATATTACAATGCATGGTCTCTTCTTTGTTAGTCAATATTACACTCTTTACGTAGGCAATTGTTTTGTCTTTTGTCATTAGTTCTACTTGGAAGATTTAGTTTGTGATAACTTATAAATCTTGAGAAAACTCAAGCCAGGTTATAAAACAAGTACAGCTCACACAGTTGATGTCCAGAGGTATCTAAGGGTTTATGGTCTTCTGGCTGATGGGGTCTTATGGCTCTGGCTGATTTCCCTGCAATTTTCTTATCTCTGTTCTCTTCCCACTTGTCACTATCATCCTCAGCCTGGTAGCAAGATAGCTACCAGGTAGCAGTTTGCCTCACATCCAGGAAGAGCGATGTTCTGAGAGACTTCCTATGGCAGTTTCTGGGCCAAAAAGTTCGTTTGGGCTTTTCCTTACCATCTTTTGGAAAAATCTGAATGAACTTTTTGGCCTGCCCAGTACAAAGATATTTTCCCCAGAGGCTCTCAGAAAGTCTCTTCTTTTGCCTTGTTGGCTTAATCATATGATCATTTCTGAACCAACCCCTGGCAAGGAATTGAGATTAGGCTCTGCCCAGGAGGAAGTGGAAGTAAGTAACTGGGTTTGGATTAACCTCCCCTGAGGCCCATGGGCTTCCTGGAGAAGGGGAAGTGCCGGACAGAACCTGAGTTCTGACAGGCAGGAGGAGATAGGAACAGTTGCTGGGTAGGCAAAAGGCAATTTCACCCTTTTACTTGGGTATCATTCTAGTTGCCTCAGTGATATTTTGATTTCTGAACTTATTTCTCCAGTTTCTAGGTAATAGACCAGGCTTATACATGACAGGTGATGACTGTTTAAAAAGTTAAGATTATGTCCAGTATCTTTTATTTAAAAAACAAGGATTTAGAAAACAAGCTTGTGGTAAACAAAGGGGAAAGCAGAGTTTGGGATTAACATATAAACACTACTTTATATGGACTTCCCAGGTGGCACTAGCGGTAAAGAACCTGCCTGCCATTTCAGAAGATGTAAGAGATGTGAGTTCAGTCCCTGGGTTGGGGAAAGTTTGGAGATTTTACTGGGAAGTCTTGCCACACAGAAAGAAACTCCCCAAATCACACCCTAATGTATACATCGTGGGGTCACTGGCTTCACCCTCACCTTGGCATGATTTGAGCTACTGAAGGGCTTGGTCATACTCTCTGGTCTCTGCTTTCCTCCTTCAGGGGCATTTTCCTTTTGAATCAAACCTCAGCTGGCTCCTAAAATTTCAAGGAGAGTTTCTGTTCTCCCTCTGTTTTCTTTAAGAGGTAGGACAGAAATGGAATCTGCAGAAATCCTTAATTTTATGTAAACGACTCACCTTTCCTTCTTTCCTTGGGGTGTTATAAAAATTAGTGTTCTAAAAACATTTTTACAAAGAGCTCCCTTGAGATGTGAAGAAAATACTATCGGCCCAGCAGGTTCTCTACAAAAGCTTTTAAGTGGAATGAGGGAGGAAGGAAAAATCATACACGTGCCTCTGGCATTTTTTCATATTTGGGGGAGTTAAAAAATAGATGTCATTATAGAAATTATTTTGGTTTTTCACCACGAACTAGTTCATAGACCAGACTGTATTCCCTTTTCCCACTTGGCTGGCTGTTGACTTAAATAGGGCACCTCATTGAAAAGGTTAGGACATCAGAGTGGTGTTTGTTGAAAGTGACAAAGTGATAAACTAGGTTTGTGTTTACTCTATTATTACCAAGGATACTGTTAACATCCTTTTGATGTGCTTATAGTCCTTCCTGAGGAGAATTATGCAAACAAACAAACTATTAATTAAATCAAGAGCAGCCAACCCGCAGACCGACACTATGCAGATTTGCTAATCTGGATGGACTCCGCACAGGCGGTGGCCTTTGCTACAGGAGATGCTTCCAGGGACTAGTGTTCAGTACATGTGTGCACTTCCAGAAAGGACGACAGGGGCCTGGTGTCCACTTGGCCCTCGGGGACCTCAGAGTTCCCTACCCTGGGGACTCTGGACACATTGCTCCAACTCAACTGCGATCAACCGCAGATCCAAGTGACTAAATACGGGGATTCAGGAAGGCAAGGTAGAATCTTCCAGAGAACCCATGAATTCCAAAATTGTTAGAGTTCCTGTATGGCTTACCACTCTGTACAGAGGTGGAAGAAGTTTTATTGCATTAAAATCCAAAAGGCATGCACACATGGAATCTAAAAAATATGAGACAGGTGAATATAGCATAAAAGAAGCAGACTCACAGAAACAAAAAACAAACTAGCTGTTACTAGTGGGGTGGGGAGGTGTAATATAGGGGTGGGGGTTATGCTGTAAGATAGGCTCAAAGATGTATTACAGAACACAGGAAGCATAGCTAATAATTTGTAATAACTGTAAATGGAAAGCAAACTTTAAAAATTGTATAAAAGTAAATTTTAAATGTAGTTTATTTTTTTTAAAAAGGAAAAAAAAACAACACACAGCAAAAGCCTAAAGGATGATGTACTGTCCTGTACCCTGAGTTTTGGTTGGCTGAGTGCTTTTCACTTACTGACCATTTGTGGTCATAGGATCTACCGTCTATAAATATTGCATGACTGTTGCTGCTGCTAAGTCGCTTCAGTTGTTTCCGACTCTGTGCGACCCCATAGACAGCAGCCCACCAGGCTCCACCGTCCCTGGGATTCTCCAGGCAAGAACACTGGAGTGGGTTGCCATTTCCTTCTCCAATGCATGAAAGTGAAAAGTGAAAGTGAAGTCGCTCAGTCCTGTCCGACTCTTCGAGACTCCATGGGCAATTAATGCTAATTCTGACCCATGTTGGTCCTCACAACACGTGTGCCACAGCCGGACAACTGCAGAGAGGTGCCCTGCCCTGTCTTGACCCCAGATGTGCTCCAGTTTCATCCACGGCCCAAACTGGCCCTGGTGTTCCTTGATGCATTATTGCCCTGGCAGTTTCCATCTCACTGGCTGCCTGCTCTTCCTGTTGGGTGACTTTCAGTGGCACAGCTGCTGACAGACGGTGTGTCGCACATGACTTTTATTTCTCTCTAGCTCTAGGTTTTTGTCTCCCAAGAGTAATCTCAGTTTGCCTTTTTTTCCGCCCCAGCTTTCAGTTGTTTAGGTCGGTCTTTTCCTCCCGTTCCTCCCTAGAATGTCAGTCCGTGTTGCAGTCTATCCTTTGCAATGTGCTTTCAGCCAAGTGCTTTTCTGTGCAAAACCTCATGACTCCCATGTCTTAAGCTGGACCCCTGTGAGGTTCCGTGCCCTTGACCCTGCTCCATCCCTGCCACCATCCAGCCCTGAGTAGATGGGAGCACGAAGGGTAATAAGGAGGGAGACATGCAGCCACCTGAGCCCCAGCTGTCTTATTAGCTTGCGGAGGCCTAAGATGCCACTTGGGCATGAGTGCTCAGTTGTTTCCGTCGTGTCTGACTCTTTATGACTGTGTGGACTGTGGCCCACCAGGCGCCTCTGTCCATGGAATCCTCCAGGCAAGCATACTGGAGTGGGTTGCCATGCCCTCCTCCAGGGAATCTTCCCAACCCAGGGACCAAACCCACATCTCCTGCATTGCAAGCGGGTTCTTTACTGCTGCCACTACTGGAGATGTACTCCTTTGGCCTAACGAAGGCATTTTTCCTGGTTAAAATAAATCTTTCTAAGAGGGGTCACTCAGTGTAAGTGAGACACCTGGGCCTCCTCAGGAAAGGGTCCTGAAGAGGTAAAGGATGTGGGGGGAACGGTGCGGTTGAAGTGCTGGAGTGGGACTGGTGGGAACGGGGCTGAGGGAGCCACACGGCATAGGTAGGAAGCAGATGCTCCCCATCCTTGAGCCTCATCTGCCTCCCCACTTCAGTCAAGACCAGTCCAACCTCGGTGCACCAGCTGCCAGGATGAGCAGAGTCTCAAGACTCAGTGCACGGTGAGCGAGCCCTGGGCCCTGATTGACCTCAACACTGGGCCTCCATAAGATTCCTGAATTCTGCAGAAGAACCAGTTAACCCAATCAAAGAAAGTGGGTCTCTGGTTTGGGGGCTTGATTTTATTTCCATTCTCTTTATTGAACTGATCGGTGGTTCTTAGAACTGACCACGTGTGTCACTGAGCAGCCTGGCTGCTTTGCTGAAAAATCACAAATGAATGACATGACTGGTTCTTTTGTTCTTGTGTAACCTCAGGCTTTAAAAACCAATCTCTCTTCACGCACAAGCAAGGCCTCTGGAAACATGGCCTAGGAGCTAAGAATATAGGTGCTTGGGTCACAGAGGCCTGGGTTCAATTCCTAAAGCCATCTTCCATTAGCCAGGGGGCCGCTCCATGCTCCATCTTTTCATCTGCAAATATGGATAATAGTCCCACTGATCTTGTGGGTTTCTTTAAGGACGAATGATCCTGTACACCAAGGGCTGTCACAGCTAATACTAAGCACTCTATAGACACGAGCCACTAGTTTTTTTCCAGAGTTTTAAATGTCTTTTTTCATATACTGTGCAGATTTACCACCCAGACTACATCATCTCTTTTTTTCCTCACCTTCCCCCCGAATATTCCAACTCGAATCACTTCTATTTGTTTCTGGAACACCTCCAACTTGCCCAGGCTCACTTTACGGTAAATATCCAGCTGCAGTTTTTAATAGGAGTATAGGGCCAGCAGAACAGTTACTTAATAACTAATATCTTGGCAATCAGGAAGACTTACAGCAGCTTCCCAAAGAACCTAATTTATCCCCAGAGAGTAGTATCCAGGGAAGAAGACACATTTGCAGCCTTCCTTACCCAGCTATGCAGAAGAGAAAGGACAGGAGGAAAAAGGCCTCTCTCCTCCAACGCCTGCAAAGCTCCATTGCACATGGAGAAACCAGCACCCGCGTTAGGTGTGGCCTTCCGGAGGAAGAAGCAAGGCTTGGGGAATTTGGAGAAATCTGAACCTGATGGATTTCCAATCCCTTACCCTCAGGAAAATGATTTCTGTCCACAATGCACATATAGGAATGGCCTCGGTGCATCTACACACCCCCGCTCCAGGTTAGAGCACCAGCGCACAGGATGTATTTTTTTTCTCATCTCCTGCATCCTTTGCAGTCCATTCAGGCATAATTATTATTGCTTTGCTGGCTCGGTTCTGCAGCTCTCTAGAGTGGAGCAGATGTCAACAGCTCCGAAAGATCCCATGCTATTACACAGCAGAACAAATGAGGATGTCAAAAAAGGCTCTTCAGTCTAACAAGAAAACAGAGGAAAGAGACAAAAAGAATACAGCCTTCGGAGACCAGCAGACTCGCTCTGATTAGATCTTATACTATCATGATGCCCACTCTTCATACTAACGGTGATTTAATATGTTTAAATGATACAGGGGAAATACAGAAATATGTCTCGGGGAGCACAAAAAGAGAAAAGAGAATTTCTTCCCTGGCAGACATGATTAAGATTGTGTGGGCTTCCTAGGAAAATATGACTGTAGCGTAAGACTAGTGAAAGCCCCAATATATTTACCTACAATGCCTGATGTCATCTCATTATATGGGGCAGTGGCTGCTTTCTCTACCATCAGGTGAGTGATAGGAGCTGCTCTGACGGATTAGCTGGCTAGGGGCTTGATGGAATGTCAGGCTCACTGCTGGGCCATTGTTTCTTCTCTTAATAAGGGAGGCTATACTTTTAAAACATTTTCTATATGGGGCCAGGGGTCCACCAATCCTAATTATCCAGGACTGAGATAAAAAATACTCTAGATTTTTGGACATCTGGGAGAGGGAAATCTCTCGGCAATCAAACGGATGCTCCAAAGTCCATGAATTATAAATCATATGAAGTAATTTGAATATATCTTCAGTTCCTTGCTCTGAACCTATTTACTCATCTTCGATTTATAATTATAACCATTAATGTAATAGTTCTGTTTCACCAGACCGCAGTAGGATAGGGAACATCATTGGAGCAGTCCCGTAGAGCTATCTGAGAGGCTGTCTTCTGGGCTTAAGTCTTCAGTTTTGTCCACCAAATAAAATATAATTCTTAAAAACAAACAAACAAACGTATTTACCAAGGCTGACATTGGGATAGAGATGAGGTAGTGAAAGGCTGTTAGGTATAAATAAAATCCTGACAGTATCAAAATGTATCTGATAAGTTGACCCTAGTAAAAAAGCACAGATATTGCAATGAAGTAGAGAGAATACAGAGTATCATATGCTTTTTTTTTTCTTTTTGCCTCATTTGTTGTTTTTATTTTCTTTATTTGTTCTTATACCTTCCACAATGGATCTCAGACAGTTGTCTAGGGACTTTTGCTGTTTAGGTAAGGAGCAGCACATACTTCAAAACTCCTTGAGGAATAATAGTTTTAAAACAACAATATAGCTCCCTGAAGGGAAGTCAATTTTCAGTGTTCATTGTTGAAATGCAAGAAATTGAAAACCCTAAGATCTTCCCCTGAGCCTGAAAATGCCCAGGTTCTTTAGTACGGATGTCAGGACTCCCTTGGAAGCGCAGAACCCCTCAGTGGGATGAGAATTCGAAAGTTACCTGGTCCCGTGATGGTTCCTGACAAGTGATCAATTGGCATTTAGAGACACTCCCTTGTGAGAAGCCAGTCCATTGTCAGGGTGCTGTCATTATTAGAAAGTTCATGCCTGCCTGAACCTGAATAAGCCCCTTTGTATCTGTACCCCCTTGGCCATGGCTATGCCCTCTAGGACGACAGGGAGAATAATCTAAACCCATTACACATGTGAGGACAGGGGGCATGGTGCAGCCCCAAGTCATTCCCCAGTTTGTATGTGATATGATTTCAAGTCCTCAACTCCTTCAGCTTATAAATGTTCACTTTTATAAGGTGAAGTGATATACCAAAACCTAGCATCAACCTCTGGGTATGAGTTAAAGGGACCAAAGGCAGACTGGAATGGTGATTTAGCACTTTGTGTGGGATCATAACACCCATGTCCATATCCTTGCTCTTGTATGCAACTTTGGACACATTAATCTCAGCTTCAGTTTTCTTATCTATAAAATGGAGTTATAATCATCCCTCAAAGGCCAGTAGTGAGAATAAATGAGAGAATCCATGTAAAGATGCTTACCATACAACGAGCACTCTGCAAAGATAAGCCGTCATTTTGGAGTAAGAAAGGCTATTGCCTCCCTTGGATTCTACCCACACTTTCATTACAGTCTAAGCTTACAGTGCACCACGGATTCATTCTGAGCTTACAATCAATTGAAACATCTCTATCATTTTCACACGGGCTACTATCAAAGCACATCTCTCCCATCTGCTGCTTATTCCATCTTATTTGCTTGTTTCTTTTAACCAAGTGTAGGACTTTACATTTATCCCCATTAAACATAATCTTATTAGATTTGGTCCATTGTTTCAGTCTGTCAAATCTTTTTTGCATTGCAGCTCTGCCATCCAGTATATTAGCTATCTCTTCCAGCTTTGTGTCATCCACAAATTTTATCATCAGGCCATCAATGTCTTTATCCAAGTCATTAATAAAAATACTTAACCAGGCAAGATGGAGGCCAGAAATCTGTAGCGTGAAAGATCCATTCTGCAGATCAACGTCAAGCCATTAATTAGTACTTTACATACAATCAGTTACTCATATACTCAACCTGGCCACCATCAGCCCTTGCCCAGAGGTACACCCCATCTTTAAGGACAGAAACCTTATCTGTCAAATGCAATGCTACAACCCAAATGCAGTCTGCACAACACCTGCAAAACCTGTCTGGCTACCCTCTCAGAAAGAAACTGGCAAGTCTGGAGAAATGCAGACTCTTCATCTCTCATCTGGTAACAGCATTCAGCTCACCAGATAAAAGACCATCCAAACTCCCTGCCCTTTATTTAAAGGATGAACATTTTCTCAAGGCTGAGTTTCTAACACCTTTCTGCAAAGCCTCAGCCCCTTGAAGGAGACAGCAAGTCTCCCAAAATAAAAATTTTCTGGCCAGGCCGCTAGACCCAAGAGGCTCCTTTAGAACCTTCTTTCTCTCTTGCCTTGGGATTCCACTGTCTGTCACTGACATCTGTGGGAACCTTATCTTTTCTAACTTGAAGTTATTTTCCTAGATAGAAAAAATGGAAGGAACATAAATGTTAAGAGGCTGCATTTTATTTTTGTTATCTGTTCCTATTATGCCAGTAACAATACTGATCTCAAGCATATTTTTGTCCTTTGCCAAACATAATTAAAATTTTTTCTTATTTTCTTTGTCTTAAAAGTCTGGATGCCTCTTAGAAGCCCCGGGAGCAGCATCAATGGAAAGCAAGCTCGACCGCTACAAGCCAGCTTGCAGTGGTGCTGGCTAAACAAAGGGAATCTGTCCCCACCTATGATGAGTCTCAGTGAATAAGGGGTAACAGCTCTCAGGATTTTTTCACAAACCTCAAAAGCCATGGTGTTTGAGATCCAGTCCGGTCTTCTTCATGTTTAACTGTGTGGTCTTGGGCAGGCAGATAACCTAAGTCTCAATGTCTGCAAGGTGGGCATGATGATATGGGGTTTGGGGAGCATAAATTGCTTAGCATTACCCCTCCACTGAGTAACTACTCAATAAATTTTAGCTGTTATGATCAGTATCATTGCCATCATCCTTCCCTACCTTCCATTTCCTGAATAGTACTAGTTTTCTATTTTTTTTAAACGTTTTAAGTTTTTTATTTTGTATCAGGTTGTAGCTGATTAACAACCTTGCGGTAGTTTCAAGTGAACAGGGAGGAGACTCAGCCATACATATACATGTACCCATCCTCCCCCAAACATGCTCCCACACAGGCTGGCACATAACAATGAGCAGAGCTTCATGTGCTATACAATAAGAGGATCTGTTGGAAAAACAGACTGATTCCAAACAGGAAAAGGAGTACTTCAAGGCTGTATACTGTCACCCTGCTTATTTAACTTATATGCAGAGTACATCATGAGAAACGCTGGCTGGAAGAAGCACAAGCTGGAATCAAGATTGCTGGGAGAAATATCAATAACCTCAGACATGCAGATGACACCACCCTTATGGCAGAAAGTGAAGAGGAACTCAAAAGCCTCTTGATGAAAGTGAAAGAGGAGAGTGAAAAAGTTGGCTTAAAGCTCAACATTCAGAAAATGAAGATCATGGCATCCAGTCCCACCACTTCATGGGAAATAGATGGGGAAACAGTGGAAACAGTGGCAGACTTTATTTTTCTGGGCTCCAAAATCACTGCAGATGGTGAATTCAGCCATGAAATTAAAAGACGCTTACTCCTTGGAAGGAAAGTTATGACCAACCTAGATAGCATATTCAAAAGCAGAGACATTACTTTGCCAACAAAGGTCCATCTAGTCAAGGCTATAGTTTTTCCTGTGGTCATGTATGGATGTGAGAGTTGGACTGTGAAGAAGGCTGAGCGCTGAAGAATTGATGGTTTTGAACTGTGGTGTTGGAGAAGACTCTTGCGAGTCCCTTGGACTGCAAGGAGATCCAACCAGTCCATTCTGAAGGAGATCAGCCCTGGGATTTCTTTGGAAGGAATGATGCTAAAGCTGAAACTCCAGTACTTTGGCCACCTCATGCGAAGAGTGGACTCATTGGAAAAGACTTTGATGCTGGGAGGGATTGGGGGCAGGAGGAGAAGGGGACGACAGAGGATGAGATGGCTGGATGGCATCACCGACTCGATGGACATGAGTCTGAGTGAACTCCAGGAGTTGGTGATGGACAGGGAGGCCTGGCGTGCTGCGATTCATGGGGTCGCAAAGAGTTGGACACGACTGAGCGACTGAACTGAACTGAACTGATACCTGCTCTTTGAGATGCATGCCTCTTTCCTTCTTCTGTTTATGTCCATTAAATTTCTGAACTTATCAAATCTTTAGCATTCATTAAATACATTAATTCTTATGTTTCTCAAACTTCTGTCATGTGACAAATACTGCCATTACAGAAACAGTAAGCTATAATTCCTGCCTTCAGGTTAGTTGGGGGAGAGTTCTGTTTCTGCTTAGCATGTGAAAGATTGTAGTAGAACTTCATTACCACAATACACCAAGAAAAATTTGGTTAAATAAAAATACAAAAGTTATCCAACTTTTGGCCACATCTTAAGTTAATCATAAACCAGAAGGTCTCTAGAAAATACTAAAATATTGGAAAATTAAGTAGTACACTTCTAAGGAGAAAATCTTAGGGGAAATTAGATAATATTAGAAAATAAATGGCAATAAAAGCACACAATATCTAAAATTCTGGGATTCAACTAAAGTAATACTAAGAATAAAATTTAGAGTTTCAACTACATCAAGGCTGTATATTGTCACCCTGCTTATTTAACTTATATGCAATGGCACCCCACTCCAGTACTCTTGCCTGGAAACTGCCATGGATGGAGGAGCCTGGTAGGCTGCAGTCCATGGGGTCGCTAAGAGTCGGACATGACTGAGCGACTTCACTTTCACTTTCACTTTCAAGCATTGGAGAAGAAAATGGCAACCCACTCCAGTGTTCTTGCCTGGAGAATCCCAGGGACGGGGGAGCCTGGTGGGCTGCCATCTATGGGGTCGCACAGAATCAGACACGACTGAAGTGACTTAGCAGCAGCAGAGTAGATCATGCAAAAGGCTGGGCTGGATGAAGCACAAGCTGGAATCAAGATTGCCAGGAGAAATATCAATAATCTCAGATACGCAGATGACACCACACTTATGGCAAAAAGTGAAGAGGAACTAAAGAGCCTCTTGATGAAGGTGAAAGAGGAGAATGAAAAAGCTGGCTTAACACTCAACATTCAGAAAATAAGATCATGACATCCAGTCCCATCACTTCATGGCAAATAGATGGGGAAATAATGGAAACAGTGACAGACTTTATTTTCTTGGGCTCCAAAATCACTGCAGATGGTGACTGCAGCCATGAAATTAAAAGACTCTGCTCCTTGGAAGAAAAGCTTTGATCAAACTAGACAGTATATTAAAAAGCAGAGACCTTACTTTGCCAACAAATGTCCATCTAGTCAAAGCTATGGTTTTTCCAGTAGTCATGTATGGATGTAAGAGTTGGACCATAAAGGCTGAGCACTGAAGAATTGATGCTTTTAAACTGTGGTGTTGGAGAAGACTCTTAAGAGTCCCTTGGACTACAGGGAGATCAAACCAGTCAATCCTAAAGGAAATCAATCCTGAATATTCATTGGAAGCACTGATGCTAAAGCTCCAATACTTTGGCTACCTGATGTAAAGAACTGACTCACTGGAAAAGATCCTGATGCTGGGAAAGATTGAAGGCAGGAGGCAAAGGGGATGACAGAGGCCAAGATGGTTGGATGGCATCACCAACTTAATAAATGTTGAGTTTTAAGCCAGCTTTTTCATTCTCCTCTTTCACTTTCATCAAGAGGTTCTTTATTTCCTCTCAGCTTTCTGTCATAAGTGTGGCATCATCTGCGTATCTGAGGTTATTGATATTTCACCCAGCAATCTTGATCCCAGCTTATGCTTCATCCAGCCAGGCATTTCGCATGATGTTCTCTCAGTTCAGTTCAGTCTAGTCACTCAGTTGTGTCCAACTCTTTGTGACCCCATGGACTGCTGCACTCCAGGCCTCCCTGTCCATCACCAACTCCTGGAGTCTACTCAAACTCACGTCCATTGAGTCGGTGATGCCATCCAAAGAGTTGCAAAGAGTCAGACTGAGTGACTGAACAAAAACAACAATATTAAAAATTGAGAAAGGCCTAAAATCAATGATCCTAGCCTTCACTCTAAGAAGCTAGTGAAAGAAAACTCAAGATAAATAGAAGGAACAATAAAGAGTGGAAATGAATAAAACAGAAAAACAATAGAGAGAACACAAGCCAGTAAATGATTTTCTGAAAAAACTAGTAAGATTGATAAGCCCTTTGTTAGACTGAACAAGGAAAAAAATAAAGAGAAAATGCAAATGACCAATATAAAGAATGAAAGGAAGAATATTCCCACAAATCCCACACATATTAAAGGAATAATAGGGGATATTTTAGACAACTTTATGCCAAAAGGTTGGCAATGTAAATGAAATGGATAAACCCCTTGAAAAACAGAATTTTTTAAAAATGACACCAGAAGAAATAAATGACCTGAGTATCTATTAAAGAAATTGAATTCATAATTAATTTCTTTTCATAAGGAACACTTCTGGCCCAGATAGTGCTAGTGGTGAATTCTGTCAAACACATAAGAAATTATGATTTCTTAATCATAAACTAACAGTCCCTTACAGAAACAGACAAGGAAGTGCCGTGTCTCAATGCATTTTAGGAAGTCAACAGACCCATAATACTAAAACTTGACAAACACACTACAGGAATATTACAAACTAATATTCCTCATGAATAGAGATGCAAAAATCCTTAATGTTAGCAAATCAAAGCCATCAATATGTAAAAAGAATATCAGGATCAAAAAAATATAAGCTTGATTAAAATATAAGAAAAACAATCAATATAATCCATCTCATTAAAAGAATCAAGGAAAATAGTCATAATAGCATCACAGTAAATCCAGGAAAATAACTGACAAACTATGGCATCATTTTGTGATAAACCTGTAGTAAGCTAGGAATAAAACAGAACCTTCTCAATCTGGTAAAAGGCATCAATAAAAAAACCACAAAAAACACAAAAAAACACCTAACACCATAATCAATGATGGACACCTTCTGAGGTCAGAAACAAGGTTAGGATACCTACTCTCCTTGCTTCTAGTCAACATTTTATGTGAGGGCTTTCCACTAGGCAGAAAAAGAAACAAAAGTTGTAAAGACTAGGAAAGAAGAAGTAAATTTATCTTTATTTATAAAGGTATAATTTACACACAGACAATTCAAAGGAATCTGCCCTCCAAATCCTACCAAATCTAAGAAGTAAATTTAGCAAGTTTCAAGGATATAAGGTCAATATGAAAAAAAATATATGTCTGTATACTATCAACAAACAATTAGAAAAGGAAATTAAAAGTCAATAGGATTTATAACAGATTCAGTGTTATAAAATACCTATAAAATTTTTTTAAGAGATGTAGAAGACCTCTACACTTAAAAAATACAAAATCTTGCTGAGAAAAATTAAGAAAGATCATATAAATGGAGAGTATTAAATATAGCCATACTTATGGGGTGGTGGAATAAAAAATTGTACAGATGATTCTCACAAAATGGATCAATAGATTCAATGCAAGTCCAACCAAATTTCCAGCCAGTTTTACGTAGAAATTGATGAACTATTAAAATAGTTGGAGAATGTACATAACTTGATTTTAAGTTTCCCTATAAAATCTTTAATATGTTTTAAATGATTGCTTTGGTCTTTTTTATTTCCATGTAAATGTTAATGGTAACTTGTCAATTTCTAAGATAGACAAACAAATCAATAGAACAGGGGGAAAAAAAAAAAAACATGATTATAATCTAATGATCTTTCCCAAAGGTGCTAAGGCAAATCAATGGGGAAAGGATAGGCTCTTCAACAAATGGTGTTGGAATCTAGTCAGCAACAACAACAAAAAAAATAGAAAGGGACGACAGAGGATGAGATGGTTGAATGGCATCACCAACTCAATGGACATGAGTTTGAGCAAGCTCTGGGAGTTGGTGAAGGACAGGGAAACCCGGCGTGCTGCAGTCCATGGGGTTGCAAAGAGTCAGACACGACTGAGCAACTGAACTGAACCGAAAACATAGTTGATCCAACCTGGACGAATCTCTGAAATGTTATGTAATAGAATGAAAGGAGCCAGATGCACAGGAATACATACTGAAAAATTCAGTTACTATGGAACCCAAGAATAGGCACAACTAGTCTATAGGGACAGAAATCAGAAGAGTGGTTGCTTCAGGATGGAGGAGGGTGATAACTAGGAAGGGGTATAAAGGAACTTTCTAGTATAATGGCAATGTTTTATGTTGGGGTGTTGAGTGGTTTTTTTATGTTTATCATATGACATGTTTATCATCGAGCAGTCTACTAATATGTACTTTACTGGGAATTATTTTACTTCCATAAGAAAATATCACACCCACAACCTAAGAGCAGGATAAGAGGGAAGGAAAAAAATACATGAAGATAAATAATATGATGTTGTAAGTATAATGCTAGAACCATGCAGAATTGAATGGGAGAACACGGAAGGAGCACAAACAGCTTGATTGTTGATAAGTGTTCAGTCTAGATCTGTGTGTGAGAAGTACACTTCCCTACCCCTTCTGGTATTCCTCATCAACTGTCAACTTGCTTTCAGGAACATCTCCTTTTCCAGAGGCTGATGGAGGTCTTAACATCATGAAAGAATCCTAGTCTTCCCCAACTCTTGGTTACTTAAGACAGTTCGCAGTGGTAAAGGGAGATCCCTCACTTGTGGAGGAAGAGAAAGAGGGACAACTCAGAACCCGCTCTGCTGCTGCTACTGCTGCTGCTGCTAAGTCGCTTCAGCCGTGTTGAACTCTGTGTGAGCCCATAGACGGCAGCCCATCAGGCTCCACCGTCCCTGGCATTCTCCAGGCAAGAACACTGGAGTGGGCTGCCATTTTCTTCTCCAATGCATGGAAGTGAAAAGTGAAAGTGAAGTCACTCAGTCGTGTCCGACTCTTCATGACCCCATGGACTGCAGCCTACCAGGCTCCTCTGTCCATGAGATTTTCCCAGGCAAGAGTCCTGGAGTGGGTTGCCATTGCCAGTTGCTGACAAATACTTGTTTTATCTGACAATTTTCTTAGTGCTTATTGAACAATCCATCAGGGTTTGGAACACCCCAGCTTTATGAATCCCTCCAGCACTAAATCCTCTCATTGACCTTTTGTTTTGTTGTATATGTGTGTGTGTGTCTTTGGTTCAATTTAATATCAAGATTCAGTCCATGTTGAATCTGTTAAAATCTGTCGAAAAAATATGGCTATTTGAAAACAAAGAAAAAAATGTATTGCCTCACACACCATTGATATCAAAATAAATCCAGATGGATAAAAGAGAAAATTTTAAGTGAAATCAAAATTTGAAGATATTGAGATGGATATTTGTCAGGGCTCTGGGTAGGAAAGGATTCTCTATAAAGATAACTGACAGATGGAGTCAGAAAAGAGCGACAGATTTCTCAATGACAATATAAAAGTTAAGTATGTCAAGTCATTACAGTATTGAACAACAATCTGGCAAAGCATTTGCTACAGATATTTCTGAAAAAGGATTTATATCCTTAATAACTAAAGAAATAAAAAGGAATACTATGATTTCAATTTTTTTAACTAAGCAAAGGACAGTAAAAATGACTAACAAAATTGAAAAATGTTAACATCAGAAGTATTCAAACCAATAACCTTGAGATGCCATTTTAAAACTTATCAAAGTAACAAGAGTTTGAAAAGTGACAACACTCATAATCTGGTATGGTCAGCATTTTCCATCTCCACTGTGGAAAGAGTGTAGATTGGTGCAGTCTTTCTGGAAAGCAGTTAGGCAATTTTGTATCAAAAATCTTAAAAATATTCCTAACCTTTCATTAGGGCTTCCAGAGTGGTAAAGGACCTGCCTGCCAATGCAGGAGATGTCAGAGACATGGGTTCAATCCCTGGGTTGGGAAGGTCCCCTTGAGGAGGGTGTGGGAACCTACTCCAGTATCCTTGCCTGGAGAATCCCATGGACAGAGGAGCCTGGCAGGCTGCGGTCCATAGGGTTGCATAGAATCAGACAGGACTGAAGCAATTTAGCATGCTTACATGCAGGCAACCTTTCATTAAGAATTCTACATGTGTGAATCTACCCTAAAATAATCAGAAGTGTGCACATATATTTATGCCCAAAGATGTTTAATGAGAAAGGAAAACTGCCTAAGTGATTAATGATGTATAATTAATTGAATAAATTGCTATATATCAAAATGATGGAATATTTTGCAGGCTTTAGAAGTTAGTTTTTGAAAAAGTTTTGAACACCTCAAAGATGCCCAAAATATGTTAATCTACAAAGGTATTTAAAAAGTTTATCCTCAATATAACTTCATCATGTGATAAAACAAGGGCTTCCCTGGTGGCTCAGACAGAAAGAATCTGCTTGCAGTGCAGGAGACCTGGGTTCGATCCCTAGGTCAGGAAGATCCTCTGGAGAAGGGAATGGCTACTCACTCACTCAGTATTCTTGCCTGGAGAATTCCATGGACCGAGGAGCCTGGCAGACTATTGTCCATGGGGTCACAAAGAGTTGGACACATATACTTAGAAAAATACACGCATTTACTGTGGCTCAGCTAGTAAAGAATCTACCTGCAATGCAGGAGACCTGGGTTCGATCCCTGGGTTGGGAAGATCCCCTGGAGGAGGGAATGGCTACCCACTCCAGTATTCTGGCCTAGAGAATTCATGGACTGTATAGTCCATGGGGTCGCAAAGAGTGGGATACAACTAAGTGACTTTCACTTTCACTTTCACTTTCTTTCACTGAATCTTTATTCAAGAGAAAGCTGGAGTTTCTGATTCAGGACTCTAGCCCATCTTGGACGCTGGTTCTATCCTGCCATAGGGGTTTATGTAGAAGAGAAGACAGTTTATCACTATGGGATATGGCAGGTAAAAAAAAATAGGGGAAAGGGGGCTCCTCCACTCACATATCCACAAAGCACTTAGGGTCACTCAGGAACACCAGTGCTCTTCCAGATTTCCCTCTAGGGTCAGAGGTCCTAAAAACATTCCTTTACGACTCTCCTCTTTCAATATACAGTGAAAAGAATTCTGATATTTGAGAAGATCCATGTTTAATTCTGCCACTTTACAGCTATTAGGTTCAAGTAATGCCTGTTAAGAAGGTGCCTGAATCAGTCAGTTCAGTCGCTTAGTCGTGTCCGACTCTTTGCAACCCCATGGACTGCAGCACTCCAGGCTTCCCTGTCCATCACCAACTCCCAGGGCTTACTCAAACTCATGTCCATCAAGTCGGTGATGCCATCCAGCCATCTCATCCTCTGTCGTCCCCACTTCTTCTGCCCCCAATCCCTCCCAGCATCAGAGTCTTTTCCAATGAGTCAACTCTTCGCATGAGGTGACCAAAGTACTGGAGTTTCAGCTTTAGCATCATTCCTTCTGAAGAAATCCCAGGGCTGATCTCCTTCAGAATGGACAGGTTGGATCTCCTTGCAGTCCAAGAGACTCTCAAGAGTCTTCTCCAACACCACAGTTCAAAAGCATCAATTTTGTGCTCAGCTTTCTTTATGGTCCAACTCTTATATCCATACATGACTAGTGGAAAAACCATACCTTTGACCAGATGGACCTTTGTTGGCAAAGTAATGTCTCTGCTTTTTAATAAGCTATTTAGATTGGTCATAACTTTTCTACCAAGGAGCAAGTATCTTTTAATTTCATGGCTGCAGTCACCATCTGCTGTGATTTTGGAGCCCAAAATAATAAAATCTCTCAGTTTCCATTATTTCCCCATCTATTTGACATGAAGTGATGGGACCGGATGCCATGATCTTAGTTTTCTGAATGTTGAGCTTTAAGCCAACTTTTTCCACTCTCCTCTTTCACTTTCTTCAAGAGGCTCTTTAGTTTTTCTTCACTTTCTGCCATAAGTGTGGTGTCATCTGCATATCTGAGGTTATTGATATTTCTCCCAGCAGTCTTGATTCCAAGCTTGTGCTTCATCCAGCCCAGCATTTCGTATGATGTACTCTGCATGTAAGTTAAATAAGCAGGGTAACAATATACAGCCTTGACATACTCCTTTCCTGATTTGGAACCAATCTGTTGTTCCATATCCACGTCTAACTGTTGCTTCCTGACCTGCATACAGATTTCTCAGAAAGCAGGTCAGGTGGTCTGGTATTCCCATCCTTGAAGAATTTTTCATAGTTTGTTGTGATCCACATAGTCAAAGGCTTTGGCATAGTCAATAAAGCAGAAATAGATGATTTTCTGGAACTCTCTTGCTTTTTCAATAATCCAACAGATGTTAGCAATTTGATCTCTGATTCCTCTGCCTTTTCTAACTCCAGCTTGAACACCTGGAAGTTCATGGTTCACATAATGTTGAAGCCTGGCTTGGAGAATTTTAAGCATTACTTTACTAGCGTGTGAGATGAGTGCAATTGTGCGGTAGTTTGAGCATTCTTTGGCATTGCCTTTCTTTGGGATTGGAATGAAAAGTGACCTTTTCCAGTCCCTTGGCCACTGGTGAATTTTCCAAATTTTCTGGCATATAGAGTGCAGCACTTTCACAGCATCATCTTTTAGGATTTGAAATAGCTCAACTGGAATTCCATCACCTCCACTAGCTTTGTTTGTAGTGATTCTTCCTAACATCCACTTGACTTTGCATTCCAGGATGTCCGGCTCTAGGTGAGTGATCACACCACTGTGGTTATCTGGGTCATGAAGATCTTTTTTGTACAGTTCTTCTGTGTATTGTTGCCACCTCTTCTTAATATCTTCTGCTTCTGTTAGGTCCATACCATTTCTGCATGGTATGTGACCATCTCTGCATGAAATGTTCCCTTGGTATCTCCAATTTTCTTGAAGAGATCTCTAGTCTTTCCCATTCTATTGTTTTCCTCTATTTTTTTTTTTTTTTTTGCATTGTCCTATCTTTTTTGCCTTTTCATACTCTTTATGGAGTTCTCAAAGCAAGAATACTGAAGTGGTCTGCCATTCCCTTCTCCAGTGGACCACATTTTGTCAGAACCCTCCACCAAGACCCATCTGCCTTGGGTGGCCCTACATGGCATGGCTCATAGTTTCATTGAGTTATATAAGGCTGTGGTCCATGTGATCAGTTTCATTAGTTTTCTGCATCAGACCTTTTTAAGGAGGTCACTGTTATCTTCATTACCTCCATCATAGTTTGGCCTCAGCTCAAGCAACAGGGAGGGAACATAGCCTTGCCCATCAACAGAAAATTGGATTAAAAATTTACTGATCAAGCCCCCGCCCATCAGAAGAAGACCCAGTTTCCCCCTCAGTCAGTCTCTCCCATCAGGAAGTTTCCATAAGCTTCTTATCCTTATCCATTACAGGGCCAACAGAATGAAAACCTGAATTTACTCTGAGTGAAAAAAGGATTCTGATGGTTATCAGGTCTCTGATGGGGCTCAGTGCTTCTTCATGTTAGTAGGATATTAACCCTCTTTTAGAGCAGAAAATTTGAGAAGGGCATCAGAAGGGAGCTATCCCATGTTGAAGGTCAGGAAGGGCGGCGGTGAGGAGATACCCCTTGTCCAAGGTAAGGAGCAGCAGCTGCGCTTTGCTGGAGCAGCAGTGAAGAGATACCCAATGCCCAAGGTAAGAGAAACCCAAGTAAGATGGTAGGTGTCGCAAGAGGGCATCAGAGGGCAGATACACTGAAACCATACTCACAGAAAACTAGTCAATCTAATACACTAGGACCACAGCCTTGTCTAACTCAATGAAACTAAGCCATGCCCGTGGGGCAACCCAAGATGGGTGGGTCATGGTGGAGAGGTCTGAGAATGTGGTCCACTGGAGAAGGGAATGGCAAACCACTTCAATATTCTTGCCTTAAGAACCCCATGAACAGTATGAAAAGGCAAAATGATAGGATACTGAAAGAGGAACTCCCCAGGTCAGTAGATGCCCAATATGCTACTGGAGATCACTGGAGAAATAACTCCAGAAAGAAGGAAAGGATGGAGCCAAAGCAAAAAGAATACCCAGCTGCAGATGTGACTGGTGATAGAAGCAAGGTCCGATGGTATAAAGAGCAATATTGCATAGGAACCTGGAATGTCAAGTCCATGAATCAAGGCAAACTGGAAGTGGTCAAACAGGAGATGGCAAGAGTGAATGTCAACATTCTAGGACTCAGCGAACTGAAATGGACTGGAATGGGTGAATTTAACTCAGATGACCATTATATCTACTACTGCGGGCAGGAAGACCTCAGAAGAAATGGAGTGGCCATCATGGTCAACAAAAGAGTCCGAAATGCAGTACTTGGATGCAATCTCAAAAACGACAGAATGATCTCTGTTCGTTTCCAAGGCAAACCATTCAATATCACAGTAATCCAAGTCTATGCTCCAACCAGTAACCCTGAAGAAGCTGAAGTTGAATGGTTCTATGAAGACCTACAAGACCTTTTAGAACTAACACCCAAAAAAGATGTCCTTTTCATTATAGGGGACTGGAAGGCAAAAGTAGGAAGTCAAGAAACACCTGGAGTAACAGGCAAATTTGGCCTTGGAATATGGAATGAAGCAGGGCAAAGACTAATAGAGTTTTGCCAAGAAAATGCACTGGTCATAACAAACACCCTCTTCCAACAAAACAAGAGAAGACTATACATGGACATCACCAGATGGTCAACACCATAATCAGATTGATTATATTCTTTGCAGCCAAAGATGGAGAAGCTCTATACAGTCAGCAAAAACAAGACCAGGAGCTGACTGTGGCTCAGATCATGAACTCCTTATTGCCAAATTCAGACTTAAATTGAAGAAAGTAGGGAAAACCACTAGACCATTCAGGTATGACCTAAATCAAATCCCTTATGATTATACAGTGGAAGTGAGAAATAGATTTAAGGGCCTAGATCTGATAGGCAGAGTGCCTGATGAACTATGGAATGAGGTTCATGACATTGTACAGGAGACAGGGATCAAGACCATCCCCATGGAAAAGAAATGCAAAAAAGCAAAATGGCTGTCTGGGGAGGCCTTACAAATAGCTGTGAAAAGAAGAGAAGCGAAAAGCAAAGGAGAAAAGGAAAGATATAAGCATCTGAATGCAGAGTTCCAAAGAATAGCAAGGAGAGATAAGAAAGCCTTCTTCAGCGATCAATGCAAAGAAATAGAGGAAAACAACAGAATGGGAAAGACTAGAGATCTCTTCAAGAAAATTAGAGATACCAAGGGAACATTTCATGCAAAGATGGGCTCGATAAAGGACAGAAATGGTATGGACCTAACAGAAGCAGAAGATATTAAGAAGAGATGGCAAGAATACACAGAAGAACTGTACAAAAAAGATCTTCATGACCCAGATAATCATGATGGTGTGATCACTCACCTAGAGCCAGACATCCTGGAATGTGAAGTCAAGTGGGCCTTAGAAAGCATCACTACGAAAAAAAAAAAAAAGAAAGAAAGAAAGCATCACTACGAACAAAGCTAGTGGAGGTGATGGAATTCCAGTTGAGCTATTCCAAATCCTGAAAGATGATGCTGTGAAAGTGCTGCACTCAATATGCCAGCAAATTTGGAAAACTCAGCAGTGGCCACAGGACTGGAAAAGGTCAGTGTTCATTCCAATCCCAAAGAAAGGCAATGCCAAAGAATGCTCAAACTACCGCACAATTGCACTCATCTCACACACTAGTAAAGTAATGCTCAAAATTCTCCAAGCCAGGCTTCAGCAATATGTGAACCATGAACTTCCAGATGTTCAAGCTGGTTTTAGAAAAGGCAGAGGAACCAGAGATCAGATTGCCAACATCTGCTGGATCATGGAAAAAGCAAGAGAGTTCCAGAAAATCATCTATTTCTGCTTTATTGACTATGCCAAAGCCTTTGACTGTGTGGATCACAATAAACTGTGGAAAATTCTGAAAGAGATGGGAATACCAGACCACCTGACCTGCCTCTTGAGAAATTTGTATGCAGGTCAGGAAGCAACAGTTAGAACTGAACATGGAACAACAGACTGGTTCCAAATAGGAAAAGGAGTACGTCAAGGCTGTATACTGTCACCCTGCTTATTTAACTTATATGCAGAGTACATCATGAGAAATGCTGGGCTGGAAGAAGCACAAGCTGGAATCAAGATTGCCAGGAGAAATATCAATAACCTCAGATATGCAGATGATACCACCTTTATGGCAGAAAGTGAAGAGGAACTCAAAAGCCTCTTGATGAAAGTGAAAGTGGAGAGTGAAAAAGTTGGTTAAAGCTCAACATTCAGAAAACAAAGATCATGGCATCCGGTCCCACTACTTCATGGGAAATAGATGGGGAAACAGTGGAAACAGTGTCATACTTTATTTTTTTGGGCTCCAAAATCACTACAGATGGTGATTGCAGCCATGAAATTAAAAGACGCTTACTCCTTGGAAGGAAAGTTATGACCATCCTAGATAGCATATTCAAAAGCAGAGACATTACTTTGCCAACAAAGGTTCGTCTAGTCAAGGCTATGGTTTTTCCTGTGGTCATGTATGGATGTGAGAGTTGGACTGTGAAGAAGGCTGAGCACTGAAGAATTGATGGTTTTGAACTGTGGTGTTGGAGAAGACTCTTGAGAGTCCCTTGGACTGCAAGGAGATCCAACCAGTCCATTCTGAAGATCAGCCTGGGACTTCTTTGGAAGGAATGATGCTAAAGCTGAAACTCCAGTACTTTGGCCACCTCATGCGAAGAGTTGACTCATTGGAAAAGACTCTGATGCTGGGAGGGATTGGGGGCAGGAGGAGAAGGGGACGACAGAGGATGAGATGGCTGGATGGCATCACTGACTCGATGGACGTGAGTCTGAGTGAACTCCGGGAGTTGGTGATGGACAGGGAGGCCTGGCGTGCTGTGAATCATGGGGTCGAAAGAGTAGGACACGACTGAGTGACTTAACTGATCAGAAAGGAGTGTCTTTCTCTGGGGACTTTTGAAAGTTGACTCTCAAGGTGGGGACCTGTGGAGAAGTCAAGAGAACACCAGACTGGAAACTAGTCTCCCTAAGTCTAGATGAAGCTTTTGTTTCTCATATGCATTGTGACCTGGGAGAATTACTTTCTCTATGTCTTACCTTCCTATATATAAAATGCTCATAGTGGCACCTACTCAGCTTACTTCCTCAATTGGGGAAGATTAAATTAACCGGATATGCACTGTGAAATTGCTTTGCAATGCAAATCTAAGGGATGATTATGTGTCTAGTATAAGGTGGGCTGTTATATAAGAATTTAAATCTTGTGCGTCCTTGTATTTAATCTGCTGTGTGGTTTTGGGGTGTAGGGCATAATATGCTCACAAATGAAAGCATTTCTTTGCTCATCACAAACCTGGCTGAATGGTGTGTGCCATATTTAACACATGATCAGTGAAGCTACGTAAAAATAAACAAGGCAGAACAACTCTCTCTCTCTGAGAAAAATCAGATTCTGGGAGTCACAGCCTTTTCCTTAACCCCTCTTGAATCATGGGGTAGTCATTACAACAGGGACAGATACAACAGGTAGAGGGTAAAGCCAGTAAAGAATGCAATGACTGGTCTATTAAAGAGACATTGGCAACCATACTTTTGTAGAACAGGTTTTTCACATTTTCTGTAGATGGCCAATATAAACAACATTAAGAATAAACAACCTTTATATTCATGTCCTAACTGGGAAAGCAGGAAATGCAGAAAATACAGTGGTTGATGTTTGTTTTGTCATTGTTGCTGTTTCCCCTTAAAACTAAGAGGGTGGCCATAACTGGTAAAACAGATAAGAGTGTATACTTTAGAGCCAGAAGAATTTGGGGTTGAACCCTGTACTCAATTGTATAGTTGTGTGACTTTAAATAAGCACTTTAATCTTCCTACATACTGGTTTTTAAATCTGTTGGTAGAATTATTTTTCAAACTCATACATCTGCAGTGAGAATATAAGAGGAAAATGTACGAAAATGCTTAAAATCACGGCTGGCACAAAGTAGGTGCTCAGCAAATGAAACCTGCCATTCAGTAATTTTAGCTACCTATGATCATTATTTTCAGAATATATTTTATAATACAGAGGTCAATTGCATTTTTAGACTATGGAACAATTACTTAAATACAGTAAGAATTAAAAACTAGAAAATATAGACTAAAAAATATACCACTTACAAACACATACACATATACACACGTTTTATTTACCTAGCAATAAATTGAACAAAATATCTGCAATACCCCCACGAGAAAAATTACAAAATTTTATTAAGAAACAAAAGAAATATCTGAATCAATGGAAAGATTATATCATCCTTTTGAGTCAGATGCCGCAATAATTCAAAGATGTATTTTCTCATGAAATAAGTCTATCAATTCAAGACAATTCTGATTAAAATCCCGACATATTTCATGGAAGTTGAAAATTTCTGATTTTAAAAGTTATGTGGGAGCTTCCCTGGTGGCCTAGTGATAAAGAATCTGCCTCCCAATGCGGGAGACACATCCCCGTGCAGGAAGATTCCATGTGCACTGAGCAACTAAGTTTATGTGCCAACATTTTCCAACACCACGTACAGCTTCTGAGACTGTGCTCTAGAGCCTGGGAACCGCAGCTATGGAGCCCACGTGCCAGAGTTACTGAAGCCCACACGCCCTGGGGCCTGCGCCCCACAAGTGAAACTGCTGCAATGAGAGCCAGCACGCTGCCGAGAAGAGTAGCCCCACTCACTCACTGCAACTGCAGAAAAGCTGCACGACAATGGAGGTCCAGCACAGCCAAAAACATGTAAGTAAATAAAATTACAAAAAAGTTATGCGGAAGAAGAAAGGGATCAAGATTAGCCAAGATGTTTAAAAGAATAAGGAAGAGAGACTTCATTACCAGGTATCAGGACTTACAAGAAGCTGTATTAAGATACTATATTTCTAGTGTAGACAAACTGTCCAATGGAATAGAATAGAGCCTTGAATAGACTGGATTTTATATCTGAGATAGCTGGCATGGAAGGGGAAAAAAGGCTATTTAATAAATTAATCTGGGGTACACCCATATGGGAGAAAAAATGTGAAATTAGTTCTTAAAATAACTCCAAATAACTCAAAGGCTTAAATGACAAAAGCAAACTTTTTTTTTTAGGATAAAATATAGGTGAGTATCTATATGACAAAGCTACAGTAATCAAAATAGTATGGTACTGGCACAAAAACAAACATAAAGATCAGTGGAATAGACTAGAAATCCCAGAAATAAATTCACTCACTTATGGTCAGTTGAAAGTGAAAGTGAAGTCACTCAGTCCTATCCGACTCCTTGCGATACCATAGACTGTAGCCTACCAGGCTCCTACAACAAAAAAAGCAAAAATATACAATGGAGAAAAGACAGTCTCCTCAATAAGCAGTGCTGGGAAAACTAGACAGCTATACATAAAAGAGTGAAATCAGAACATTTTCTAACACCATATACAAAAACAAATTCAAAATGGATTAAAGACCTAAATGTAAAACCATATACCATAATACTCCTAGAGGAAAACATAGGTAAAACACTTTGAAATAAATCACAATGATATTTTTTTAGCTTTGTCTCCTAAAGGAAATAAAAACAATAATAAACAAATGGGACCTAATTAAATTTAAAAGCTTTTGCACAGCAAAGGAAACCATTGACAAAATGAAAAGACAACCAACTGATTGGAAAAACATATTTGCAAATGATATGACTGATAAGGGATTAATATCCAACATATATAAAAAGCTCATACAACTCAACATAAAAAAACTATTATTGAAAAATGGGTAAAAGAAACAAATAGACATTTTTCCAAAGAGAAAATGCAGATGTTCAACAGACACATAAAAAGATGCTCAACATCACTAGTCATTAAGAAAATACAAATCGAAACTATAATGTGATGTCACTTCATACCTGTCAGAATGGCTATCATCAAAAAGACCACAAATAACAAATGTTGGCAAGGATGTGGCAAAAAGGGAGCTCTTGAACACTATTGGTGGAAAGGTAAATTGGAGCAACCACTGTGGAAAAGATTATGGAGGTTTTTCAAAAAACTAAAAATAGAGCTGCCATCTGATCCAGCAACTCTATCCCTTGGTATATATCTGAAAAGACGAAAACAGTAATTTGAAAAAATATGTGCACCCAAATGTTCATAGCAGCTTTATTTACAATAGCCAAGATATAGAAGCAACCCAAGTATACATCAGTAGGATAAAGAAGATGTGGTGTGCGTGTGTGTGCGTGCACATGTGTGTGCGTGCTTGCAATGGAATACTATGCAGCCATTAAAAAGAAAGTTTGCCATTTGCAACAACATGGATGGACTTGGAAGGTATTATGCTAAGTGAAATAAGTTAGACAGAGAGACACATACTGTGTGATATCACTTATATATGGAATCTAGAAAACATAACTACTGAATACAACCAAAGAGAAGCAGAGAACCACAGAACTAGTGGTTGCTGGTGGGGAGGGGCAGAGGGGCGATACAAGACTGGGGGAGTGGGAGGTACAAACTATTGGGTATAAGGTAGACTCGAGGATGCATTGTACAACAAAGGGAGTAGAGCCAATATCTTTGAATAACCATAAATGAAAAATAACCTTTAAAAAATATATAAATGTATTTTAAATTTTTAAAAATAAGGGGATGTTGGCTGGCAAAGGAAATTTTTGCTCACGTGGCCTTAGAACACAGAGACAGTTATTATCAATATATTGTTTATAATTCTTGGTTTTTATTTAATCTTTGTAAATTAAAAATTCTTTCATATAAATATTGTCAGGTCTGTGTGAGTGTACATGTAACATGGAGGTGGTAACTTAGCATTTGAAGTATTATAATCAGGCATTCACAATGTAGGAAAAAATATAGGTGAATATCTTTCTAATCTTGAGATAGGGAGAAATTTTTAACCAAAATGCTAATCATACAATTTTAAAATAATATCATTTTATATTAAAATTAAGAACTTCTGTTCATCAACAGACACCTTAAAGAACATGAAAGGCAACCTAGAAATGGATTGGGAAGAGAAGTTTTCAATGTATGTAATGAGACATTAATTAATATCAGGAGCATATAAGGAATTTCTACAATTCAGTTGAAAAAGAATAAACATTCTCCCCCTCCCCACCCTCTGCAAAAAAATGGCAAAGACATAAATAGGCAGTACACAGAAGAGGAAATAAACAAAAAGATGTTCAGCCTGAGGGATTTGCTAATAAAGTTCACAAAGGGATATGTTTTATACACATTTAATTGGCAAAAATTAAGAATCCCAACTGTACTAAGTATTGGAGGATATGAATCCACAAGATCTTCTGTAGTTTGCTGATAGGACTGTAAATGTATGCAAACTCTTTACAGAGTAATTCAACATTACCTTAAATGTTAGTCTCACATCTACTCTATGATCCAATCATTTCATTTCTGGATAAATATCCAAGGCAAATTATTGAACATATACAGGGATGTTAATAGCAATCTTCTTCATAACGGTAAAATCTAGAAACAATGGGTACATGCAGTCATGAATATATGACAATGTATTTATCTACACTCATCACTGGATATTATACTCATAATTGAATAGTCAAAACAATACATTTCAATTATATGCAACAGTGTGAATGTTATTTTTGACTGAGTTCTCTGAGAAGATGTCTAGGTCAGTTCCAACGTGGAAAGAGTTTCTTAGGGGAAATGCTTTTGAGAGAAAATGGAAAGGAAGACTGGGAAGGCTGGGAGAGCCCTCAGACCATAATGCAAATCCCATCAAGTGAAAAAGGAAGAAGAAAGGAAGATTGGATTGTCATCACCTAATTGCTGTTAGGTCTCGGAGATTTGTCCAGGTCACCTAGGAGTCCTCCCACGAAGTCAACTGTCAGAGGAGCCATGTGTCTCTCAGGAATGGGGCTACCATGGTGTCCCTCACACAAGTAGTCACTGAGAATTGTCCCAGGGAGCAGCAGAAAGCATGGTCTTGGTGGATCTCAGTGATGGATGACAGGCATAGGAGCTAGGCTCTTGGTCAAAGGTACTCACATTCTACTATAGATGCCTCAGCAATATAATGCTGAATGGGGGAAAATAATGAGATTGCATTCAGGATAATATCCTTTCTATAAAAATTAGTTAAAACAAAAATGAAAACATAAAACATCTTTTAGGAACATATAGATAGCTCAGCTGGTAAAGAATTGGCCTGCAATGCAGGAGACCCTGGTTCAATTCCTGGGTGGGTAAGTTCCCCTGGAGAATGGATCGGCTACCCACCCCAGTATTCTTGAGCTTCCCTGGTGGCTCAGACAGTAAAGAATCTGCCCACAATGTGGGAGATCTGGGTTCAATCCCTGGGTTGGGAAGACCCCCTGGAGGAGGGCATGGCAACACACTCCAGTATTCTAGCCTGGAGAATTCCCATGGACAGAGGAGCCTGGTGGGCTATAGTCCATGGGGTCGCAAAGAGTCGGACACAACTGAGCGACTAAGCACACACACAACACACATAATAAAACTACATGTTATTGTAAAAAACAACAAGGGAATGATATACACAGGAAACAGGATAGTAAGTGTAAGTGGCAAAATAACCAGATACAAGAGGAGTAGAAAGTGGATGGAAACTATTGCCGATATTTTAGTTTTTCATGTTTGTATGGAACTTCTGTTTTAATTATGTTATTCAAGGAAAATGGGTCAAGAAATATACACCAGCATACATTTATATAAATAAAGAAGGCTACGCATGGACCAAAAGTGAGAACGGTTCAAAAAAAAAGAATTATGATTAATCTGATTCTGTGCCTGTAAGGCCAAAAATGTCCATTTTCTCTTTTATTCTGTACTATAGTACAACAGCAATCAATCTGACAGATGAAAAAAATGTCTGTGTATCACAGATTAAATCATAGGTATCTTAGGGTCTGCCCCAGTGTCTTTGTGCCTTGGTTTCCACATCTGTAGAATGGGGGCGATGTTTTTTTCTCTAGTGTGCTTATAAAAATTAAATAAGTTATGGTCACACAAAATTATTCACAATCTTCAGAAACTAGAAGCAACCAAATTAGCTTCAGTGGTTGAATGGATAAACTGATCTATCCACACAATGGAATACTGCTCAGCAATAAAAATGAATAACATAGATGAATTCAAATGCAGTATGCTAAGAGAAAGGTCTCAGTATCAAAAGGTAACATACTATATGATTCCATTTTTATGACATTCTGGAAAAGGCAACTGTGTTGGAACAGAGTACAGATCAGAGGTTTCTAGGGGTTATGAGAGGGGAGAAGGTCTTACTAAAAAGAGGTAACAGGAAGAATTCTTTAAGATATTCAAATTGTTCTATTTCCTGGGTGTAATGCTGGTTAGAAGAACTTACACGTGTAAAAATACATTGACGTGTACACCAAAATGTGAATTTTACTCTATAAAACTTTTAAAATTAAAGAAAATTATGGAATTTCTACTGTGTACTATAATCTCTAACAGTAGAATAATTCAACCTTTTGAAAGGGAAGTTTAACTGCATAACATGAACATGTAACTTCTGAAATTGCCATGATCTAGTTTTCATTCCAAAATCACCTTGCATTCTAATCAATTTCACCTGTTCTGGGACTTTCTATATCTGCTGGCCTGTAGTGGGCAAGGGGAAAGAAGGCTACAACTTGTGATATTAATAGGAGTAAGAAGAGGTCTTTGATTAGAACATTTAAAATTTTCTCTTGTCAATCATGGTTGGTGTCCACAAGTAATTTGAAACCACTGAGCAGATGTTGTGACTGGGAACAGCCGGGGTCTAAGCACCATCTTGACCAGAGCAATAGCGGCAGAGTTTCAGTTAATCCTGTGGTTGCTTAACCCTCCCAGTGTGTAGTTCCAGCTGGCCTTTTATTAGAGGGTGGAATGGTGGGAATAAACATTTACATTCAAATATGTTAAGCAAAAACAATAAACGTTCTTCATGTCTAAAATGACCAGTGGGGGAAAATGGGTGGTATTGACTAGCTGTAAGAGAATAAGACAAATGGATGTAAAAGAACTGAGTAATAACCTCATTACCGAATACCCTAGTACATGTATCTGTCTGTCAAATGTGTTCAAAATTCCAGGTTAGAGTTCCTGGAAGCAACAGGGTTTATGCCATGAAAATTCAAGTAGGTATAGGTTGTAAACAGAATAAGTTCTGATTTCACATAGAGTGATACTGAATCATTCACCAAGAAAAATAAGCTTGAAAAGTACAGGTGTGCTCCTCAGACGACATTCAAATACCCCCTCTCACAATTAGAGGAAACAAAATCCCACACAACCAGACCAAAGAGATGAACACTGCTGCGATTATTTTAATTTCAAAAAGGGTCCATCTGAAATATTTACTCTGGTAGTTCCTTCAAGTATGGACCACCTCTGGGGCATTTAGATTTCTTTCATAAATCATTAACTGCCGAGCTGAGGTCACACAGTGAGGAAGAGCTCAGAGTCCTTGCCAATGGAAGATCAATACAAGTAAAGGTGCATCATGTCTGAAATGATGCTGTGAGTCGATGGGAGAAACGTGATTATGATTTACACCCAGTGCTTTAGGAAATATGTCTATGGGATGGAGGGAGTGGTCTCTGTAATGTAGAGGTAGGAAACTGCTCTTCCCAAAGCGGGCTGCAGAGCGCCACGTGAGAAACAGGCCTGTCCACTCACCTCTGCCATTTGTCCTGTTTCAAAGGGTCTGTGACTGCAGGTGACAGGTATTGGTGAAGCTCCATCCATTCTGCCTCTGAGCCTCACTTGCTCATTATGGAAGGCTGCAATTTCATTTCAGATCGGCAGTGTAAAACCTGTTGTCATATTTTATGTGATGATGTTAACTCTACTATGAAATTATACCAGGAGAATACCCCTGAGCCGGCTCAGTACATATAAATAGCCATTCATCAGATGCAACCCATAATCTTCCCGCTGCTGTGACCCATTCTGTAATTTTCCCTCAGATGACAAGCTACAAATGAAGAGTGTACTTAGATTTCGGTGATGAGGTTTAAAATACGGATGTGGGTATAAAAAGCTAAGCCTTTCAAGAAGGAACCAGGGAATTTTCCCATTAAATTCTAAGGGCCTTTGTCCATCTGCTCTATAATCGTGCAAAACCCTGATGATCCCTTCACTGACCTCAGACCCTATTTCTTACCTACTAATTCTCTGTTTCACCTTTATCATCTCCTTCCTTAGCCCATCACCCACTTATGTACCCATTCCCCCTCCCACCCACCAACACACATACTTACAGAGTATCTCTGAGAAGAGAACCTCACTCTGTGGATATACTGATGGCAACTTCAACCACCAAGTTGTTTTTTTCCCCACAAAACCAACATTTCAGGAAGTATTACTGGGTGACAAACACTGTGCACTAGACACCTTACACCTATGTTATCATTTTTATAAATGAAGAAACAGAGATTCAGAACAAACTATGTCTGAGACCACTCAGAAGTAACAGTTGAAGCCAGAACCCAAGACCAATAGACTCTATTTGTCTCTTGGGGCTACAGTACCAAATTACCACCACCCTGGTCGCTTAAACAATAAAAATGTGTTCTCTCACAGTTCTGGAGACCAAAAGTTTGAGGTCAAGGTGTCAGCAGGCTGCCCTCTTTCCCAAGTCTCTAGTGGGGAGTCCATTCCTTGCTTTTCAGCTTCTGGGGGCTGTCAGCGTTCCTCAGCTGGTGGCCACATTTCTCCCTGCTTCATCTTCATGTCACCTTCCCTGTGTGTCTCTCAAAACTCCCTCTACCTTGCTCTTAAAGGGATACCAGTGATTGCATTTAAGCCCTATCTGAATACACCAGGATAAGCTCCTTGGGGCTTCCCCAGTGGCTCAGCTGGTAAAGAATCTGTCTGCCAATGCAGGAGACGAAGGTTCAACACCATTTTGTAAAGAATGAAATGGCAACCCACTCAAGTATTTCTTTCTTTTTTTTTCACTCCAGTATTCTTGTCTGGAAAATCCCATGGACAGAGGAGCCTGACAGACTACAGAGTCCATGAGGTCACAAAGAGTCAGATACAACTGAGTATGCACACACACAAAGCTCCTTAACTTAATCAAGGTACCTAATCATGTCTCTTGCCATTTAAAGTAACATTCACGGGTTCTAGGAATTGGATATGGGTATCTTTTACCCAGGCTGGGCTATTTTTCAGCCTAGCACAGACTCCAAAGCCATCAGAGTCTCAATAGACTCTCATTGAGAGTAATCCTCATCACTAATTTTGCAAAGGAACTCCTTGAGGTGGGGGGGAACTGGGGAGGGGCTGCCCAGCCCATGACATGCAAGTTGCTCTTTAGACAGCCTCTACTTATGTGAATTTCCAAGGATTTGATATTGACAATTCCTTTAGATTCAAACATGAAACACCATGGCGGGGTGGGGTGGGGTGGGAAACAGGATATCTTAGAAGAATCATGAGGCATTACCAGTCACAATCACCTTAACAGAGATCATTTCATCAGATTAACCCTAGTCACTCATAGCCCTGCAGACATGGGGCACAAACCAGGTGAGATGATAGCTAAGATGGGATATTAATGCTTTGTTCAGGTACAACACTGTGTTGACAAAAGCAATTGGCTTTGAAATGCCCCCGTCTTTTGCGGGGTTTTTTTGAGCCTTCATCTGTAGGACACTAGAACATCTGGATGAAAAAAATGCAGTATTTAATTAATTATGTGTTAGACTTATCTACATAACTTCTTTTTGGCCGTGCCAGGTCTTTGCTGCTGTACGTGAGCTTTCTCTAGTTGTGGTGAGTGGCAGCTACTCGCCAGTTGCGGTGCACAGGCTTTCCATTGCAGTGGCTTTTCTTGTTGCAAGGCTCAGGCTATAGGCATTCAGGCTTCAGTAGTTGCAGCTGGCGGGTTCTAGAACGTGGGCTCAGTAGTTGTGGCCCACAGGCTTAGCTGCCCATGGCATATGGGATCTTCCTGGATGAGGGATCGAACCTGTGTCTCCTGTGTTGGCAGGTGGATTCTCAACCACTGGACCACCAGAGGAGTCCTATCGATATAACTTTTATACTTGATTATTCACAAAAGTTAGCTCTCTGGCCATCTCCTTATAGGTTTAAATTGTTTGTCTAATTGGCATTTTTTTTTGACTCGTTTTTCCCATGTCTCTATGCTGGAAATTCTCCACAATATTGTTTTTAACCTCTGAAAAAGAGTTTGTAACCTTTTAAAACATGCTTAAGTTTCAAAGAATTTTATGTCGGTATTAAAGAACACTTTTGAAAAGATTTTTAAAACAATTAACCCATAATTCCACCAACCTAGCAAACGAGAGTTTTCATGGGAGAGGAAGGTGTACAAAACTCACCATGTATCACCACGCTGCTCCAACAAGAGCTTGAAACTGGACCCAAAATAGAAACAGGAAAATATTAGCTTCTCAGTTGTGAGATGCAGACCTATTTTAAGAATCAATTAAAGCACTTGGCACCCTGGCAACAGTCTTATGAGAAAATAGGTCCTTGTCACGCCCTAGCATTTTCAGACGAAAATGCTAACAGATTGGATAAAATAAATTGTCAACTCAGTTCAGTTCAGTCGCTCAGTCATGTCCGACTCTTTGTGACCCCATGAACCTCAGCACTCCAGGCCTGCCTGTCCATCACCAACTCACGGAGTTTACCCAAACTCATGTCCATTGAGTCAGTGATGCCATCCAACCATCTCGTTCTCTGTTGTCACCTTCTCCTCCTGCCTTCAATCTTTCTCATATCGGGGTCTGAGTGAGTCAGCTCTTTGAATCAGGTGGCCAAAGTATTGGAGTTTCAGCTTCAGTATCAGTCCTTCCAATGAACGCTCAGGACTGATCTCCTTTAGGATGGACTGGTTGGATCTCCTTGCAGTCCAAGGGACTCTCAAGAGTCTTCTCCAATGCTACAGTTCAAAAATATAAATTCTTCGGTGCTCAGTCTTCTTTATGATCCACCCCTCACATCCATACATGACTACTGGAAAAACCATAACTTTGACTAGACAGACCTTTGTCGGCAAAGTAATGTCTCTGCTTTTTAACATGCTGTCTAGGTTTGTCATAGCTTTTCTTCCAAGGAGCACAAGTCTTTTAACTTCATGGCTGCAGTCACCACCTGCTATGATTTTGGAGCCCAGGAAAACAAAGTCTGTTGCTGTTTCCACTGTTTTCCCATCTGTTTGCTATGAAGTGATGGGACCAGATGCCATGATCTTAGTTTTCTGAATGTTGAGTTTTAAGCCAGCATTTTCACTCTCCTCTTTCACTTTCCTCAAGAGGCTCTTCAGGTCTTTGCTTTCTGCCATCAGGGTGGTGTCATCTGCATATCTGAGGTTATTGATATTTCTCCCAGCAATCTTGATTCCAGCTTGTGCTTCATCCAGCCCAGCGTTTCACATGATGTACTCTGCATAGAAGTTGAATAAGCAGGGTGATAACATACAGCCCTTTTGCACTCCTTTCCCAATTTGGAATCAGTCTGTTATTCCATGTCCAGTTCTAACTGTTGCTTCATGGAAACAGCTGAAGACAATTATGAGTTAACTGCAGGGGAAAATTATTAGGTTGCTGAAATTGGCTTTGCTGACCCTGCTGCTGCACCCTTTCTGCGCCCTGAAATACAGCCCCCTGCCGCGTGCGCCGCTCCTGTGGCACACCTGCTGGCACAAAGCAGGGAGGCTGATGGCCCCTCATTCGATTGAGGTTATGAAGGTTTCCACCTGGAACGCCCCCTAGGCGTCTCCTGGGAGTCTAGGGGAAGCTGAGGGATGGCTACAATAGCAGCACTGGGCCCTGAGGCAGCTGAAGGAAGTGATTTTCCAAGAATGGGGGAGAAGGGTGACAGCCTCCGCAGAACACCTCAACCCTTTGCAAGTCACATTGCAAGGGTGGCTTCTTCCTTCGCTTATGCAAAGGTAGACCTTCTCGCTGGAATCTGTGTGTGCACATGTGTGGGTACTCTTGGAAAAGACAGACTGAAAAGTGGGATGCTTCCAAGGAAGACCACAGATAATTGCGTTTCAGGAAATCACTATCCAATGAATCTGGTAGTAAATACAGTGAAAGGAAGTTTATTTTCATGTGTCTCTTTTGGTTTCATGAAGCTGAATAAGGCAGCAGAGAATTTAATGGAAAGAGGCCTGGACTGGAGAGAGCAGGAATTTAGTTGTACGTCCACCAGAAAGCCTCTGTAACCTCAGGCAAGGCAGTGAGCCCCTCTCCGCTCTGCTGTTCTCATCTGTAGAACAGGTGCTGCAGCTGATCGGCTAAAAGGCTGTTTCTGGCTCTGGAAATCTGATTGAACTGTTCTATAAATTTGGGTGCTCTTGGAACTTGCCTGGCTCTCCAGTGGTTAAGACTTTGCCTTCCAATCTAGGGCACATGGGTTCAATCCCTGGTCAGTAACTAAATCCAGCATGCCTCATGACCAGGAGGAAAAAAAAAAAAAAAAAACAGAACATAAACAACGGAAACAATATTGTAATAAATTTAACAGAGACTTTAAAAATTGCCCACCTCAAAAAAATCTTAAAAAAATAAAATTGTGTGCTTTTAAAACCAGAGCCTGCTTTATAACTATAGGAAGTAGAAGAAACTTGAATTTCATTACCAAACATCACTTGAGCACCAAATTCATGTTAGGCTTAATGATGGCTAACACCCAAGGGATAACACATGAAAGGTTTGGCTTATGTTTTCCTTCCATTTCTGTTCTCAACCTGTGTATTTTTTAGAGAGTCAGAGACATAATTTGGAAGCTCTCTTGGAGGTTTGCTCACCCCAGCCGCCCAGGGCAGGAACATCCTGACACATGGGCCTCTTGCATGCCTACAAGGCTCACTCTCTCCCCTAGCCATCTACTCATTCTTATAAGACTCTTACTTAAAAATATTTTCCTTAAAATTAAATGAATCCTGTTTCCCATTGTCTTCTACCTTCTCTTACAAATAAACTCCTTTCTTTTTGATATTTGAAACTTTTTACTACAAATATCTGCACACACACACACACACACAAAACCCACTCAGTTATTCTGGTGTAAGTGTATCTCTAGCACAGAAACTGTTTCCTGTCTCCTAGATGAGTTGCCTCTGTGGCAGACAACCCCTGTCTATTCACAGATCTCTTGAGGTCGGAGAGCATCCTTTCTCATTCCTCAGTCTCTCAGAGGACACAATACAATTCCTCTCACATGGCAGGTGCTCAGAAAAGGTTTCTTGATTGTAGGAGGAGCAGCCCCTTAAATATTAGAAGGTGTTATCAGGTTTCCCCAAGCCTCCTCAGGCTAAAAATTCTAGGTTCTCTCAACTGTTTCGTGTACAGCAACCACTCTTCTTTGAACACCTTACTGCTGGAGGAGGGTGTGCTCAGAGCTCTGCCCACCCTGGCACTTTGGTCCCTCAGACAGAGCCTGAGGACGAAGCAGGCTTATTTGTACAGCTCGGGACTGCTTCAGCTCCCAGCTGTTTCACCATCTGGGGACTGAGTAAGCTGATGGATTCCCCAAACTTCAATGTTTTCACAGGAGCTTTGAGTCAGGGCTCTCTCATCCTTCACTTGCGTAAATTGAGTATTTGAAATTAAATCCAGAGTTTCACACTTGTTTCTGTTAAAATTCACTTTATTATAGTTTTAGGCCACTACCCTCCAAACTGTAGAGATATTCCTGAATCATCACGTTTCTATCACCTGTCTCACTAGTTAGCAATCCCAGCTGTGGATCATCTGAAAGTGGTTCAACGAGCACTATCCATGTCCATGTAAGTTGTTGTTTTTTTGTTTTGTTTTTTTGACAAAACTATTGAACAAGAGAGATGCACTTAATAGGCTGAAGGTATGAAACTACCATTTTTAAAGGTCAAAGTACTCAAATGTAACCAGTAGTTAATGGTGGTGGTTTAGTCACTAAGTCCTGTCCGACTCTTGCGACCCCATGGGCTGTAGTCTGCCAGGCTCCTCAGCCCATAGGATTTTCCAGGCAAGAATACTGAAGTGGGTTGCCCTTTCCTCCTCCAGAGGATCTTCCTGACCCAGGGATCGAAGCCAGGTCTCTTGCACTGCAGGCAGATTCTTTACCGACTGAGTTATCAGGGAAGTCGGTAAATAGTTAGTACATAGTTAATGATACAAACTAACATATTGTCCCAGGAACTTCTGGGCTGGCAGGGATGTTTCAATCAAGCTTCTCTGGCTGCGTGCTTAACCAAGTGCTAGTCTGCCTCAGTGTAGTACAAGGTGGACTCTGTGTCCTCATTTGGTCCTGAACAATATGTTGATACACATTATTAAATAGCTTTGTAAATATGTAATAAAGAAAGAAGAGGTTCCAGTGCTGGTCTGTCTTGTTGAGCTCCAGCTCTGTCACAAATTAGCTATGTGACCTCCTGCAAGATAATTGACCCCTCTGTGCCTCTGTTTCTTCAACTGGAAATGGAGATAATGGTAGCATGTCCATTATAGGACTGTTTGAAGCATGAATGAATGACAAGCACATGGTGGGTACTCGGTAAATGTTGATGATTATTAGTATAAGGCCTTACCTTGAAAAGCCATGTTGAGTCCACAGAGATTTTTACTCCTTCGTTCCCCAAGTATTCACAAACTGTCCGTTAATTAAAGCAGCCTAGTATTTTGCCAGGGATCAACATCAAGCCCACAGGGAGTTAATTTCTAAACTATGTTTCCACTTTTGAAAGTAAGCTCATCGTTCGTCCTTAAGTCTTTCAGCACAGGTCCGCACACCCTGTTCACCTCAGGTTTTATGTGAGGTTTCCTAGGTACATTGGTACAGCTTTCATCTAGCCAGCAGATTTGGTTCATTTACAGTGAGAGTCATTCAACCAGTTGGTGCCCAAATCCTTTCTTAGCCAACATCATGCTGGCCATTATCACTTGAAGATGATTTTTCTTGATAGAAAAAATTAAAGAAAAATATGAAATGAATGGTTCTGCCTTCTTTGTACTTCTGTTAACACTAAAATTGAGCCATGAATATATGCTTCCTTATTCATCTTCTGACTTCCGTACCTAAAATGCCTTTTCAATTGTCATTAGTATCTTTTTCAAGCCTCCACTAATTCTGTCCTTCAGTGTACACACACACACATCATATCCATTTGTGTCATTCTCTGTGTTTGCCCTGGGGCTGGGTATTCCTGATTCACCCTGTCCCAGTCTTTTAAAGACCTGAACTGATCAGGGAGCACATTCCATGACCACTGACCTGTTTCCTTAGGTGTCAAACCCCCATCCTGCTAACCGTAATTTATAACCAATGAGTTAGTGCTTAAGCCACCTTCCTTTCTGAATTCAGGCTATGTTACAGCTATTCTTTCTTCAAACTTTTTGAATTAGGTTTTCTTAAAATGTAGGGTCTATGTCAGAACTTGGACAAACATTTCCTTCCTATATCATCACGTGATGGTCCCTGGTGGGCCAGGTGGCTGTCAGTTCCACTTTCTTACTTCCAGTTTGGCCGTCTGGGTCAGTAAAAAGCAGAAAGTAACTGTTACTTCATGGCATTTTCCCCCTTCTGAGAGATTGACTCATTAGCAAGGGAAATCAAGAATTTATTAGATGTCATATATTCTTTCAAGGGAAGGCAGGATGAGATTTTCAAGAAGTATTTTAGGAAAATTTCACTGAATTATAACATAGGTAGAGAAAAGTTCTTTGGTTTAAGTATTAATAGCTCAATAAATTTTCACAAAGTGAATACACCCACATCACCACCTAATCATGAAACCTATGTGCTCTGCTGAAACTTCCCTCTTGCCTCATAAATTAGTTTTAATGGAGTTTAATCTGTGCTGGGAAGATAAGAATTTCCATAATGAGAGTTAACATTTGTTGGGAACTTGAACTATATGTCCAGCACTGTGCTAAACACCTGACATGTCCTTCCTTTTTTTTTTTTCTTGGCTGGCATTGGCGGTGCTGGGTCTTCCTTGCTTCATGCAGGCCTCTCTAGTTGTGGTACATGGGCTTAGTTGCCCCCAAGCATGTGGGTTTCTAGTTCCCAGACCAGGGATCGAATGCATGTCCCCTGCATTGGAAGGCAGATTCTCAACCACTAGACCACCAGAGAAGTACCTTGTCTTGCCTCTTTTAATCTTCACAACAGCTCTGGGCATGTGGCTGTGTGGATCACAAAAAACTGTGGAAAATTCTTCAAGATATAGGAATACCAGACCACCTTACCTGCCTCCTGAAAAATCTATATGCAGGTCAAGAAGCAACAGTTAGAACCAGACGTGGAACAACAAACTGGTTCCAAATTGGGAAAGGAGTACAAAAAGGCTGTGTATTGTCACCTTGCTTATTTAACTTCTAGGCAGAGTATATCATGTGAAATGCCAGACTGGATAAAGCGCAAGCTGGAATCAGGATTGCAGGAGAAATATCAATAACCTCAGATACGCAGATGACACCACCCTTATGGCAGAAAGTGAAGAGGAATTAAAGGGCCTCTTGATGAGTGTGAAAGAGGAGAGTGAAAAAGCTGGCTTAAAACTCAACATTCAAAAAATGAAGACCATGGCATCCAGTCCCATCACTTCATGGCAAATAGATGGGGAAACAATGGAAACAGTGACAAACTTTATTTTCTTGGGCTCCAAAATCAACTGCAGATGGTGACTGCAGTCATGAAATTAAGAGATGCTTGTTCCTTGGAAGAAAAGCTACAACAAACTTAGTCAGCATGTTAAAAAACAGAGACATTATTTTGCCAACAAAAGTCCGTCTAGTCAAAGCGATGGTTTTTCCAGTAGTCATGTATGGATGTGAGATTTGGACCATAAAGAAAGCTGAGCACCAAAGAATTGATGCTTTTGAACTATGGTGTTGGAGAAGAAGACTCTTGAGAGTCCCTTGGACTACAAGGAGATCAAACTAGTCAATGATAAAAGAAATAAGTGCTGAATATTCATTGAAAGGACTGATGCTGAGGCTGAAGCTCCAATACTTTGACCACCTGATGCAAAGAACCAACTCATTGGAAAATAACATGATGCTGGGAAAGAAAAATTGAGGCAGGGAGAGAAGGGAATGACAGAAGATAAGATGGTTGGATGGTATCACAGATTCAATGGACATGAGTTTAAGCAGGCTCTGGGAGTTGGTGATGGACAGGGAAGCCTGGCGTGCTGCACTCCATAGAGTCCCAAAGAGCTGGACACGACTGAGCAACTGAACTGAACTGAAACGTAAGAAATGGAAGCTTAGAGAGGTTAGGTTACCTGTCCAAAATAACTAGCTAATAAGATATGGAGCTGAGATTCAAACCCAGGTCTAGATAATTCTAGAGACTTCACTATCACCATTGTAGTAGATATTCAGTACCTGGCTTTTATCTAGCCAGAAGGCTGTGACCAGAGTTTTTCAACCTTGGGACTCCTGACATTCAGGGTTGGATAATTCTGTGTCATGGGGACTGTCCTGTGCATTATAATGTTTATCAACATCCATGGCCTTAACCCACGAGATACCTGAAGCACAACCCCTTCGCCTTGCACACCCACCCTTAACATCACGATAATCAGAAAGGTCTCTAGACATTGTCAAACATTCCTTGGGGAGTAACTGTTCCGAACTGAGAATCACTCTTGTAGATGATTCCATGCACCTCCCTTCTCTCTCCTCATCCATAACGTTCATAAGCAGATGTAAACACAGGTGTGCACCTTCCTGGGAGGCAGGGCTATTCTAAACTCCTAGGATCCGCCAGTATTTTTCAGAACTGCTGCCTTGAAGTCATAAACCTCACTGCCTGGGTTGTGCTGAACAATATGAATGAGAAGGTCCAGTTCACTTTATCATCCAAATATGTTCATTGCCAGGCAGTCTTCTGAAGTCACAGCTACCACTGCTCCTGCCGCAACTGTTACAACTCTGTCTCTTCCCTTTCACGTGTCTATAGGAATCACTGGGCATTTCCTCCCATATATCCCCTGTTTCTACTTTGCACCACTCATCCTCCACAGATAGAGCAATCTCTCAGAGTTATG
The DNA here is from genome assembly GCF_019923935.1 of Bubalus bubalis. NCBI lineage: Eukaryota > Metazoa > Chordata > Mammalia > Artiodactyla > Bovidae > Bubalus > Bubalus bubalis. The sequence goes on from NC_059162.1 coordinate 27,659,540, forward strand.
GAAGATACAGCTGGTATCCTTGGACAGGGCAATGTGAAAAGCAGTTACTAAAGAATGAAGCTCGAATAGTTGGCCACCTGATGCGAAAAGCTGCCTCACTGGAAAAAACCTTGATGCTGAGAAAGACTGAGGGCGGGGGGAAGAAGGGGACAACAGAGGAGAGATGGTTGGATGGCATCACTGACACAACGGACATGAATTTGAGCAAACTCTAGGAGATAGTGAAGGACAGGGAAGCCTGGTGTGCAGCAATCCATGGGTTCACAAAGAATCAGACACAACTTAGTGACTAAACAACAAGACATTACAAAGGAGAGGGCATGATGTGGGGAAACTGAAGCAAGATCACGGAGGACCCTGGGTGTGGGAACTGTGTGGAGCCATTTCCAGTCCTAGGACTGAAGGGCAAGAAGAAGGTGTTGTTACTTGAGCCTTGAGAGAATTTCTATAAGGTGGGTTTCATGGGTCCAAAACAAATAGAAGGCATGGGAGTCCAATGATTCAGCCTGTATGGTCAGATTCCAAGGCACAGAGCAGAGGGAGAAGGGCAGAGATAGGATCTGGAGGGGCTGGGGAAGATATGCAGGACAGGACTCTTTGCTACCCCCATGGACTGCAGCATGCCAGGCTTCCCTGTCCTTCACCATCTCTCTGGATCATCACAATTTTGTCTGAGCACATTCCCTGCTCCCTTCCCTAAATTTCACTTTGAAGTCCTCTTTATCAGATCATAGAGCTTCTTGCCAAACACATTCATCCTGGTTTTAAGAGATGCCTTCTTCTTGCCAGGAGCCTATCATTCTAGTATCACAAGCCATGGTTTAGAGAACCAAATCCTCTTTTTGGATATTATCTGTAGAGCCAGCTGTTCATTTCTCCTCTCCTCCTGTCTTCCAAATTCACAAAACCTCAGCTGGAAGAAGAAATGAGAAAACCTGATTTACTTTGTGAGATCTGGCTGGGTTTCTCCATCAGCTTCAGGAAGGAGTGACCATCTTATAGTTCTTTCCTTGCCTGATGTTTAAATCAGGATTTCTCACAACTTCAGGTCTGGGAGTTCTCTTGATTATTTTTAAGGGCAGAAGATGCTGCTTTTCCCTCAGATCCGTATTCATCCTGAGTAGCAAGGTTTTCAGGGCAGAGGGAAAGGGAGCACCAAGGATGAAAAGTTTCTGGTCTTTCTCTTTTACCTTCAAGCTTTAAGCTTGCTGAAATTCCCCTCTGTCTTCTCATAAATGTCCCCCCATGTTTAATACATTCTGTATTATTTCTTCCACCCAGTCTAAGAAGCCTTTGTCCTCTGTGCTAAGACTTTTGTAATTTTCTAAAGGCTTTTTGGTTTCTTAAGGAATACCAGGGGCATTTACAGTGAGGGGAGAGAGACACAGACAGACAGACACCAAGTAAGCAGACTGAAATAATCCCTTTGATGTTCCTATTAACCTGAGAGTCAAGTTTAAAAACAACCTTCTGAGTAATATTCCATTGTATATATAATATGTACCACATCTTCTTTATCCATTCCTCTGTCAATGGACATTTAGGTTAAAAAAAGAAAGGAAAACAGCCTTCTGTTGTTCCTCCTATAAATTTCTGCTCCCGTTTGCTTCCAAGTTCCTGATCTCTTGGGAATTCTTGGTACCAGTGCTGTTAAGTTGACATGGCTGTTTTTCTCACCTAACCTCTGATAATCTGCAAAGTATTGGTAATTAGCAGTAAATTGCACTAGCTATGAATCAAGCCCAGTTCCTCTCAATAAACACGTGAGGCAAAGATACAGTGCTCTATCCACACAACCCATGATGGAGATACTTTGCACCCAGCTTCCTGTCTCTTGCCAGGCACAGGGTTTTGCTGCTGAGCTTCTCATTGTAATTGCAGATTACATTATGCCTATGTTAAGATTCCCTTCTCAATCTAATGGTAAACTTGACTACAGGATTTTTATTTTTCATTAAGATATCCTGGCACTTTAAAACAGTGCTTACAATAATTAGACTTAATAACAACTACATACACATAACAAACACAAATGGATAGAAAATGATTATATCGATCTTTAACTTATGTGATGTTTTAATTTATCAAAGTGGTTTTTAACATTTTCTTAAAGTTCATAGAATTTTTGTGGCATATATAAGACATGCATTAGTTTTCATGTTACAGATGAAATAACCCAGGAAAGACATCTGATTTATTCTCAGTGTTTGACTTCATCAGTCTTACATTTATTAGCTGATCAGATTAGTTCAATGTCTTTAAGTTCTGCTGTCAATATCAACATTAATTTCCTGACTTTGATAACTATAGTGTAATTATGTCCTATTCTTAGGAAATATATACTCAAGTATTTAGGAATAAAGGATCACAATCTGCTACTCTTTCTCAAATGTTTAAAGAAGGAAAGATTATGTGTGTGTGTGTATATTATATATGTATGTGTATATATATATACACACACACACACACATACCTATAGATATATGGACTTCCCTGGTGGCTCAGCTGGTAAAGAATCCACCTGCAATGTGGGAGACCTGGGTTCGATCCCTGGGTTGGAAAGATCCCCTGGAGAAGGGAATGGCTGCCCACTCCAGTATTCTGGAGAATTCCATGGACTATACAGTCCATGGGGTTGCAAGTGACATGAAAGAGCGATTTTCACTCCATAGATATATAGCCTATATATCATCTATATGTCTATTTGTCTATCATCTGTCTAGTATCTATGTAGAGAGAGAGTGCAAACAAGTAAAGTTTTATTGGTCACCTTTAGAGGTAGATAGGACACTACCCTATTAGTAACAATATCTGGAAATTGGGAAATTAAAATAATTTTTAAAATTCTAGTTTTGTATTAATGATGAAAAGTTCATTTGTTTAATATATTCTTTAGAAGGTGGTCTCCAGGCATTTGATCACACATCATAATCAGCAAGGAATTGATTTTTCTTCTAGTTTCATTGAGATATAATTGATATCAGCACTATATAAGTTTAAGACGTATAGCATAATTAGGTTTGACATACATACCTCACAAAATGATTACCACGATAAGTTTAGCAAACATTTATCAGCTTATATAGATACAAAATTAAAGAAAAAGAAAATTTTTTTCCTTGAGATGAGTACTCTTAGGATTTACCCTCTTAACGATTTTCATGTATAACATACAGCAGTGTTAATTATATTAGTCATGTTATACATTAAATTTCTAGTAATTATTTTTCTTATAATAAGTTGAAATTTATACCTTGTGACCACCTTTAGCCAATTGCCATCCCACCTCTGATAACTGCAAATCTGATCTCTTTTTCTGTGAGTTTGTTTGTTTGTGTTTGAAGTATAACTGACCTACAACACTATGTTAGTTCCTGGTACACAACATAGTGATTTGACATTTCTATTCATTACAAAATGATCACCATGATTAATCTAGTTACCATCTGTCACCATATAAAAATATTACATTATGATTGACTCTTTTCCTTACTCTGTACATTTTCTGCCTGTGACTCATTTATTTCCTAACTGGAATTTTGTACTTCTTAACCTCCATCTATCTCAGTTATCCTCCTAGCCCCTTCTTCTCCGGCAACCACCTGTTTCTCTGCAACTATGACTTTGTTTCTCTTCTGTTATATTTGTTTTGTTTTTTAGATTCCACATATAAGTGAAATAATACAGTATTTGTCTTTCTCTGATTTATTTCACTTAGCATAATGCCCTGCAGGTCCATCCATGTCACTTAAAATGGCAAGATTTTCATTATTTTTTATGACTGAGTAGTATTCCATTCGGAGAAGGCAATGGCACCCCACTCCAGTACTCTTGCCTGGAAAATCCCATGGATGGAGGAGCCTGGTAGGCTGCAGTCCATGGGGGTCTCGAAGAGTCAGACACGGCTGAGCGACTTTACTTTCACTTTTCACTTTCATGCATTGGAGAAGGAAATGGCAACCCACTCCAGTGTTCTTGCCTGGAGAATCCCAAGGATGGGGGAGCCTGGTGGGCTTCCATCTATGGGGTCGCACAGATCCCATAGTCGGACACGACTGAAGCGACTTAGCAGCAGCAGCAGCAGCAATTCTCCATTGTGTGTGTGTGTGTGTGTGTGTGTGTGTGTGACATCACCTGTATTCATCTGTCTGTTGATCGGCACAGGTTGTTTACAAATCTTGGCTGCTGTAAATCATGCTGTAATGAACATAGGAGTGCATGGTAAAAAATTGTTTTAAACACAATCCCTCACATGTGCTGGCTAGTTTATTTATAAATAGTATATAGTACTAATGTAATGATAGGGAACATATGAATAGTAAATAAATCATATTTTAAAATAATATAAATTTTGTTTATTGATAATAGGGAAGCTTTTTTCTTTTTGAAATTAATTTATTTTTATTGAAGTATAGTTACTATACAATATTATTTATATAAATTACAGGTGTGCTGTTCTGTGCTTAGTCACTCAATCATGTCTGACTCTTTGCGACCCTGTGAACTATAGCAGCCAGGCTCCTCTGTTCATGGGGATTCTCCAGGCAAGAATACTGGAGAGGGTTGCCATGCCCTCCTCCACGGGATCGTCCCAACCCAGGGATCAAACCAGGGTCTCCTGCACTGCAGGCAGATTCTTTACCAGCTGAGCTACCAGGGAAGCCCAATTATAGGTGTACAATGGAGTAATTCACACTTTTTAAAGGTTATACTCCATTTGGAGTTATTATAAAATAGTGACCATATATTCCCTGTGTTGTACAGTATGTCCTTGTAGATTGTTTTGTACCTAATAGTTTGCACCTCTTACCCCTCTCCCTTAATTGCCCCTCCCCTCACCATTGGTTACCACTAGTTTGTTCGCTTTATCCATTAGTCTGTTTCTTTTCTGTTATAGTCACTAGTCTGTTGTATTTTTTAGATTCCATATATAAGTGATATTGTACAGATATTTACCATCAACTCTGACTTATTTCACTTAGCATAATGCTCTCCGAATCCATCCATGGTGTTGCCAATGGCAACATTTCTTTCTTTTTTGTGGTTGAGAAGTATTTCATTGTATGCATATCTCATCTTCGTTATCCATCATCTATTGATGGCTGCTTTCATATCGTGGCTATTGTAAATAACGATGGTGTGAACACTGGAGTCCATATATCTTTTCAAATTAGTTTTTCCATTTTCTTTTTCAAATATATACCCAGGAGTAGACTTGCTGGATCACATGGTTCAGTTCAGTTCAGTCGCTCAGTCGTGTCCAACTCTTTGCGACCCCATGAACCGCAGCACGCCAGGCCTCCCTGTCCATCACCAACTCCCGGAGTTCACTCAGACTCATGGCCATCGAGTCGGTGATGCCATCCAGCCATCTCATCCTCTGTCGTCCCCTTCTCCTCCTGCCCCCAATCCCTCCCAGCATCAGGATCTTTTCCAATGAGTCAGCTCTTCGCATGAGGTGGCCAAAGTATTGGAGTTTCAGCTTCAGCATCAGTCCTTCCAATAAACACCCTGGACTCATCTCCTTTAGAATGGACTGGTTGGATCTCCTTGCAGTCCAAGGGACTCTCAAGAGTCTTCAACACCACAGTTCAAAAGCATCAGTTCTTTGGTGCTCAGCTTTCTTCACATGGCAGTTCTAGTGTTTTTCTAAGAAAACCTCTGTACTGTTTTCCACAGTGACTGTATCAATTTACCTTCCCACCAATAGTGTACAAGGGTCAAGGGTTCCTCTTTCTCCACATCTTTGCCAACGTTTTTATTTGTGGTCTTTTTGATGATAGCCATTCTGACAGGTCTTTTTAGTCCCACTAAAATGAACAAACGATATGTGGAGAGAGCAATGTTACTGAAGATGTTTATTTTTTTAAATCTTGACTTTACACATTGTAATTCAGCAATTCAGAGTGCTAGTTCCAAGCTTAGTCTACCCTGATTCTTCAGTTTACAGACGACCACAGGGAGAAAGAGATCTCATAACATTTGTAGATTCAGATAGGAGAGGTGGATCATTGCCCGCACATATGTGCTGGTTTTCATTGAAATTTGGCTAGTGAGATTCCATTTGTCTCTGCTATAAACCACTTCTACTTGCACACTAATCAGAAGGCATTGAATTTTATTATTTACAACTTCTGGATTTAAAAATCCATTGAAAACGCTTGTTTTGGAAAATTTTAAGAAAAGACAGTTTCTAAATTATTTTGAAAGGTACAGATATTAATTTTCTAATAGATGCCACACATTATTTTCTGGTGACAAAGTCACATTTTCATTCTTCAAAATGACTCCTCAAAAGCCCCAGTTGCTTTTGAAACATTGTTGCTTTCTCATTTCTTGTTACTTAGAAGGAGCAGATTAAATATGTTTACTTTTTTGAAAATACATGCTTGTATATAAACTACTTTCTGTCATAAATTTTCATAGTGTATGTGTGTGCACTCAGTTGTGTCCAGCTCTTTGCAATCTCATGGACTGTAGCCCACCAGGCTCCTCTGTCCATGGGATTTCCCAGGCAAGAACACTGGAGTGGGTTACCAGGTCCTCCTCCAGGGGATCTCCCTGACCCAGGGTTGGAACCCTCGTCTCTTGTATCTCCTGCATTGGCAGGCGGATTCTTTACCGCTGCGTCAGCTGGGAAGCTCCAAATTTTCACAGAAAGGTCAGTAAATTTGAAGTACTTCTCTTCTGATAAAAAAAAAAAAAGCTGAATTCCATCTCTAAATTCACAACTCTTCAAAGTAATTTTTCATGAGTTCACCAGCACATTTCTATGAGATAGAAACAATTTTCGTGGTCACCCCTCATCTCATTAAAAATGTACTGTAAAGATTCTTCTATATTTTACTGCTCTTGCTTTAATGAAACGAGCCACACCAGAGACGTGTTATAGCACTTAAAGTACAGTGCATTAGCAGTTAACTGGCAGCAAAATAACCAGTGAGGTTTCCACCGCTAGCCCCTCCTTACACAGAGTATACATGTGGCTTGTGGCCACCAGACACTGACACAGACAGGTCTTCACTGTTGGCCAGTGTATTAAGTAATAGAAAATTTATTTCATTTTAGCTGAAACTTAAATATATAGTTCTAATATTTCATTCCTGCACCCACAAAGGATTACCTTGCACTTCCCTTGGGGTACACATACTCCTCTTTAGGGAACACTGACTTAAAGGATATATTCCAATTCATCTTCTCTTCCTTTCAGGGCTGTATCCACCATAATGTAGCATCATTTCCCCATAGCGTTGTTTTTCATCATTGAGTTTGAACTACACACAGCTGCCCATTCTCTAATGTCTTCCATGTATTTCAATGCTTTCTCAAGACTTACAAATCTACCCAGAAAAGTATGAAATGAGAACACCATTTTCTTTTCCAAAATTGATGCTAATTAAGATATAAGTATAAATACTGTCTATGATTGTAAGATACTGGAAACAACCTAAATGGTCATGCATAGGAGAGAACAGGACATTACACAATAGAGTACTATGCAATTATAAAAGAGAAGGCAGAAGACCTCTATGAGCTGATGTAGAGTGATTTCTTGGATATGAAGGTGATGACTTTGTTTTCTTCTTTGCCTCTAGTTCCTAGCTCAGAACCTAGGAATAAGTAAGGAATAAGTAGTCAGTAAATTTTTTTTTAATAAATAAAATCAGACAATATCAAGAAACCAGAATACAGTCTCAATTCTGGAAGAAGACCCAAAGGTCTCTGAGCAGCAAATAGCCATCACAAAGTCTAAGTGAGTGATGTCATTAGAGAGGCAGAATAGCCTCCATGACTTCACCTAAACAGTGATGTAAAGAATGAAGCAACGGATTGGAAGATGCAGGACATGTCAGGCCCAGAGAAATCATAGGCAGAGTAAAGGCAAGAGGCAGAACCATCAATGACAACAACTGCAAAGTGGACCACGAAACATCGAGGGGTCGGTTAAGGACTCCCTGATAAGGCAACATGGTCAGTGACCCTGATCTATTCCAGGAGTCCCTTGAGCATCAGCTATAGTATAACATGATGCACACCTGTGCCCAAGTGATGACCTCATCACCACGTCCACTTATTTATTGTCTGTAGGCCCCTCCTTGGAAACAGACATGAGGCCACTTAGTTATGAAGAAAAATTAAATTACATTTCATATGGTCTGACAAATTTCCATCAAAAATTTTTATCAACATTGGTAAAATAAAAAATGTGACCAATCTCTGTTACGAAATTTTTAAATATACCATTGCCTCTGAAAGGATAAAGTTTCTGTCATTTTGGAAAATGAACAGAAACTCTTTTTCCCGTGGTCATAGCAGAGACCATGGTCATACAAGGTGATCATGCAAGGTGCCAAGGCTCCAGATCAGGGGAGACATGAGCAGAGGGCAAGGGTGCTGGGGGAAGGAGGTGAGGCAGGGGAAAAGGAAAGCTAGTGTGGCCATGTGGAAGCTGAGAAGCACAACAGCTAGGACAGCTCTTTCTGCCTGGAAAACATCCGCAAGACCCCCAGGGCTGCCCCTGAAGACTCTGCTCTGGGGCACAGGCCCCGCCCAGTCACAGGCGCCACTTCCTCCCCTGATCAGGCCTCTGGCCTCCCCCAGGGTCCTCAGATGCCTCCTTACTGGGCAGCTCTTTGTGCAACTGGGGCCCCTGGTATAGCTCCCAGCCTGCTTTGTGTTCTGGCCGCCCCGCAACCCCGTCCCCCAGCCCAACTGCTCTGTGCTTCCTCTTCTCTAATTCAATCTCCCACTCCTCCCCCACCCACCCCAGACTTTTTCACTGTGTCTTCAGAAACTCCTGCGTCAGGGTAGGCACATTCAAGCCATATTTCCCACCTGTCTGGGTCTTAAGTGAACTCTAAAGGCCTTGCTTCCCCTGGGGCCCTCTCTCAGGAAGGTGGCTCATTCTCCACATCCTCAAGACCTTCAAGCCAACTTCATTTGCCAAGGTTGCCTCGGCACCGCTGTCCCTGTTAAGTCCGACGTTACTGTGCTCTACCACCTCCTACCCCTCTCATCTCTGTCACTTAGCAACCTTTTCCATTTCCCCAAGTGCACTGAAACTGATCAGTGCCCTGTCCATGGACAGTCGCCCTGTCCGTGCCCTGGTGACTTCAGTTTCCATGTGGACAGCCAGGCCAGCTCCCAGCCTGACTCTTCACTGACCTCCTCAAGGTCACCACCAGTCTTCTCTGGCCACTTCTTCCAAGGAACCCAGAGTCCTCCCTGCAGGAGTTCTGCTTTCTGGCCACAAGGCACTCCTTCCCACTTTCCTGCTAAGCCTTCTCTTCAGTTCCAGAGCAACTTTCATTCTGAGGTTCCTCTGGTTTCTCTCGGCCTGTTGAGACCTACTTCCCTTCCTTCCTTTCAACCTGGTCCCAGAAGAATCTGGGTCTGGCTTTCACCACCGAAACTGCTGTAACTAAGATGGCCAGTCCCCTTGACGTTGCCAGGTCCAAGGGACATTTTTCATCCTTTCTTTTCCTGGAATTCTCTGCTAGTCATGATACTAGTTACTCCATCTTTCTTGAAATACTTGACCGTTGGGCTTCAGGATCTCACCCTCTCCTGTTTGTTTCTGTACCTCTTATAACAAATCTTTGCTGCTGTCTGTGGACTTCTCTCTCCTGCCCCTGTTGTGAATGTTGCTCATTCCTCAGGGCCTGCCTTTGGCCCTTGATAGAGGCAGTGGGCTATTTAAAGGAGCAGGGCTTGTTTACTTAGGTGTCCAGTTCCCTGACTGCATGCTCGTCATGTGTGCAGTACAGCGAGCGCTCCTTTCCTTGCTCCTTGGGTTTATCTCCACCAGCTCCACAAATGCTGATGTTCCACAGGGCCCCGTACTTGCCCCCTACTCTTTAACAATGTGCCCTTCTCTGAGTCGTGTCACTCACATCTCATGGTTTTAGCTCTCACACATGAATTGCAGATTATTTCCAGCTCAAGCTGCTCCCTGAAAACTAGGTTTTGTGACCCAGCTGCCTTATGGAAATTTTCACCTGGATGTCCCATCGGTTCCTCAAACTCATTAAGCTCAAAACAAAACTCGTCACCAAAGGTACATGGACCTCAATTATTACTAGCATTACTCAAGATACTATCCAAGATGTGGCAACAACCTAAATGTCCACTGACAGATAAATGGGTTAAGAAAATGTGGTGTGTATACATACACATACACACAGACACACACACACACAGACACACACACACACACACACACACACACACACACTGAAATATTACTCAGCCATAAAAAGAATGAAATAGTGCCATTTGCAGCAACATGAATGGACCTAGAGATTATCATATTAAGTGAAGTTAGTCAGAAAGAGAAAGACAAATATCATATGATATCACTTATGTATGGAATCATTAAAAAAAGTTATAATGATTTTATTTCCCAAACAGAGACTCACAGATATAGAAAACAAATTTATGGTTACCAAAGGGGAAAGGGGCAGTGGGGAGGAGCAATAAATTAGGAGGTTGGGATTAAGATTTACACTTTACTATACATAAAATAGATAACCAGCAAGGACCTACTGTATAGCACAGGGAACTCTACTCAATATTTTATAACAATCTATATGAGAACAGAATCTTAAGAAGGAAAAAAATATATATATATGAATTACTGTACTTTACATCTGAAACTAACATGATATTGTAAATCAACTATATTTCAATTTTTAAAAAATAAATACAAAATCCCCCACTGCACTCATTATCTATCTGTAAGTCTCTTCTCCTTTTGTCTCAAACCCAACTCAAGGTGGAGATTTGAGCTCCATCCATGGTCTCATATTCTGCTATCACCACCGACATATTCCTTGTACCCATCTCCTCATCTTGACCTTAACTCAAGCCTCTACCATCTCTCAGCTAAATTACTACAGTAATCTCCCAGCAGGTCTTCTTTCTTCAGCTTTCTTCTGTACTGCTGACACAAATGTAACATAATTCAGATTTTGTTCCCTGTTCAATTTCTTCTAAGCTATTTAACATGTTGTTTAAGACCCTCAATGAACAGGTCCCTGCTTAATTCTCTAGACTAATCTCCTTCTACCACCTGCCTGATACTTTCCAACTGAGTAGCATTTGTTTTTCCTCTGCTTAAAAGAGCTCTCTTATTCCCTCATTGCCTAAGTTAATGTAACTCAACCTTTAAGACTCCGCGTGGTTGTTCATTTCTCTAAGAAGCTGTCTCTGATGTGCACCATTCCTCCTCATCCCTTCTCCCTTTCCCCTGAAACTGGATTAGTTGTTTCTCCTCTGATCAAAGTCTATGTTGGTACTTGGTGTGTGATATGTAAATACTTCTTTTACGTGTCTCTCTCCCTCCTAGGACTACATTCCTTAAGGGCAGGAATTATACTTTATTCTTCTTTAACTCTGATGCCTTGTATTGTATTTGCCTCATTTGATCACTAAATAAATACTTGTTTTTGAAGCTAAGTAAGCCAATCAAGGACAAATGTATGCATTAGAGGGGTGATATGGAGGGGGAAGAGGCCACGGTGATCTACATTCTACTTTGGTTTCTGTGGTTCTGTGACTGCCCCAGTGCACTGGTTTCTGCTGAATCAGCTGAAAGCCACTGGAGAGCAGAAATAACCACCCAGTTAGTGCCAATGAGGGGACTTCTACTTGAAAAGTCTCCTCAGCCCTTCCCCTACTGCCAGGCTGCTGGTGTGGTCTTTATCCCTTATGACCATATACCCAACCAGGCCATGCCCCTGATCCACTTTGTTCTCCTTGATGGAAAGGCCACTTTTGTCCCCGATGACTGCAGTGTTCCCCAATGTCACAACTCAGCCAAAGTGGACCATTTCTCTGTACTTCTAAGACTCCTTCAATTTGTATTTAACTCCCTATCTCCAAAATCAAGTGGATGTTATCATCAATATGATACAATTTAGTAAATATATAGTATCTTAGAGAGGCTTCTGTTCTATTTTCTTTTTTTTAACATGGCTGTCATAATTGACCCAATCCATTTGGTGAAAAATAAGTCTTCCTGAAGTTGGGAACCATGTGTTCATGGTACTTACGCAACAAGTACAAAATTTGCCAAAGCACAAAATATCAGATCTATACCAGGCATTGAGAAGAACAGCAACTGAGATGCAAGTTCCATCCTCAAAGGACTCAGTCTATTGCAGTGTCTGTTAAGTAGGACATATGCAAGCCAGAGAGAAGAACATCTGTTGAAATTTGGGGAGAAAATATTATAATTTCTTACATTTCTAATTTCTCTTTCTAATATTCTAACAAACTTTTTATCTAAAAAAAGAAATCAGGACTTCCCTGGTGGTCTAGTGGTTAAGAATCTGCCTGCTGATGCAGGGAACACAGGTTCAATCCCTGGTCCAGGAAGATCCCACATGCCGCAGAGCAACTGAACCGTCACAGCTGAAGTCAGGATGCTCTAGAGCCTGTGCTCCGCAACAAAAGAAGCCACCTCAGTGAGAAACCCACACACTGCAACTGGAGAGTAACCTCCACTTGTCACAATTAGAGAAAAGCCTGCATGTAGCAATGAAGACCCAGTGCAGCCGAAAATAAAGATAAATTTAAAAATTAAAAAAAGAAATTAAGTTCTACTAATATTTAATATGAGAATTGATCCTGGTTCCCTCAGTTGATATTTATGTCCTATCATCATAAGTCATGTGTAGTATAAGAGGATCCTTGGGGAAGAGTGGGATGGATCAAACTTACAGGGGTTGTCAGTGGAGACCTCAGTCATTCAATCACTTTCAGTGTACTGGGACACATTGCAGCTTGATGTGCTTGGTTAAGAGGATTTGCAATTATATTATCTAGCTTTAAGAAAATTAACCCTCACAAAGAGACAAGTGGCTTAAAAAATTCATTTAAAGATGCCATAAATTAAACATAATACTAATAATACAGGCACAAAGAAACAAAAAAATGATAACCGTCACAGTCCACTGCTAAAAGGAACCCTTCATCAACCACATTTTAATAAAAAAGAACAATGTTGATCTAAACAGATCCAATAAGAACATGTCCCAAAACTCTAAATTATCAAGAATGTTAATTAATTCATAATGAAAGTCAATCTAAGTGTATCTTTTACGTTGAGATAAAGCTAATGATAGCTCAATGCCATGACAATAACCAAGATTTTAAAATACTAAGCATGAAGTTTCACTTCTGATTTAGATGTAAAAAGCTGCAGAGAACATTGTTTCCACCCTAAAAATGAGAAAAATCCAGAAAAAAACCAAAACCCTAACTTGTATTGAACCTATCGGAGAGCTGAGGTAATAAGACAATTGATCAACTTGTGTTACAAACTTTTTTTCTGCCTCACTGTGTAGCTTGCAGGATCTTAGTTCTCTAACCAGGGATTGAACTCATGCCCCATGCCTTGGGAGCATGATTTCTTAACCACTGGACCACCAGGGAAATCCCCCAAACCCTTCTAAGGAGAGACAGAAGACATAAACTCTCTCACCCATGGCAGAGCACTCAAGAAAGAGGCACAGTCTATGACACAAGAGGGGAAAGAGAAATAGCTACAAATTTAAGGAACTGCCTAGCATGTCAGTTCAGAATAACGAGGGCCCCAACCCAGAGGAGTTTATATTGTTCACAAACCCTTATTTTTGGACCTGTACTGAGTGCTCATGAGAAAGAATAGAGGTAGAGCATGTATACAGAAGGTAACTAACAAGTGTGGGGTCTGACACAAAACTCCATGCACTTCCCCAGACTCTTCTTGCATGTGAAGCAAAAACTGTAAGCTTCTAGGGGAGGAGCAGCAAAGGTTGTTGCTCAAGACACAGGAAAAAGATGCACCGTGGGAGGAAGGAAGGGCATAAGAAGAGACTGTCTCTAGGGGAGAACCACAAAACCATCTTGAGCCTCAAATCCTCAACTGATATCAAGTAGAAATTTCCTACCACTGGGAGAGGGGAAGCTGCCCAACATTAGGCATAAGTACAAAGCAGAATTTGGCTGCCATCGGGAGGAAGAGCAGGAACGCAGAGAGGGACTGCACACCTGAGGCTCAAGTACATAGGTTCCCCCTAAGACTCAGACTGGGGTAGAACGACAGAGAAATTCTCTTGTCCCCAGTGGAAGTAACAAAGCATGATCTGTCCAAGGCTGAGTCTGTGGTGAGAGATCTTCTCTGTGGTGCTGGCATGCAAGAAAGCTAAATGCTGATGGTGGATCACCAATCCTAAGAAAAGCCTCTGGGCATAACAGTTCCTATCTGAATCACAAGGCAAAGACAGCCCACTACTAAAAGAATTTGAAGTCTATGGGGTACTGATGGTAAGCACAGCACCAGTAAAACCCAAGTCCAGCTCAACTCCCAACTAGATTGACTCTCCTGGCTTGGACCTCCTTATTAATGATGTAACAGAAGAACAGTCATGCTTATTTCCTGGCATAAATCATATTTATTTTATTCTCTCTTGTGCCACAAGTAATATATGGTTTTTACTGAAAAATATCGTACACACACACACCCTGCTGTTAAGAGACAATGTGATAAACAGGAGAAAACTCAGGTGACACCCAAATGTTGAAACTACTAGACAGTGACTTTACAGTACCTATGATTAATATATAAAAGGATACGGTGGAAAAGATAAACAACATGCATAAAGAGATGGGGAATTTTAGCAAAGATGGAACTGCTAGAAATGAAAAACCCAATACTGGAGATGAAGAATGCCTTCAGCATGTTCATCAGTAGACTGAACCAACTGAGAGAATCACTTAATTTGAAGATCTGTCAATAGAAATTATCTGAACAAAAATCCAAAGTGAAAGAAGAATAAAACAAGGACAGTAACAGCAAGATAACAGAGCATCCAAAAGAGCTAGAACATTATAACATACTTGTGTTTGGAGTCCCAGGATGATAAGAGAATGGCTCAGTTCAGTTCAGTCACTCAGTCATGTCCGACTCTTTGCGACCCCATGGACTGCAGCACACCAGGCCCACCTGTCCATCACCAACTCCCAGAGCTTACCCAAATTCATGTCTATTAAGTCGGTGATGCCATCCAACCATCTCATCTTCTGTTGTCCCTTTCTCCTCTTGCCCTCAATCTTTCCCACCATCAGGGTCTTTTCAAATGAGTCAGCTTTTCACAACAGGTGGCCAAAGTATTGGAGTTTCAGCTTCAGTATCAGTCCTTCCTATGAACACCAAGGACTGGTCTCCTTCAGGATGGACTGGTTGGATCTCCTTGCAGTCCAAGGGACTCTCAAGAGTCTTCTCCAACACCACACTTCAAAAGCATCAATTCTTCCATGCTCAGCTTTCTTTATAGTCCAACTCTCACATCTATACATGACCACTGGAAAAACCATAGTCTTGACTAGACGGACCTTTGTTGGCAAAGTAATGTCTCTGCTTTTTAATATGATGTCTAGGTTGGTCATAACTTTCCTTCCAAGGAGTAAGCATCTTTTAATTTCATGGTTTCAGTCACTATCGGCAGTGATTCTGGAGCCCCCCCAAAATAGTCAGCAACTGTTTCCACTGTTTCCCCATCTATTTGCCATGAAGTCATGGGACCCGATGCCATGATCTTCGTTTTCTGAATGTTGAGCTTTAAGCCAACTTTTTCACTCTCCTCTTTCACTTTCATCAAGAGGCTCTTTAGTTCTTCACTTTCTGCCATAAGGGTGGTGTCATCTGCATATCTTAAGTTATTGATATTTCTCCCGGCAATCTTAATTCCAGCTTGTGCTTCTTCCAGCCCAGTGTTTCTCATGATGTACTCTGCATATAAGTTAAATAAGCAGGGTGACAATATACAGCCTTGACGTACTCCTTTTCCTGTTTGGAACCAGTCTGTTGTTCCATGTCCAGTTCTAACTGTTGCTTCCCGACCTGCATACAGGTTTCTCAAGAGGCAGGTCAGGTGGTCTGGTATTCCCATCTCTTTCAGAATTTTCCACAGTTTATTGTGATCCACACAGTCAAAGGCTTTGGCATAGTCAATAAAGCAGAAATAGATGCCTTTCTGGAACTCTCTTGCTTTTTCAATGATCCAGCGGATGTTGGCAATTTGATCTCTGGTTCCTCTGCCTTTTCTAAAACCAGCTTGAACATCTGAAAGTTCATGGTTCACGTATTGCTAAAGCCTGGCTTGGAGAATTTTGAGCATTACTCTGCTGCTGCTGCTGCTGCTAAGTCGCTTCAGTCGTGTCTGACTCTGTGTGACCCCATAGACGGCAGCCCACCAGGCTCCCCTGTCCCTGGGATTCTCCAGGCAAGAATACTGGAGTGGGTTGCCATTTCCTTCTCCAATGCATGAAAGTGAAAAGTGAATGTGAAGTCGCTCAGTCGTATCCGACTCTTAGCGACCCCATGGATCAAATGAGTGCAATTGTGCAGTAGTTTGAACATTCTTTGCATTGCCTTTCTTTGGGATTGGAATGAAAACTGACCTTTTCCAGTCCCATGGCCACTGCTGAGCTTTCCAAATTTGCTGGCATATTGAGTGCAGCACTTTCACTCATCTTTTAGGATTTGAAATGGCTCAACTGGAATTCCATCAACTCCACTAGCTTTGTTTGTAGTGATGCTTCCTAATGCCCACTTGACTTCACTATCCAGGATGTCTGGCTCTAGGTGAGTGATCACACCATCATGATTATCTGGGTTGTGAGGATCTTTTTTGTACAATTCTTCTGTGTATTCTTGCCACCTCTTCTTAATATCTTCTGCTTCTGTTAGGTCCATATCATTTCTGTCCTTTATCGAGCTCATCTTTGCATGAAATGTTCCCTTGGTATCTCTAATTTTCCTGAAGAGATCTCTAGTCTTTCCCATTCTATTATTTTCCTCCATTTCTTTACACTGATCACTGAGGAAGGCTTTTTTATCTCTCCTTGCCTTTCTTTGGAACTCTGCATTCAAATCGGTATATCTTTCCTTTTCTCCTTTGCTTTTTGCTTCTCTTCTTTTTATAGCTATTTGTAAAGCCTCCTCAGACAGCCATTTTGCTTTTTTGCATTTCTTTTTCTTGGGGATGGTCTTGATCCCTGTCTCCTGTACAATGTCACAAACCTCCATCCATAGTTCATCAGGCACTCTGTCTATCAGATCTAGTCCCTTAAATCTATTTCTCACTTCCACTGTATAATCATAAGGGATTCGATTAGGTCATACCTGAATGGTCTAGTGGTTTTCCCCACTTTCTTCAATTTAAGTCTAAATTTGGCAATCAGGAGTTCATGATCTGAGCCACAGTCTTGTTTTTGCTGGCTGTAGAGAGCTTCTCCATCTTTGGCTGCAGAGAATATAATCAATCTGATTTCAGTGTTGGCCATCTGGTGATGTCCATGTGTAGAGTCTTCTCTTGTGTTGTTGGAAAAGGGTGTTTGCTATGACCAGTGCATTCTCTTGGCAAAACCCTATTAGCCTTTGCCCTGCTTCATTTTTGTAATC
Source organism: Bubalus bubalis (assembly GCF_019923935.1). NCBI lineage: Eukaryota > Metazoa > Chordata > Mammalia > Artiodactyla > Bovidae > Bubalus > Bubalus bubalis. Next base: position 27,676,989 of record NC_059162.1, read on the forward strand.
CAAGGCCAAATTTGCCTGTTACTCCAGGTGTTCCTTGACTTCCTACTTTTGCATTCCAGTCCCCTATAATGAAAAGGACATCTTTTTTGAGTGTTAGTTCTAAAATGTCTTGGAGGTCTTCATAGAACCATTCGACTTCAGCTTCTTCAGCATTACTGGTTGGGGAGTAGGCTTGGATTACCGTGATATTCAATGGTTTGCCTTGGAAACGAACAGAGATCATTCTGTTGTTTTTGAGACTGCATCCAAGTACTGCATTTTGGACTCTTTTGTTAACTGTGATGGCTACTCCCTTTCTTCTAAGGGATTCCTGCCCACAGTAGTAGATATAATGGTCATCTGAGTTATATTCACCCATTCCAGTCCATTTTAGTTTGCTGATTCCTAAAATGTTGATGTTCACTCTTGCCATCTCCTGTTTGACTTCCAATTTGTCTTGATTCATGGACCTAACATTCCAGGTTCCTATACAGTATTGCTCTTTACAGCATTGGAACTTGCTTCCATCACCAGTCACATCCACAACTGGGTGTTGTTTTTGCTTTGGCTCTGTTCCTTCATTCTTTCTGGAGTTATTTCTCCACTGATCTCCAGTAGCATAATGGACACCTACTGACCTGGGGACTTCATCTTTCAGTGTCCTATGGGGTTCTCAAGGCAAGAATACTGAAGTGGTTTGCCATTCCCTTCTCCAGTGAATCACATTTTGTGAGAACTGTCCACCATGACCCATCCATCTTGGGTGGCCCTACACGGCATGGCTTAGTTTCATTGAGTTAGACAAGGCTGTGGTCCATGTGATCAGATTGGCTAGTTTTCTGTGATTGTGGTTTCAGTCTGTCTGCCCTCTGATGCCCTCTCTCAGCGCCTACTGTCTTACTGGGGTTTCTCTTACCTTGGATGTGGGGTATCTCCTCATGGCTGCTGCTCCTGACCTTGGACGTGGGGTATCTCCTCTCGGCAGCTGTTAATGGGGCAGAAACGTTATTTGAAAAAATAATGGCCAAAAATTTCCCCAAAATAATGAATGACAGTAAATCACTATTCCAAGGAGCCCAGACAACCCTACAGAGGATATTTGCCAAATAAACAAATACCTTACACACGCCTAGATGCATCATAGTCAACCTGATTAAAATATAAAATCTAGAAAAAATTTCAATGACAGCTGTGGGAGAAGAGGAACACATTATATATAGAAAAACAAAGATAAGAATTAAGGCAAACTTCTCATAAGAAACTATGTAGGCAGAAAGAAATGAAGTATGTTTTTAAGGTATAGAAAGAAAAAATTAAAAAAAACAACTACCAACTTAGAATCTATACCCAGAGTAAATATTTTAAAAACAAAAGGAAAATAAAGACATTTTCAGAAAAATAGTAGGTGAGAAAATGTGGTGCCAACTGACCTGCTCTGTAATCAAAGTAAAGGGTGTTCTCCAGGCAAAAGAAACACATTACCAGACAGGAACTTATATCTACTAAATTATATAAAGAGCTCTGGAAATGATAAAATGAGTTTTGGTCATGCTGTGTGGTTTGCAGGATCTTAGTTTCCCAATCAGGGATCAAACTGGTGCCCCCTGCAGTAGAAACACAGAGTTCTAACCCACTGGACCACCAGGGAATTCCCTGGAAACAGTAAAATGAGTACTCCTCTGTAGTATCAAGGAACAGATTTGGCTGCTCTCGCCTTCTGCGAAGGACCACATTCTGCCTATGGTATGTGGTTCTTTCTCAATAAACCTGCTTTCACTTTAACAAAAAAAGGAAAGAAAAAAAGAGACAGACTTTGATACATGCAACAACGTGGATGAATCTCAAAAGAATAACTGTGATTGAAAGAAGGCAAACAAAAAAGAGAACATAGTATATGATTATACTTATACAAAATTCTAAAGATGCAAAACAATCTCTAGTTATGAAAGTAGACTAAAGCTTCTCCATGGGAGGAGAAGGGACAATGAGAGGAGATGGGTTACAAAGATTATGATGGATAGGTTCACCATCTCGATTGTGGTGGTGATTTCAGGGTTGTACATATGTGCCTAAACTCATGTACACTCTAAATGCATGCCATTTATTAAATATAAACATTATATATCTCAATAAAGCTAAAAGGGGGGTAAATACAAAATAAAATTACAGTGAGATACCACAAGATACCAGTTACAATGGCTTAAAATATGTTCTTTAAAGTTACAATAACAAACACTAGGAAGTTGTGGAACAACTGCAGTGTTGCTGGTGAAAATGCAGATGGTACAACTACCTTGTAAAACAGTTGGCAGTTTCTAATACAGTTTAACAAACACTCACCATACATGCCAACAATCTCACCTCTAGTTGTTTGCCCAGGAAAACTGTATATTTATGCCCTCATAAATACCTGTCTGTACACAGTTATACCAGATTGTTAGCTATATTCTTAATATCTAACTGGAAAAACTCAAAGTCTTATGAATGGATAAATTGTATTACATGCATACCACTCACTACTGCATAGTACAAAAGAGGAAGGAACAACTGATACACCCAACAACTGGATGAATCTCAAAAGCTTTATGCTAAGAAAAAGATGCCAGGCTCAAAAGTTTATATACTATGATTCCATTTTTATGTCATCTGGAAAAGGCAAAACTACAAGAACAGAAATCAGGTTCTGGCTGCCCGAGGCTAGGTGTGGGTAAAGGGATTGGCTACTAAGGGGTACAGGGAACTTTTTAGGAGGATGGAAATGCTATGTACTTTGTGATGGTTACATGAATGTAACATTTGTCAAATTCATAGAACTGAACACCTCTGAAGGGGGAATTTTACACTATAAAAACTATACTTAAATGAACTGATTGGGAAAAAAAAAAAGCATCCAAAACCTGAATGCAAACCTCTTGAGTTTTTTCAGGGATGTTTAAAATCGTGCCATACTCAAGATCTACTACTTTTAAACATTTCACTCAATATGATACGTGTTTAGAAGTCTCTTTTGAGGTTTTTTACTTTATAGCAAAAGCCAAATACTGCAGGAAATGGCTGAAAGAGTACACAGAAGCTAATAGAGCGACAAACTAAAATGCATTCCCATATTGGCAAATTCCTTTGATGGACACTTGAGAAACGTTGCTGAAGATGTGAAGAAACAACTATTAAAACAATTTATGTGGCGTTGGAAGTTTGTTACTTAGTTGGATGAAAGAACAGCAGCTATTTCCAACATGTTTCAGCCATGGTACTTTACAAATTCTATTTCAATAATGAAATACATGAAAAGCTTCTCTTTTTAAGAGGGCATTAAAGGTAAAATGTAGGGGAGAAGATACACTCACCACCAAAATGATCTTTAATAAAAAAATGACTTGTGGAAAAATTGTGGTGGTGTAACCACTAAGAAAATGGCTGCTATAACTCAAATAAATATAGAGTCTGGGGCCAAAGATTCTATCACAAACAAAATTGATTCACTAAATAATTCCTATGCAAGACTTTTCTGTAAGGAAGTTGGAACAGAAGGGCACAAGATAGAGCCAAGTAATTAGTTTCAGGAATAGGAGTCCATTAAACTATAGTTGAATCTTTGCAATATAGGAAACAAAGAGAGCGTATATTCTGCAGCCCCACAATGAAATATGCTCGCTATCACATGGCAAAACAGTCAAAGAATTATTTGACTTTAAGGTTGGTGTTCCAACTTCGTTTTTCTTTGATGACAAAGAGCTGTCAATAGCATGCTGTGTGCTGTGCTTAGTCACTCAGTCGTGTCCGACTCTCTGCGGCCCCAGGGACTGCAGCCCACCAGGCTCCTCTGTCTATGGGGATTCTCCAGGCAAGAATACTAGAGTAGATTGCCATTTCCTCCTCCAGGGGATTTTTCTGACTCAGGAATTGAACCCGTGTCTCCTGTGTCTCCTTCACTGCAGGCAGATTCTTTACTGGCTGAGCCATCAGAGAAGCCCCAAATCTCTTGTATTTGAACACAGAACACTTAGAAATAGGAATTCCCAAACTGTTAAAGTATTTTCAAATAAAAAGATTCAGGGCTTTGAACCCATTTGTTAAAAAAGAATAATTCACATTAGAAAGAAATTTGCTAATCAAATTTCAACAAAACTTTGGCATATTTAGGGCTTCCCTGATAGCTCAGTTGGTAAAGAATCCAGCTGCAATGCAGGAGACCTCGGTTAGATTGCTGGGTCGGGAAGCTCCCCTGGAGAAGGAATAGGCTACCCACTACAGCATTCTTGGCTTCCCTGGTGGCTAGCTGGTAAAGAATCTGCCTGCAATGCAGGAGACCTGGGTTTGATCCCTGGGTTGAGAAGGTCCCCTGGAGAAGGGAATGGCTATCCACTCTAGTATTCTGGTCTGGAGAATTCCATGAATGGGGTCACAGAGTCGGACACGACTGAGCAACTTTCACTTCCACTCTGGCATATTCGATAGGTAAGGTAGAAAAATGAGAATCATAATTTAGTTAGCACAACCAATAATGCACTTAAATTTGGGTCTTTGAATTTTTATATTATTTGGGTCTTTGAATTTTGTATCTTTTTCTGCCATATTAGCCATAAAAACCAGATTCTAAAGAAGTTCAACTTCAAATCAGATCAAGTCATGTTATCACAAAGGATTAACCAATAACTATAGTAAAGTAAAGCTTATTGCTCTTAAAACTATATATTACCAATAATATGCTTCTAGAGGTTTTTATATGCTGATGAGTAAAATTATCACTCTTAAAATGTCTTTTTTGCATATGCTTATAGTTACAAAATATGCTACAATAGTACATGTATAAAGTTTGTTAATAATGAACATACATACCCTGGATATGTATGCTGAAAATTTTTACTGATGGGGTGCAAAATTTAAGAAAATAGATTGGAAATAGCTGTCTAGTGAAATTAACAAATAATTATAAAGCCTTTGTAGTCTCACAGTGTCTGGCACAATGTTAGATGCACAGTAAGTTTTTAAAAATTACTGTGACTCTCTACCTCTGGATGCAAAATATAGTAATTTATATATGATCCTTGTGTGTATATACATTTCTCTCCCAAAATATACATTTCATTTGGGGAATAATTCTTCTGTATGAGTATCTTTGTGTAGAAAACCATGACCATAGAAGCAATAATGCATAGTGGTTGCAGTTTCTGAATATGGACTGCTGCTGCTGCTGCTAAGTCACTTCAGTCATGTCCGACTCTGTGCGACCCCAGAGACTGCAGCCCACCAGGTTCCCAAGTCTCTGGGATTCTCCAGGCAAGAACACTGGAGTGGGTTGCCATTTCCTTCTCCAATGCATGAAAGTGAAAAGTGAAAGTGAAGTCGCTCAGTCGTGTCCGACTCCTAGTGACCCCATGGACTGCAGCCTACCAGGCTCCTCTGTCCATGGGATTTTCCAGGCAAGAGTACTGGAGTGGGGTGCCATTGCCTTCTTTGGAATATGGACTACCTGAGTCTAAATCTTGGCCTTACAATTTATTAACTATGTGACCTTGAATAGACTAGTTCTCTGTGTCCCAGTTTCCTTGCATGCAACGGGGCCTACCTCATGGCTTTGTGGTGAAGATAAATGAGTTAATACCGTAAAGTCCCTTGACCTATGTTGGATACATGAAAAGCGATCACTCTAGGTTAGTTGCCATATGTATATGTATACATACACACACAAACATACACACACAGATACACACAATCTGAATGAGTATATGGGATATGTGTACATTTCATGTAACTTCATTTATATTTCTTGTTCTCAATATATATTTGTATACATATTTATATTGAATAATAGTAATAATATTAACAATATTAACACTTATTTAGCATGACAGTAAATTAAATATTATATATTTGGAAGGACTGATGCTAAAGCTGAAGCTCCAATACTTTGGCAACCTGATGTTCCAGTGAGCCAACTCACTGGAAAAGACCCTGATGCCAGGAAAGATTGAGGGCAGGAGGAGAAGGGGCAACAGGGGATAAGATGGTTGGATGGCATCACCGACTCAATGGACATGAGTTTAAGCAAGCTCTGAGAGATGGTGAAGGACCAACTCCTCTGAAGGGAAGCCTGGCGTACTGTAGCCCATGGGATTGCAAAGAGTTGGACACGAATGAGCGACTGAACAACAATCCAATGAGCAAACCATATATATATATATTTATAAGTTAAAGACTAAATAAACTCAGCATTAGTTTAAGTGCTTTACACACATTATCTCACTCATCTTTGGAAAAAATACATAACATGACATAATTTTGTTATTCCCATTTTACAGATAGAAAACTGAGGTCCAGAAAGGTTACATAACTTCCTTAAATTCACATAGCTGGCATATGACAGAGCCAGGAAGTATTTTTTTTTTTAATCACTGCTTACCATCTCCCCACTGATTTAATAATATTATTTAGTATTAGGGGTAATAATTCACAATATCTTTATTTGCCTGGTGCTTAGTATTTTATAAAATAGCTTTACACACAGTGAGTTTCATAACCAGTCTGTGAAGTGAGTTGGACAGGATTGTTATCCTCACTATTATAGGAAAGAAAACTGGTACAACTGAAACCATAGGTGTCTTTTGGAGGAAGTGTTTCTGTGTTACAAGCATCCTGGGTGCCTCTCAACCCAGGGAGTCAAGTCACTGTCACCTTGTCTCAGACAAGGGTGCTGGTCCTCCCCGGAAGCATCACAGGCTAGTGACAGCCCAGGCATAGAAACCAAGAATCATGGCAACACAATGTGTAGTCTCTAAGGGAGATATGAAAAGAGTGCTTACAGAGCACAGAATGTGGGACCGTCTGTGCCAGGGGGGTCTTAGAAAAGATGAAGGTGGTGGTAGGAGAGGGGTGGGGGGCTTTCCTGGAAGAAAGAATGTGTGTATGCAAGTGTGAATTCATGTTTATGACCATGACAGTATGTCTAGGCATGGTTGTATATGAATCTGAGTGTGTACCTGTTTATATGGGCTTACTCATGTGTGAATTTATGCACACACCGACTGTAAGTGTGGAAGAAGAAAGCCTGAAGGCAAAAGAAAGTGTGCTTGGATCCACACATGCTACAACAGAATGTGCCTGCCTTGATCGCCCCATTTCTCCTCCCGCCCCCCCAACACTGGGGTATCCAGAGACACCAGTTGTTTCCCACTCTAACATGAGTTGCCTCATGGGCCGTGGTCATTAGACCCACCAGGTTTTCCATCTATCCGTCTGAATGTGTAGGAGTCTGATAAGAGCCCACCACTTGTGTGAGTGGTGGGGGGTGAAGAGTACCAGTATCTGTAGGTGTATAACTGTTTCTACACTTATGATTATGTGTGAAAGTTTAGTGTTGGCTGTTCCTAGCCAGACTGGGGAAACCTCCCTTCTCCTTTCATCTTCACTGTCTTGGGAATTTATATACTCACCTGTTTCCATTACCACCCAAATGTGGCCAATTTCTGCCTTCACTTAAATGTCCTAGGGTATATAACTTTAATTCTGTACTGGGGCTGGGCAGAAGTAAGGCTGGAAATGGCTGGTGCCCATTTTCTGTGGAGGCACTCTGTGCTCCCCCCAACCCCCCGACCCCACTCCACCCCATTCTGGTCTAGGAATCTCCCAGAGGATGAAAAATGTTTGCAAAGGCAAACAGGAATGGTGACAGCCACGAGGAACTCAGAGGATCACACCCAGGAATGGGATGATCACCCCCCCTCTCTTGACGATAGATCCCATTTTTAAGGCAAAATTGATCACAGAGGGAAAGTGAGGACTCCTGTCTCCATAAATGCTGCCTCAGGGATTGGAGAGATGAGAAGTAAGACTGCAATACTCTATTTCTTTTAAACTTACACAATCAAAAGAGCTGAAATGACTCCAAATAATATGTAATTGATGGTGAATAACAGTATCTCTACAAAGTGACCAAATAGTTGAAGTAGACTTTCTCTTTTGTCATAAAGTATATAAATTCAGGGCTGTGGGGTCATGTGAGGCAAAAGTATTATGTCCTGGAATACACTGATGATTTGTGAGTGTTTATATCTTGGCCCAATGCACTGCCACACAGCTAAATATTCACATGTTAAAATAAGCAACGATGAACTGCAATAATCAACACATGTAACATGCCATATTTTAAGCTGAATGAATGAGTGGGTGAAGAGAAAAACAAACATATTTAGAAAAGTAGAATCATCTCACATAGTGATCCCCGAAATAACAATACCTGGATTCTGTTCTCAGTTTCACCAATGACTTAATCTATTGAAAGGTTTTCTTTTTTCTTTTTTAAAATCATACAGGAAAATTAGCCCAGTGACAGAATATCTCTCAAAAACATAAATATGCTTAATCAAACCTTGTTGAAGTGTCTTTTAAAATGTAAATGATCACTAATAAATGTTAGTTGTTGCAAACCTATGTTTATTGTAGCACCACATATAATATATATTTCCATGTTCAGGACACAAACATTATCCTAAATTGTAAGGGAGGATGCTAGTTTTATAATATGCCAGGAGAATTTTTCCATAGTCAATATGTTGCTTATTTGCACTTAGCTACATTGCATCAATAATCTGAAAAAGAGAAATAGCCTGGTTATGGCTAGAGATTCTGATTAGAGGCTAAGATTTCTATCATGGACTGCTTTCAACTGTTATATTTTATGGCACAGATTCAGTGGGAATCTGATCTGCTAAAATATTTGGGCTGTGAAAACTCCCACACTGTGACAGATGTCAAGTCCAATTAAGTGACTCATGTCCAGGTTTCTGTCCAATAGGATTTCCCATTAAATATCAATTTAGGGGAAAAAATTCCATCCCCCTTCTTAAGCCTTTATCTCTTCCACCATCTCCAGGCTGAATCAATTGGTACCAAGAGAGCCAAGAAGCCACACACGCATCTCTGTCTCTTTGCTCTGGCTCTCCCACCCTCTCGCCTCTTTCTCCGCTTCCCTGTCACTGTTACTCCGGGAGACGTTCACTTTTCACCAACCTTTCTCCAAGCATCTCCAAGCCACTGACTCTATATATTTTGCTACAAGGTAAAGAAAGGAGGGGGTGGGGGGTGGGCGATGTAACCAAGCCTTGAAAGACTTTGAAACTGGAAATAGGTGTCTGTTTATACAACATACAAGTAAAGGAGGGAAGAGGAAGAGGCAAGCTTAGCCCCGAGTTACAGTATTGTGTTTCTGGGAACGGGGGAGACATCAGCTGAACAAAGCCTTATCTCAAAAAAAAAAAAAAAAAAAAATCACTTCTGAGCAAGATCGCATCTCTGCTTTGCACTCCCCAGTTTCTGCTCAGCCGGATTAAGGAAGGAAAAGAGTGCTCCTCACAGGAGCGGAATCTTATCTTAACCATCTTTCTTATTGATTCTTCCGCTATTAGAAAGTGGAGGAATCAGTCCTTTGATGTGATTGTGTTTATCTCTGCATCTCTTTTGTTATTTATAGAGACCCAGAAGAGGAAAAGAGGCAAGAGACTTTTCAACACATCGTTAAAAAAAAAACAAAAACAAAAAAAACAACAACGAATTTCCCGAAATGTTTGAGAACAATTAAAAGGAAAAGGCGTTTTTTTGATCTATCAACTAAGTGAACAATCATTCATACCGTCCCTCGCTGTGGACACCAGCGAGATGACAGCTGCTTTTTCATTTTTGAATGTAATAAATATTTGCTGCTTTTAATATATTTCGGAATTTCTCCCCGCTATTCCCTGGGATTTTAACTCTAAAAGATTGGAGAAAAGATTATCGAAAGGGCTTTTACAAGGTAAGCCTCCTTTAAATGCTTTTTTCCCAGCTTGGAACTAAGTTAGATTATGCATATCGCATTTATAGAGTATTTCATGAATGCCTGAAAAAAACAAAATGCATATACGACATGCTGTATATGAATATTTTTAAAAGACACCTGGAGAAGAATTTAACATGATTTGAGGGCAACCCAGGAACTTTTCATCCGATCTACAACTATGTTGTGGTTTATTGTAATTTTCCATTACTCGCCTACTTTATACCCTCTCAAGGCGAAGGTGTAGCTGCAAGCTGTTCTACTTATAAACGTGTACGTGAGAAGTCCGAAGAGTTACATGTAATTCACTTGGAGCATTTGTTTTTATTTTACCTTAGAGGACTTGTTTTCCTCGTAGGGAAATGAAAGCCGCCTTAGAGCCAAATTCGCACCTAACTAAGCAAGTGCGATGCTGGAAGCAGATCGCTGGAAGCAGAGAGCACAGCCCCAGCTTTTGTCTAGGAGCAAACCCGCACGTTTCAGACGCGACCTATTCCCCGGCTAGCACCCCTCCTGCCCAGCCGCACACGCGGGGCCCGGGGCTGGCAGCCTGGTCCGCTCTCCCGGCGCCCGCGATCGGTGCGCATAGCCCCAGCAGGTGCCTTCCCTGCCTGCCGGACCCTTTCTCGAAGCCCGAATTTCCTTGAAGCCCCAAGGCTGGGAGCGAACCTATCCCAGTAGGCGCGCAATCTGGGCCGGTCCTCCAGGCTCCCAGGAGGAGCCGGGCACAGCGGCCTTTCTACGAGCACATCCTTAGAGGAATCAGAGGCCAGACTACCTCGGCCTCGGGGACCGCTGCGGGCTCCCGACTCTCCGCCCCGGAGCACCGAACTTTGCGGGTTGGGGTTGCAGCTCGGGCCGGGGCAGAAGGCGCTGCGCCCACCTCCCCCCGCCCCCCGGCCCATGCCTTCCCTCCTTTCTCTCCTTCTGCAGCCACCAGGCCGCCGACCTTTTCCTGGGAGGTGGTCGGCAGACTGCGGGCGCATTGTCTTATCCCATGTCGCCGCGTCCCTAGGTCCCCGAAGTGTGTAGCTGTCTGTGTGACAGATGGTGCTTCGGGAGCCTGCGAGGGCATAAGAGTCCATTTGCTATTGAAAGGAGCCTTCATGTTGGTTCCGTCATCTCTTGATTATTGCGAAGAAGAGCGAGGGGTACGGGGAAGCGTTCCCACTCCGGGCCGTCTGTGCTCAGGGCTGAGTTCCTCTGAAACCCCGGACGCCCCTTGCCCCAGGCCCGCTCGAGGCCCGCGGGCGCCCGGCTCTCCCGCGGCTTCGCCCCAGGCCCTCTGGGCGGGAAGTGTTCTCCGTGTCTCCCTGTCCCCTAGCAAAACCCAGGTGGATTCGTCGTTCGGATTCATTCGTTTGTCAGGGTCGGAGAAGAAGTGAGGCAGGCGGAATGGCCGAGTTGTATTTAGTCGAAGGAAGCACAAAACCCGGTGGCGGCCTCGCAGGCCGGCGGCGGTTCCCCGGAGCAGGCCCGCAGGCCAGTCTCAGCCTCCCGGAGGCCGCGGTGTCAGGTCCGGGATGCGGCCTGGGCCAAGGCGAGGCCTCTCCGGCTCCTGCGCCAGGCGGAGGCTCGGGTCTTGGCCCTCGGGTCTGCCCGCCTCGGCGCGCTCCCTCCCCGTGGGACCCGCTCGGAGGAGAGATCCAGACCGCCGTGGGAAGTTGGCCCGGGCCGCGCGGAAGCCCGGCGGGTTAGGCCCCCGCCCGCTCTCGCTCCTATCCTAAGAAGGACCCCCCACCCCCATTTCCTTTTACTGATCGGTTTTCTGACTCCCCTCAGCCTCCAAAATGATGCTGAGTCCGGACCAAGCCGCCGACTCGGACCACCCCAGCTCGGCGCACTCGGATCCGGAGTCGCTGGGAGGCGCAGACGCCAAGGTGCTGGGCAGCGTGTCGGACCTGGAGCCGGTGGAGGAGGCCGACGGCAAGGGCGGCAGCAGGGCCGCGCTCTACCCGCACCCGCCGCAGCTGAGCCGCGAAGAGAAGCGCCGCCGCCGGCGCGCCACGGCCAAGTACCGCTCGGCCCACGCCACCCGCGAGCGCATCCGCGTGGAGGCCTTCAACCTGGCCTTCGCCGAGCTCCGCAAACTGCTGCCCACACTGCCCCCGGACAAGAAGCTGTCCAAGATCGAGATCCTGCGCCTGGCCATCTGCTACATCTCCTATCTCAACCACGTCCTGGACGTCTAGGGCCGGGGTCGCGGCTAGGGGCCGCCTGGCCGGGAGTGGGTGAAACGCAGCCTACTGGGGCGGCCGCCGCGGGGATGGCGGTGGAGGCGGCGGCCCAGCGGGACGGCGGCCACCAGGCCTTGGACCCGGGAGGAGGCTCGCACTGTGTTCTCTCCTGTCCGCCCGGCGACTCTGTAAGGTTTCCGACTCCAGAAGGGTGGGGTTGTCTGGGGAGTCCTGGGGCCTGCAAGGAGTGTTTTTCAGGCAAGGCGAACCTCCTGGAGGTACCCAGACAAGTGACCTCCAGGCCTCCCCTCCACGTGTTAGGATCCCTTTAGGGATTGTTGCTTTAGCTCACTGGAGACTTTGAGTTCTCCTGCATTCATCTCCCACAGATCTTCATGTTTTGAAAGGATGAGGGGCAGAAGCTCAGAGTCTGGGCTTTTATCTTTAGACTATCTGGCTATTTTTTCTAATTGACAAATCACCAAACATTCGGAGGGGAGGGGAGCGAATCGCCTCCAGGGCAAAGATTTAAGGCACAGAAAAGTGGAACACAGAAAACTTTCTGTTCCGTTGTGAAAAGGAAGGTTATATTAGAATCCAAATGAAACAGACAAGCCTGGGCTATTTGGTAAGGCTAAAAAGACACATTGAGAACAGACACTGTGGAGAGATTTGAATTTGGTGAGATTTTTAACCCCAAGGTCTGATGCTACTGGGGACAGGAGAGTCCATATTTAAATGGAAAATTTAATATCTGATTGCTTTTTCAGGCGAAGTGCCCCTTTATATATCCAAAAACATCTATTTGTGACCTTAAACATGTGGACCCATAGGTGCAGTTAGAAAAAGACAACCTATTTTTATTTATGTTAGAAGGAGTAGAGTATTTTTTTCAGACATTTATTTTTCAGAGTGGTGATAATTTTACTTTGGATACTCTGTGCCAATTTATTTATAGTCAAGTGTTTACACTTTCTCCTTGTGGAATAATTATGTCTAACTTTTTACGGTGTTTGTTAAGATTATACTGTGGTCTTTCTTTTTGCTCTAATTATATTGCACTTGTATAACAAATTTCCCATACCTCCCCGTTTCTAAACATATTTTATATATTAAGATGTTTGTTGGTTCTTTTATTGTGAGATCAGCAACACTAGCACTTCACTATTATAGTTTTTTAAAAAGTAAGCGTTGTTATCCTTATCCGTAGTTATGTCTGAAAAGTACTTTGCGAACCGTTTAAAAGGAGAGTAGCTTCTTTGTGTGTGTGTGCGCGTGTGATGTTTGTGTGTGGGATGGTTTTAGGAAATTAAGTTATTTTCCTAAAAAAAAAAAAAAAAAAAAGAATTCAGAACTACTTTCCTCTGTGGCAACCAAAAAGAAAAGTCTATAACCTGATAATGTTTCATGTTCTCAGCTGTGAAACTCTTAAAACAAGGAGTGTATTTTAGAGATAAGGGGAAAAAAAAAGAACCACATCTGCTATCCAAAGAATTTAGTCTTTTCAGGGTTTTTTTGTGTCTCTGTTGCTTTATATAATGCAATATTTTGTAGTGAAAATAGATATAATCTGGTTTCTATCTGACGAGTTTTTCATATCTCATGAATGGTGCGCTGTTTTGCATATAAATAAAGGTATCAAATAAAGTTATCTCCTTTATTTTAAACATACTGTCTAAAAATAATGAACATACTGGCTGAGCATAAAATATCTTAATGGACTCAATTCCTCAGAAAGCAACTAATTAAAACAACAACAACAACAAAACTAAATTGTAACATGTATTGAGATGTTTGTGGCTCTTCCTGAACTTGGACATTGATCCGTCTATAAATAGACGCTCTACATATGACGGTGACATAGGTCATGTTTCTCTCAATGAAGAAAAAAATTAGAGTGTTTATATTCAAACATTGCTTGAATCATAGATTAATTTTGGTCTAAAAGAAAATTTAGTAACTAACCCAGTTTCCTCAAATTAGAGTTGGGAAACTGAGGTGCAAACAGTTTAAGTGTTTAAGTCACATGACTACTTAATGGCAATGAGAAGACCCCTCGTATGATGACTCTCAGTCCTATTGGTGCTTATTAAGAATAGGGTGCATTTTACTGTTGGAGCGCTGAGACATCTAATCAGGACACAGATTAAGGACATGATACCTGCAAGTAAGGAAAATTAATTAAACCGTGGACCAAACTGGAGAGATGAAGAATATCATTTACAAAAGCCCATGTTGTTGTTGTTATTCAGTCGCTAAGTCATGTCCGACTCTTTGCTACTCCGAGAACTTTAGCACACCACAATGGCCTATATACTTAATATAAAAATGTGAAATATTCTGTCTACAAGAAGAAGACATGAAGAACTTAAAAACTATATGTGTATACATACACGCACATAGATAGAATATTATCAATTATGAGTCTATATCACACCAAATCTCTAGTTGCAAAGTAAAAAAATGTGATTATGTGGATGCTTGGGTTATACAGCTAGAAAATGTCTGGGATTCTGAGCATTTTTCACTTTTCATCCCAGTATCTTGTAGTCAGGTTCACAGATACGTGATCAATGAGACTTCATTCTCTTCTTCAGCTGAGGAAAGCACTTTCTCGGACATGAAAAATAACGGTGGCTTCTTTGGCCTTTAATCTGAACCAAGTTGTTGTCCCTGCAGCAGGGGCTAGTCATTTGGTCTGCACACCCACACTGTCTTTGGATTGAGTGCTCACAGGTCTTCCTCCCGCCTCGAGGAGTGTGCCTATGTCCAGTCCTTACAGAGCTTCTCTACTGTAGTACAGAAAAGTCGGCCCTGCTCCTAAGTCAAGAAAACGAAGTCAACTTCTAGGCTCCCTTTCCTGGTTTAGGACCCCAGCTTCCGACTGACCAAGACAATCCTCTCACTGACATCCAGGAAGAGCCTATTAACTCACCTCTCTAGACTAAGTCTCTCGCCCCTGGAGTTGGATGGAGAGCAGGCATGGACAAAGGGCAACATCCTATCCCTATCTGGGGACACAGTCCATATGATCTCAGGAGAGGATCTTTGCAGTATCACTTCAAATCTGAGGCTTCTGAGCACTCTCTAAAAAGAAGGGCAACACTGGCACTCTGCTGGACCAGCAGGTGACTGACTCCTCCCTAGCACATGGCATGGACTCTGAGTATTCAGCCATAGGTAGGGGAGTAGCTCCGGATAATGACAATGGTGATCACGCACTCTTACATTCAACCTGTATTTATTGAGGACCTACTGTGTACCAGGGAGCCAGTCTAAGGTACTAAAAATAGAGTAACAAATGTCACAGAGTCTAGGGAGAAGAGCAGTATACTGGCAACAAATAAACAGTAGTTAATTGCAGGCATTGCTAAATGCTATGAAGAAAAACAAAGCAGGGTAAGGAAATAGAGAATAGCAGCTGGGGGTACTGGGGGAGGGTATTATTTTATTATTTTAAAAATTCTTTTTTATTTTATATGGGAAGACAGCCAATCAACAATGTTGTGATAGTTTCACGTGGACAACTAAGGGACTCAGCCATACATATACAAGTGTCCATTCTCCCCCAAACTCCTGGAGGGTGTTGCTTATAGATAGAGTTGTTAGGAAAGGCCTCTCTGAGGAGGTAGCCTTAGAGTAGAGACCCAGCTCTGCCTAACCAGCAGTCTCCACAATAGCTGCCACTCATAGTGCCCTTCCTTCTCACATCCTGTTAACCTGGCCTGTGGTCAGGCTACCAACACAGCCCATGGGATGGCTCACCATGCCCCACAGGCATCAGCCTCCCCCTTCACCCCAGCTCGCTCCCTCTCTAGGCAGACAGGGGACCATGGTTCCTTCCACTGCTCCCCTCCCCTTCGGCTCTCTGGCCCCAGTGTTCAGCAACTTACCAGGGCATTGTTGCTCCCCAGAAAACCTAGACCCCACCTTGCCCAGCTGACAAGGACACCTGGGCTGCATATTTCTATGTGCAAATGTCCCCTCACTTCAGCCACTGTCTGGAGACATCCAGAGAAAACGGGCAAAAGTTCTGGGGGGACAACCTTCCCTTGCTCAGGGAGGAGAACGGGATGGGAAGCAGCAGAGAGAGTAGGTGGTGGGATACACTGGGAAAGGAAGAGTAGCCTGAGATCAGGGGAAACGGGTATGGAAAGAAATGAGGCTGGCGTCAAAGAGAATGAAATAAAGCCTTTTGCAGCAACATAGATGGACCTAGAGATTGTCATACTGAGTGAAACGAGAAAGAGAAATATCGATGACATCCCTTATATGTGGAATCTAAAAGGAGATGATACAAATGAACTTATAAAACAGATACAGCCTCATAGATTTAGAGAACAAACTTACGGTTGCCACGGGGAAGGATGTGTGGGGAGAGATAGGGAGTTTGGAATGGACCTGTACATTCTACTATATTTAAAATCGGTAACCAACAAGGACCTACTGTCTAGCACATGGAACACTGCTCAGTGTTATGTGACAGCCTGGATGGGAGAGGAGTTTGGGGGAGAATGGGTACATGTATATGTAGGGCTGAGTCCCTCTGCTGTTCACCTAAAACTATCACAACATTGTTATTCAGCTATACCCCAATAAAAATAAAAAGTTAAAAAACCAAAATAATATTCCCCACAACAACAACAAAAAGAAATGAGGCGGGATGGAGGTGGAGCACGGGGGCCAGGAATGCCTGCTTCCCATATGAACCTTGTTCTTGGGGCTTCCTCCAGTGACCCCTTGAACAAGCATCCTCTGATGCTATGATGAGGTACGTAGACAGAGTCAACCTCTCTAACACTGGATTTATCCAGGTCCCATCACTGTCGTCAGTCTCTGGATGCCCATCTTCCTCCCATGGAAGTTCAGGATTGCAGGAGTTAAGGGAGTAGGGACAGTTAACTTGAATGTGTGTACAGCTGATACTCTCTTTCCAGGCTTAGAAGGATTATCTCATTTAGTATTGGTAGTGGTAGAAATATTAATAGCTAACATGTATTGAGTGTGTGCCGTGTGCTTACCGAGTCAGTGCTTTGCAGGTATTATCTCACTTAACGCCCAACAATCCAGTGCGATAGGTACTTTTGTCTCCATTGAACATATGAGGAACTTGAGTCTCAGGGAAATTAAATAACTTGTCTAGGGTCACAAAGTCATGTTTGTCCGTTTATCAAAGCCTCTTGCCCTTATCTGAGGTTCCCAGGTGGTGCTAGTGCTAAAGAACTTGCCTACCAATGCAAGAGACGCGGGTTCGATCCCTGGGTTGGGAAGATTCCCTGGAGGAGGGCATGGCAACCCACTCAAGTATACTTGCTTGGAGAATCCCATGGACAGAGGAGCCTGGCAGGAGTCCACGGGGTTACAAAGAGTCAGACACGACTGAAGCGACTCAGCACGCAAGAACACCTTTATCCATCATATACCATGGCTTTCCTTTGCCGGAGGGGCTATTGTGCCATGCACACACCCCACCCTTGGCCCCTGCACCCCATCTCTTCTCCTATGTTCTCAGGGGAAATTTCAGATCAGACATATCAAAGGAATGCAGGATCTGCAGTGCACGCACCCGTCTACTCATTCAGAGGACACGTGGAGGCTAAGACTGAGACTGTGCTCCGCTTACTGGGTCAAGCATGTGACTGTCCTGGGAAGACCCTGCAGGCTAGAGGCAGTTCTGGACCAGCCCCCTCCCAGAGGAATCTGGCACTGACACTGTCTATGTGTCAGTGGACACCACCATGTGGGTGAGCCTGGCTCCTCTGCCTCCCCCATGCACACCCCTCTGCATATCAAGGCTCCCCAAGAACATCCACATCCTCACATTGCACCTTTAAAGTTAGCACATTATCCCCTTTCTGGAAATGTTTCTTGGCTCTTCAATGACTATAAAAATAATAGAATTTAAATTCTTTCTCTGGGCATAGAAATCTTTCACAACCTTGCTCCATATCCTCTCTAACATCATCTTCAGCCACTCTCCCTGAAATTAAATGTTCCTGCCAAATTTAGGTCTCCTCACTTCCCTAGAGATACCTGTCCTTTATAACCTGCACTTGCTTTCCCTCTGCCTGGAATGCTCGCCTCCAATTTTGTGTTTTGCCCAGAAAATTCCAGCGTCACCCAACACAAGTGTAGCCACTTTGCAAAACTTTCCTTAATTTCTTCGGGCAGCATGAGCTGCTCTGCTCTCTGAACCTCAGGTATAAACATCATTGTGCCAGAATCTGTCTTCATCCCGGCACTGTATTTGAGACCTATGACTCGGAGGCCACGTTCAGACCCTGGCTTCAACTTATTCTAAATGTGTGGTGTTGAACGCGTTGACTGTATTTCCTTCCTTTTCAAATGTATGGGATGGGACAATACACGCACCTTTCTCAAATGCTGCTGTGAGGTTGGGATGGGATAAGGCGGAGTGTTTCCAGAGTAGGAAGAATATAGTAACTGCTTGATAAATGTAAACAATTATTATTAACTTTGTATTTATAGTATGCATAGGAAGTTGTAGGAGAGAAGCTAAAATAATGATATGCTAATAATTCAATCATGTATTCATGATTCATGGTCTCTACCAACTGTATTCATCCGCATATGACACATTATTAACTCTACAAAAAGTCAGACAGTAATAATCCCTGTCCTGTCAGACAGAAAATATCATAGCTAAGTAAACAGGAATCCATGAAATAAACCATAAGCACATACATCTAAAGTTACGTACAGGTCTGAGAGCCCCACTCCACTCCATGTAGGAGGGCTGGCTTATGACTTTTCTTTTTTCATCTTGGTTTTTCTCATCACACTGAATGCTGTGAACCTCAGCTTTCCCGCTAACTATTAATAGCTGTGGCCTTGAACAAAGTACTTAATTCTGTGCCTCAGTTTTCTCACCTATAAAATAGGGGTGATAATCGTACCTACCCTGTAGTATTATCAGGAGGATTAATTAAGTTAATTCACGTAAAGCACTTAGAATATATCCAGGCACCTTCAGATCTCAATAGTATTTTCTGTATTGGCTCTGTATTGGCAGATAACTTTCTCAAAAGTTAAATTAAACAATTAAATTATTTTTGAGGTAATGAAGAGAGTGATTATTGAAATTTTCAATTCAATTTTGCTAAGTATATCCAGGTCAGGCTCAGGAGGTTCCTCATTTCCTTGCTGATCATTCCAGAAAGATGTCAAGAAAAGGGAAGAGTTCATAATGCCAATTGCTGCACTGTGGATGGACCTAGAGATTAACATACTGAGTGAAGTCAGACAAAGACAAACACCACATGATATCACTTATATGTGGAATCTAAAGAAATGATTCAAATGAACTTATTTATACAACAGAAATAGATTCACGGACAAAACAAACTTATGGTTACCAAAGGGGAAGGAGGTAGGGAAAGGGGAGGGGTAATTTAGAAGTTTGGGATTAACAGATACACACTACTATATATAAAATAGAAAAACAGCAAGGACCTACTGTATAGCACAGATAACTATATTCAATATCCTGTAATAAACCATAATAGAAAAGAACATATATACATATATACACACACACACACATATATATATATACATGGGATTGTTGTATATATACAACTATATATATATTTAAGATTTTTGTATACAGACTACTATATATGTATACAGATATATATATGTATATATATGTCGGAGAAGGCAATGGCACCCCACTCCAGTACTCCTGCCTGGAAAATCCCATGGATGGAGGATGCTGGTAGGCTGCAATCCATGGGGTCACTGAGGGTCGGACACGACTGAGCGACTTCACTTTCACGCATTGGAGAAGGAAATGGCAACCCACTCCAGTGTTCTTGCCTGGAGAACCCAGGGACGGGGGAGCCTGGTGGGCTGCCGTCTATGGGGTCGCACAGAGTCGGACATGACTGAAGTGACTTAGCAGCAGCATGTATATATATGTATATAACAGATTCACTTTGCTATATGTCTGAAACTAACACAATATTGTAAATTAACTATACTTCAATTTAAAAAAAAAGAAAGAAAAGGGAAGATTTGATGAGCTTCTTGAATCACAGGAAAGAGGGGCAAGATTTGGTGGATGGAGGAAAAGAGGAGGCCTCCCTAGGATTTTTTGGGCTGAGGTCAGGATGGGAGGAATAGGAGGAAAAGGACATTAGGTCTGACTGACTGAAGGGCAGGAGAGGAAAGAATCTTCCCGAGCTGACTGTGGAGCAGTACGATGGTTTGGAAGTTAGCCTGTGAGCAGCGGGTGGTGAGCAGGACTGGAGTGGGGCGGGGAAAAGGAGTGGGGAGGTTACCTTAGTTCAGGTGTGAGTCACTGGGGCCTGGTGAGTAAAAATCAACTGCATGAACTTTCTGAGCGACTACATTAAAAAAAAAAAAATTCTTATGGACGTTTTAAGAACGTCTTCCAAACCTAAGGGATTCTAAAGTCATGGACATTTCATTTACATACTTAACCATGTTTCTCCAGTACCCCTTTGGATGATTTGAAGCAAATCCCAAACATCACACCATTGCAGCCATAAATACATCAGTAAGCATTTTTTAAAGTTATGGGACTCTTTTAAAATTATTATTAAGAGAACTAAAATGCCGTATCTCTCATGTGTCCTGCATTGGCGGGCAGGTCCTTCACCACTAGCGCCAGCTGGGAAGCCCACCGTTACCACAGTGAAACAAGTATTTCCTGACTATCGTCCGTGAGTGCCTACATTTTTTGAGGGGGATTTCACAGCTGCTCTAACTCACGTTTTCTGATTATCTTTTTCCTCCAAACAGTTGGACTGTCTCTGTGGTAGTCCTCCTTCTATTTTAAAAATTCACCCTCTGTCCTCCTTAATTTTGGCACTTTCTCTTATTCACCTGCTCTTCTCACCACTCTTCCTGCCCCATCATGGATGGACATAAGTGGCTTCTTCAGCACAGAAGGCCAAGGCCAAGGCTGCTGGGCAGGCTCTGATGGGGTAGCTGGTGGGTGGCTTACTACAGCCCAGGGAGATCATGGAGAAGGGAGAAAGGGTCACTAGAACGCGACAGAGCAAGCACACAGCTAGAGCCCAACTCAGGCAGATTTTAAAGATGCAAAAACAAAAAGTCAGATGCATTCTCTTAGCTGTTGGTCAGGAGCTGGGGTGAGGGGTTGACGTGGAGTAGAAAGCATTCTGGG
Organism: Bubalus bubalis; assembly: GCF_019923935.1. NCBI lineage: Eukaryota > Metazoa > Chordata > Mammalia > Artiodactyla > Bovidae > Bubalus > Bubalus bubalis. Next base: position 27,698,131 of record NC_059162.1, read on the forward strand.
GACTCAGGAGTGAGGACCCACCATTCCCCTTGGACAGCTGCACCTCTGAAGGCCTGAGGACCACTAACCATAGTCATAAGCACCCCGAGCACAGGTCACAAGTCTGTCACGCAGGCTATCTTTGTAAGTCCTTCAGGCCTGGCACCAGGGTAGACCACACACACACTCACACCCTCTCAGTGGCAGAATCACCTAGAAGTGTTTGACACCGCTTGTTGCACACTTCAACCTCAGGCTGTCTGCCCTGGCATGTAATCAGTAGCCTGACAACTAATAACAAATAGGCAGGAGAAATATCAGCAACCTCAGATAAGTGGATGATACCACTCTAATGGCAGAAAGCTGAAGCGAAAGTGAAAGTCGCTCAGTTGTGTCTGACCCTTTGCTACACTATGGACTGACTATACAGTTCATGGAATTCTCTAGGCCAGAATACTGGAGTAGGTAGCCATTCCCTTTGCCAGGGGATCTTCCCAGCCCAGGGACTGAACCCAGGTCTCCCACATTGCAGGTGGCTTCTTTACCAGCTGAGCCACCAGGGAAGCTCAAGAATACTGGAGTGTGTAGACTGTGCCTTCTCCAGAGGATCTTCCTGATCCAGGAATCAAACCGGGGTCTCCTGCATTGCAGGCAGATTCTTTACCAGCTGAGCTACCACGGAAGCCTGGCAGAAAGCTAAGAGGAACTAAAGAACCTCTTGATGAGGGTGAAGGAGGAGAGTGAACGAGATGGGTTAAAACTAAATATTAAAAAAACCTAAGATCATGGCATCCAGCCCCACTACTTCATGGCAAACAGAAGGGAAAAAAGCAGAAGAAGTGACAGATTTCCTCTTCATGGGCTCCAAAATCACTGTGGATGGTGACTGCAGCCATAAAATCAGAAGATGATTGCTTCTGAGCAGGAAAGCTATGACAAACCTAGACAGGGTGTGGAAAAGGAAAGATGTTACTCTGCCAACAAAGGTCTGTATAGTCAAGGCTATGGTCTTCCTAGTGGTCACGTACAGTTGTGAAAGCTGGACCATAAAGAAGGCAGAGCACCAAAGAATTGATGCCTTTGAACTGTGATGCTGGAGAAGACTGCTGAGAATCCCTTTGACAGCAAGGAGGTCAAACCAGTCAATGTTAAGGGAAATCAATCCTGAATATTCGTTGCAAGGACTGATGCTGAAGCTGAAGCTCCAGTATTTTAGTCATCTGATGCGAACAGCTGACTCATTGGAAAACTTCCTGATGCTGGAAAAGATTGAGGGCAGAAGGAGAAGAGGGCAACAGAGAATGAGATGGCTGGATGGCATCATCAATGCAATGGACATGAACTTGGGGAAACTTGGGGAGATAGTGAGGGACAGGAAGGCCTGTAGTGCTGCAGTCCATAGGGTCGCAAAGTAGGACATGACGGTGCAACTGAACAATGAGAACAACTAATAGCAATAGGAGTAAAACAACTGCAAACACTTAGCACTCACCCTGCGCCAGGCACCTCCCATTAACTCAATCTTCACACTCAGGAAGTTGGGCCTCATATTACTCCTAGGTTACAGACAAGACACCAAGACACAGAGAAGTCAAGTAACGTGCTCAAGGTCACAATGCTAGTAAGGGTTTGAATGGGAAAAGGAAGCTGAAGAGCAGTAAAATTCAAAATCTTACACTTTGAAAAACAGGAAAAGAGGTAAAAAATACAAAGGCTTCTTTTCTGTGGGACCAAAAAAAAAAGCTAGTTTTTTTTTTTTTTTGAAAGACCACATTTTCTCTTTTAAGCAGCCTGGGCCCTAGACACCAGCCTAGCCCCTTAGACTTATCTTCTGTTGAGAGAGCTCAGCGTCACAAAGAGGAGAAGCAGGTGACAAGGAATTCATACAGGGTATGGTTCGGAGTGTGATGGTTGGAGGTGGACTACGCCACATCTTATTGGTCTGTATCAGGATGAGCCAAAGTGAGTCACTCTAGCAGGATGACCCTGGCAGCACTTAGACCTCGGTGTTCAGAAGGGTCTAGCGGTTAGTGCCCTGGTCTAATTCTAAATAAGTGGACAAAAGAAATGAGTGTTTTCACCAGGGAGACTGTGGGGGCACTAAAAACTCACACAGAAAACACGAGCTCATCCGGGACTGGGGCATCTACTGCGTCGGGGGGGACAGACGCCAGGGGCCCAGGCCTGTCGCACACTCACCTGCGGACCTCACTCCCTGGTCAGCTGTTTCTGAACTTTGATCTCAGAGCCCTCAGTGAGGCTACTTGGTTTTATTGTCTTGTAGTTTGAGCCGGAGGAGATATTACTTACGACAATAGCTAATGATTAATTTTTTTTATAACTCTGAAACCCTAATTAAAGTTGGGGTGATTTTTAGCAGTTGGAAGTTCAGGCGGCCTTTGATGTTGTCGGTCTGTGGGCAGGACGCGTCGGGCGGAGGCCGGGCTTCGGGCGCGCGGCTCCCCCCGGTGCCGCCGTATTTGCATGTGGGCCCGGATTTGTCTTTGGCTGCTCGTACGGTTTGGGATGAGACCCTAGCGTCCCAGGGGAGGGGGGCAGGTGTTGCTCCAGTCGAGCGAATGGAACCAAATTACAGGCCCGTCTGTCACCTCCTCTGGGAGAAGGTGGAGGGAGGGCGGGCGAGGACGGGGGGAGGGGAGCAGGGGGAGGCGGGGGAGGGGCGAGGCCATTCCGCCGCCTCCCGAGGAGCCCGGCCAGCGCGCCAGACGCCGAGGACGTGAAGCGGGGTGACCCCGCCACCCCCGCCATCCCGGGGACGGGGACGGCGTGGGCTGGCGACCCCAGGCTCTTCACTGACGCGCCGCGCCCCGCGGCCGCTGAGGCCGCGTCTACACGGCGCCGGCCGACACTCACACTGGACTCGGTTTTCCGCAAATTGACTGATATATTTTCTGACTGCATTGATCTGGGGGGCTGGGTCTCTATTCCACCAAATCTCCAGAAAACAGAAACAGCCACCAGATCCACTCCCTTCATCTTTGGTCTACAAGCATGGCCTGCACACACACACACTCTCTCTAATTAAGCCACACCAATTTGCACGTGTAGACACAGATGCACCTCAGTGATTGTAGCCCTCGGAATGCACAGCTACTGTACTTCTGTAAGCATTTGTCCTTCAGTAGGGGTGGAGGCGGTGAAGGGGTGGAGAGAAATAATGCTGATTCTACCATTCTACCCTGGTGATGTCCTGAAGCTTCGTTAACGGTCTGGACGTTACTTTGAGGCCGCCAGATATAAGGAGAGAGAATATGAACACTTTGCTGTCTGCGGTAGCCTCTAGAGACCACCCACCTCTCCCCTGAAGGCCCCAGGCAACAGAGCAATGTTGTTCTAAGCTACCTGAGAAAAATACAAACATAATGTGGGCCTTTCTGAGAACACAACAGACAGGAATAATAAAGTGCCATCATTTCGCTTTCACTTGTAAATAGAGTGGTAGGAAGAGTGTGAGAGAAAATGGGGGTGGTGGTGGGGGGAGATCTCAAACCAGATAGAGTGGTTCTAATAAGAAACAAGTTCTTGTCAAATTTCTCCAGACTTGTGTGTAGAAAACACTGTTTGCTTGTCTTTCTCTCTCTTCTCCCTGCCTCTGGGGTGGGAAAGGTTAAAGCAATTGTCAGCTCCCACTGGCTCTTTCAATGAGAAGAGAACTGAGGCATAGAGAGATGATGTATCGCAGGCTCAAGAAGACACACATTCCTTCCCCTTTTCTTCAACAATAAAATGATTGACAGAGATAATTCCCCATGTGAGGGGAGAAAAAGAACTGCTTGCAGATAATGGGCTGTGCTCAGATTGCAGCTGATAAGACTCTGTCCATCTGATGTCAAGTGATGACTGAAAAGTGAAAAATTAATTCCATTATCCAGCTGCTGTTGCTGTGGGGTGCCAAACCACCCAGATGTTTGGAAACATCTGGGTATGTGACAGCATGTTTGTACCATGTATCCAGATGCCTGGTATTGTGTAGACAAAGCCTGGACCTAGACATGGAGAAGGAAGATAACTAACTGGGAAGAGAAGGGCTAAGAGGTGGTTAAGAGGACAGTGAGAAAACGGACTGAGTAGTGATGGGGGAAGAAAACGAGAAATTAAAGGGAAAAAAACATGTGAAAAGAGGTAAAAAGGAAAAGCAAGTAAATGTTCAGCAAGAGAACAACTTTCTGTTTCCTGATAGCCCAGCCCTGGCTTCCTGAGAAGAATTTCTGCTTGTCCTGGTCTGGGTGAGGGAAAGGGGGCCAAAGGATGACCTGAAAGACACCCAGGAGGAGACTGGAGGAGTCTGCAGCCAGAGCTTAGGCTCAGCCAGGGCTGGTAGCCGTGTGTCTGCAGAGAGGTTGCACTGCCAAGTGAGAAAGTGATGAATGTATTGGGGGGTGGGGAGTGGTTCTCACACACAGGGATGAAAAGGCGAAACTCCCGTTAAAAATGCCCACGTTTAGCAAAGCATTGAATGTCCCGATTAGTCAACTCTGTTTCCAGTTATCAATCAGGATGATGAGCCTGGTATAGACAGAACCAGTGATGGTGTAACAGAAGGAAGAGGGTAATTGGCTGGGGGAAGGTTGTGCGGTTGGGTGACAGATTTAGAGGAGGGGACATGATGTGATTGAGGTGGTGGTGGGAGTGTTAGGCTTTCAGAACAGCTCACAAAGCCTCCTGTAATTCCCAAGCTGTCTGTTATCTATGAAATGCAAATCAGGAGGGGAGTGACATCATGTCGGATTATGGCCACTGGGAGTAATTATTTAGACATTAAAGGCTACTGAAGGGAGTGGTTGACAATATTAATGATGTCCAGATGGACAGAGTGCGATGCTAAAATTATTTTCTAGTACAAAGAACAGGGGAATTTTTATCAGGTTTTCTCTTCATTGGACAATCTGTATCTCTTGGAGGTGTGCCCCTCAAAGAGATGGTGACACTGGGAGATGGCCTTGGAATCGAAGCACAATGGATTTGCAGAAGGGGCCACAGTCTCCAGCTCCTGGGAGAAAAGACACAATTAATATGGGAAACAATCACATAATAATTATGATCATAAACGGAGTAAATCATCTCAAGATGGTGAATGAACAAGATGCTGATTGGAAACCCTTCTCTCCTGGCATTCACCCCACCCTACCCTGCCTTTCTTACTCAAAGATAGCAGCCTGCAGCAACCTTTTGCCTTCATGGTCCTCTCCCTTCCTCTCCCCCTGCAATACAAACATGAATCCACATGCCTTGGCCATTAGTACTGGTATTAACTGTATAACCACGGGTAATGGTATTCTCAGTCACTGATCAACATAAGGAGAAATGCAGCCTGGCCAAGCCTATAGTGTGAACAACAACAAAAAAAAGAGGAAACCACATCCTGGGATCCAAATTGGAAAAGATGAAAGAAAACCACTTTCAAGAAGATTAAAAGGCAAAATATGCTGATCTGAACTGTAGATCTAACAATGCCGCCTTGCATTCTACTCTCTTCCCAGAGCAGGAAATGAGATTTGAGTGGGAATCCACCAGGTTTCCAAACCTGCTGCTCATCTTTCTGACTTATGGCAGAGTGAATAGTGCAGCTAGAAGAAACCAAACAGCGTCTCCAATATATGTGGGGTACCTGTGTAAAATTAAAGGGATCACGAGCACAGGTGGTCACATGTCTTTAGACTCTTACATTTGAAAGTCATTAAATGGGTAAAGAGGAGGATTCAGAAAGTGAATAGATAACTGCAAAGACAGTTTCAAAGATTTCTCTCTAGTCATTTTTTTAGTCTTGGGTTATATATCACTAGGGGCTTCCCTTGTGGCTCAGACAGTAAAGAATCTGCCTGAAATGCAGGAGACCCTGGTTCAATCCCTGGGTCAGGAAGAGCCCCTGGAGAAGGGAATGGCTACCACTCCAGTATTCTCACCTGGAGAATTCCATGGACAGAGAAGCCTGGTGGGCTACAGTCCATGCAAAGAGTTGGACACAACTGAGCAACTCACACATATACCACTAGAGATACGTAGTCATATTTATCATATTTTAAAGTTGTTTGAAATAGTTTTTCTCTGTATGGTAATACCACCAATTGGATTTATAGTTAGAATCATTTGTTTTACTTTGCTTTCAATTTTCCAGATTCACTTCTTTAAATTTAGTTTTAGAATTATGCAGACTATTTACATGTTTCAAAAACCTATCTATAGAATTAGGTGTATTTAAAGAATCAACTTTATATTCTCATCATTACCTCCATTATATTTCTTTCCTCTCTCTACAGAAAACCTGTTTTTATGGTTTACCCTTCACTTTTTTATATAAGCAATTATATATATGCAAAATATGGATAGGTAGGTATATCTTTCAGTTTCTTAAACAGTGGCATATTATATGTACTTTTTATATTGTCTTTTCATTTAATATACCCTATAAATGACTTCATAACAACATGTAGAAATAGCCACATGTCTTTAAAAAGTATTTTGAATGTATAAATGAAAGATAATAGTAAATACTTAAAGTGTGGTTTAATAAACTAAAGTGTAATGTAATAAACTGTTTGAAGCGTAAACTTTTATCCATTTTGACATGTGTGTACACCACAACCAAGACAACAAACAGGTCTAGTACTCCCAGAAGTTTCCTTATGCCTCTCCGTAATTCATTCCTGCATCCACTCTTTCCTCTAACCAATTTCCAATCTGCGTTCGGTCACTGTAGATTCAATTTCATCTTCTGGAATTTTATGTAAGTGGAATCACATCGTCTGTATTCTCTTTCCACTGGCTTCTTTCGCTCTGCACAATAACGTGCACACATGTTGTGGCCGTGTCAGTAGTCTGTTCCTCTTCGTTGCCGAGTAGTGTTCCACTAAATGGATATACCACATTATTTACTCATTCACCTACTTGTGGATATTTGGGTTGTCTTCAGTTTGGGACTACTACACACAAGGCTGCTGTGAACATTCGTGTGCCAGTATTTGTGTGAACATACTTTATTGATTTCTTCAAAAGTTAAACATACACTGTTATAACCCAATCATTCCACTCCTAGATTTTTTTTTAAAGCCACACTATACTCTGATTTGCAGAGGTACCAGTTCCCTACTGATGGTCATTAGGATTGTTTTCGATCTTTTACTGTTACAAATAGCATTGCAATATATAATCTTGATCATATGCCCTTGGTATTTTTGTCTATGTACAGGAAGGCCTGGATGTGGGATTTTTTACCCAAGTTTTTTCAGTGGAGGAGGGGCTGGTAGGCAGAGAAATCATTTAGTTATGTGTATTCTCGTAGTGACTGGATTCTGTAAACGTATCAGAGTAGAATCCAAAGATGAACAAAAGTATCTGAAATTACAGTGCAAAATTCTTCTAGGGCAAATAATGACAAGTTCAAAGAGAGATTCCCTTTAAATTCAAAGTTCCAACAGGTTAAAATCACAAGGATGGAAAAAGGTATACTATGCAAACAGTAATCATAAGAAATCTGATGTGGCTATATTAATAACAAAGTATTTAAGACAAGAAGTTTTACCAGAGATAAACAGGGCTACTTCATATGATAAGGTCAATTTACCAAGAAGACATAATCCTAAATGTGCATGCTCCTAACAACGAATTCTTCCTTAATCATATATTAAATTTCCATATGCAGTTGAATATTGCTGGATTTTATAAGATCTTTTTCCGTTGTTCTGTCTGAAAGAGAGTAAAAGTGTTAGTTGCTCAGTGGTATCTGACTCAATGTGATCCATGGACTGTAGTCCACCAGATGCCTCTGTCCATGGGGATTCTCCAGGAAAGAATACTGGTGTGAGTTGCCATGCCCTCCTCCAGGGGATCTTCCCGACCCAGGGATCAAACCCAGGTCTCCTGTGTTACCGACAGATTCTTTACCATATGAGCCATCCTGCTTTCATTATGGTTTACAAGGCTTTGTGATGTGTTTTTATTTTATGTTTTGACTGCGTGGTATAGTTTGCAAGATCTTAGTTTCCCAACTAGGGATTGAACCTGGGCCCACAGCAGTGAAAGGGTGGAGTCCTAACCATTAGACTGTCAGGGAATTCCCATGTGATGTGCTTTTAATACCTAGTATTTCTAGGTCCTCAACCCAGCCCAACTAATCTTCTGAGTTTTACTAGCTATTCTTGTTTTTTTTTTTTTTTTTTTTTTTTTCCAAATGGACTTTATAATCAACTTATCTAGCCCAGAAAAAATAAAAAGGTTTCATAGTATTTTTATTGTATTACATTAAATTTATAAACTAATTTAGAAGACCTTTTTTTATTTTGAATCTTCCTATTCAAGAACATGTATTTTTTTCATTGATTCAGTCTATTTTGTTTATTGCTTTTTAACTTATAGAATAAAGCTGCAGACAAATTAGGACTTCCCTGATAGCTCAGTTGGTCAAAAATCCACGTGCAGTGTAGGAGACCCTGGTTCAATTCCTGGATCAGGAAGATCTGCTGGAGAAAGGATAGGCTACCCACCCCAGTATTCTTGGGCTTCCCTTGTGGCTCAGCTGGTAAAGAATCCACCTGCAATGTGGGAGACTTGGGCTTGGTCCCTGGGTTGGGAAGATCCTCTGGAGAAGGGAAAGGCTACCCTCTCCAGTATTCTGGCCTGGAGATCTCTATGGACTGTATAGTCCTCGGGGTCACAAAGAATCCGACATGACTGAGAGACTTACACAGACAAATTATGGCAGCCTTAATAATAGTTACAAAACAGGTGTAATCAATCTTGAAAATGAAAAAAGCACAGCTGATTCTAGTTTCAGGAGAGAAGGGGAGATGGAAAGAAGGGTAGGGATTTACTATCCTTAACTTACAAAGCAAGAAATCAGAGTTGACAAAACAAGAAAGAGGGGTTTACATATTTTTGCTGAACTTAGGGAAATTAAAAAATAGTTATCTTACTATGCTGTGGGGATAAAGAAGGGTGGAGAAAGGTGTATAAAGTGTTGCCCACCTTAATAGAAATTAATAGGGAATGTCTAACTGATGCAGGAGACCTGGGTTTAATCCCTGGGTTGGGAAGATCCCCTGGAGAAGGGAATGACTACCCACTTAAGTATCTCTTGCCTGGAAAACTTCATGGACAGAGGAGCCTGGCAGTCTACAGTCCATAGAGTCGCAAAGAGTCAGATTTAGAGGTATCAGATTAAACACCATAAGAATTCAAATGATTACTATGAAAAGTGGCTGCCCCTAGAGAGCAGACAGGCAGAGCAACATAGGCTTGTGTCATTTCATTATAAATATCTTTCTGTATTATTTAATTTCTTAACTATTTGCTTAACTAAAATCTTAAATATAATTTTAATGTAGTCAGACACAGTGACTAAACAACAAATTACAAATTAAAAGATAGCTTTATATTGACCAACTGTAAAAAAATATATATTTTTATTTATGAACATTGTCTTAAGCAGGAGAAAGTAATTGAGTCAATAATAATTAGATGGGGCTTCCCTGGTGGCTCAATGGTAACGAAGCCACCTGCCAATGCAGGAGCCACAGGTTCAATCCCTAGTTGGGGAAGATCCCACATGCCACTGAGCAACTAAGTCTGTGCCCTACAGCTACTGAGCCTGTGCTCTAGAGCCTGGGAGCTGCAAATACTGAGCCTGTGCAACCTAGAGCTTATGCAACAAGAGAAGCCACCACAATGAGAAGCCCGAGCACTGCAACTAGAGAGTAGAGCCTGCTCACCACAACTAGGAAAAGAGCTCATGCCACAACAAAGACCCAGGACAGCCAAAGATAAATAGATCAAATAGTAGTTAGATTTCTGCCTGGATATTAGGAAACAATAGCCAATGAAAGATCAGTCTCCCACTTCTGACCTGGGGGAGTCAGACTTTGGGAATGTGGTTATTTAATGGACAGCTATTGAAAGCAGGACACCCTTAAAGATTTGGCCCTGTTCTCAAACTTGGATTGCGACCACTCACAGGGCTTTCCTTTCATCAGATGGACACCTATGGACCCAACCTTATTTTGGAGGTTCACCTCCCACTCCCCCCACACACACCACCAACAGCAGAGATGGGAGCTGCTCACTAATTCATATGCACTCCCCAACTCTAGAGGAAGCGTGCCAGGACTGGGGATGGGGAAATAAGAGCAAGATGATGGCTGTCTTTCTATCTTTTCCATCTGATCCCTGTGCCCCAAGAGGGACTTCTTCTCTTTTTATTAAGTTCCAGGAGTTAATTGATTTGATTCCTCATGCATACTAGAGAAAAGTAAGTAGGCTATAAATTACTGAAGTGAGTTTGCTGAGTTCAATCTACAACCACAGGCAGTCATTTGGGAAAGCAAATGATGGAGTGAAAGGGCGAGGCTGCCTCAGTTAAGGCTTTGAGAAGCCCTAGGCTCAGTCACACGGCCAGCCCCTGCATCCTTCCCTGACCCCACAGCCAAGAGCTCCCCTCTCCCAGGTGCTCCCCTCTGGCCAAGGAAGGGCTGCTCTCTTTTTACTTTTATTTTCACCTTTTAGGGATGTCCATTTATTTCTTTAGATAAAAATCTGTGGAGTGGAGGGGAGAAAGTGGGAGCCAGAGAACATGAGAGCGAGGACGTGGTGCTGTCTCCAGTCTTATATTAAGATCATTTCCCCCATCTGAGTCACATGCTGCCAAGTCACTTCAGTCATGTCTGACTCTGTGTGACCCCATAGATGGCAGCCCACCAGGCTCCCCTGCCCCTGGGATTCTCCAGGCAAGCACACTGGAGTGGGTTGCCATTTCCTTCTCCAATGCATGAAAGTGAAAAGTGAAAGTGAAGTCGCTCAGTCGTGTCTGACTCTTCGCAACCCCATGGACTGCAGGCTCCTCCACCCATGGGATTTTCCAGGCAAGAGTACTGGAGTGGGATGCCATTGCCTTCTCCGCCATCTGGGTCACATACCAAGTATTAAACTCACCATGAGAAGTTTGATTATTAGTAGACTGAATTCTCAAGTCTGCTGCCCACCACATCATCTGTCTGTGGCGAGCCTACAAGGCAAAGGGAATTATAATCTGAAGAGTCCTTGGTGATCATGGAATGAAACCAACAAAAGCTGGAGAGTGCTGCAGGACAACCCTCAACCAAGAACAGAGAAAAACTTGGCAATGACAAACATTCTTGTGGTTCCCAACCTCTAATCTCTGAGGCCCGGTGCAAATACAATTCTTCCAGCAATCTTTCTGACAGTTCTGTCTTGTAGGCTGGGTCTGCCCCATCACATATTTTCTATTGCTGGTTGCCAACATATCTTGTATTCAGCAATTCAAACATGTGTTTGTATTGTGGGTTCATTCTCTAGTTGAAGCAAGTTTGATAACAGAACTGACTAATACAAACAGAGGGCAAAAGGGGGTAGGATGGAAATATAAATTAAACCCTATGGGAGCCCAAGAGTAAAGGTGATTAATTACAACTAAGTGAATCAGGAAATGCTTCATGGAAATTGTATTTGCACCAGGCCTCAGTGGGCATGTTGCAACAGGCAGAATGGAAAAACGCATTCCAAGGGGGAGGAATCAAGTAGGACAAGGGCAAGCTGAAGATGTTCAGGGTCGATGGGATTCTGATCATTGAGGGTCTTGAATGCTGTGCTCAGGAATTTGAACTTCATTTTGTACACACTGGGGGAACCAAATGAAAGCTTCTAAGAGAAATGACATTATCAAATCTGACAGTAGGGGCCATTTATATAGAGTGAGTCCTCACCATGATCCAGGCATCATGCTAAGCAATTCACAGGCATTCACTCACTTAGCCTCCATAATGAGCCCCAAGGATGGTCAACTTGCGCAGGAGTTTGAGGATGGACCAGAAGCAGAATGTTTAGGGGAGAGAGAGTAGGAGATGACATGACTTAAGTTGCTTAGGGTTCAGGAATAAGGGCCTGAATTCTAGAGTATGCTAGCAGCAACATGATAACTGGAGTTAGAATTCTGAGAGGTATAGTCAGAGGACTTGGTATCCAATTGATTCCTGGCATCAAGAGGGCAAATGCCTAGGAGGTCCGAGCAGGAAAGGCACCCCCAAGTAAATGATGCCAGCAGACCCCACGCTTGGCACTTAGCTTCTCTACTTCCCACCCAAATACCAGTCTCAGGGTGATGGGGCATTTTGCCATCCACTGACTGTAAGACTTGGGATTCAGGAGAGTTACAGCCATAAGGGTTTTTCCAGTTATCCAGTTGGAAGACCAGATAGGATGCAGAAGCAAATCGACTGGGAATAATAAAAGCACTTCCCTATGTGAAGCATTATGTGGCTGGACCTGTGCCAGGAGCTTCCTAGATCCCAGGCCATTTAATGTTAGTAACAACCCTATGATGGTCCCTGACTTAGTATAAGGAACCTGAGATCCAGAGACTTCAGGTAACTGGCCTGAGCTTGCATAGCTACTAAGGAGCAGAATTGAGACACATTCTCAGAGCCTATGCTTCTGACTGGTGCATGAAACTGCCGAGGAGAAGACAGACTTCTCAAAACCAGGCAAGAGAAGTCTGGCTCAAGTTAGGCTCATTCTCACATCTATTCAAGATAGCAGAAAATTCAGCTTCCAGTAGACCTTGAGCGTCACTATACCCTCATTGAGATACTTTAGCATATGACACACCCACAGGTACCACCACAGTTCTGAGGCTGACCGTAAGAGGCCAAAAAGGGAGTGGTGGCCCAATTCCTGGCGATCCCTTCCCCCTCCCCAAAACAGTTAGAATAATGCTCCCACTCATTAGCCTGTGAAATTACACAGCACTTAAAAACTAATCACTCCATGTTTCAGGGACGCTCTTGCTTTCTGAGAGGGACTGCATTCTGTCCACGTCTATCTCTGCTTTCATTTTTCTATAGCTTGTTCTCAAATTCTTTCCAGCATGAAGCCAAGGACCCTCAAGGGCCCATCCCATGGACTCACCTGAGACCTGGGACATAACCATCCTCTCACAACTCATTTTCCTGCAACCTCTTTAAAGGTTATTAATAAATCTACTTCTTAACCTATCATTTTGCCTCTCACTGAATTCCTTCTGCCCTGAGATATAAAGAACCTGAGCTTCATTAAGTCCTGAGATGAGTTGTGGGATTTCAGTTGGAAGATTGTGGGTTCAAGTCCTATCTGAGCTGCAGTTTCAGCATGGAGGCAGGCAAGCCAATAGATTATTATAAAGCAGAGAGGAGAGCAGGCAGCTAACCTGGCTTGCGGGGTGAAGAGGGAATTAGAGAAGACTGTCCAAGGTAATACCTTAGATAGTATAGAACAGAAGGAGTAGAGTGTGACTAGGCTGAGGTGGGGAAGTGAGAAGAGATCCGGGAACCAAACAGCAGGACTGTGCAAATGCAAAAACCAGGCAAGAATCAAAGGCAAGGACGAAAAGAGGAGGCCGGAGGGGCAAGATGATGTTCCATTCAGAGTCTCTGCAGCCCATGGGGAGTTTCTAAAGAGCAGACTTACTTTCCATAAAGCTCACTTGGGCTTCAGTGGGGAAGGAACAGGACCCAGGAGATGAGGGAGAAGGCTATGGTTCAGGTGAGGAAGGACAGAGATGCAGGAGAGAGGGGAGAAATGTTTAAGGGTAAATCATACAGCACCTGGTGAATGAAAGGTCCCAGGTCCCCTGAGGATGACTTGTGGCCTCCATTGGATCCTCCAGCAGGTTCCCCACACTCCCCCACTCTCCACAGGTGGTTTACATGCCAATCCAACCTCACGCCCAGTGCAGACGGCCTGACTGGATGCCTCTGGTTACCAGGCACAGCTACTCGAGGCTGCACTTCTGCAGCCTCAGGCCAGGAAGGGTGTACATCCTCCCCATGCAGGATAGGGTGGCTTGGAAGGTCTGGGTTTCTAAACCCTGCACATTTTCAAGAAAGGCCTGACTTCTGGAATGGCCCTTGGCCAGCCCCTGGGAGATGAGTTCTGAGCTCTTGGAATAGTCTGCCTAATAAAGTGTCTTGGTAGGCCTGAGGCATTGGGCCAGGTGTTACCATTTTGATCAGATAGCTTATGTTATGGAGAAGGTGATGGCACCCCACTCCAGTACTCTTGCCTGGAAAATCCCATGGATGGAGGAGCCTGGTGGGCTGCAGTCCCTGGGGTCTCGAAGAGTTGGACACGACTGAGCGACTTCACTTTCACTTTTCACTTTCATGCATTGGAGAAGGAAATGGCAACCCACTCCAGTGTTCTTGCCTGGAGAATCCCCAGGACGGGGGAGCCTGGTGGGCTACTGTCTATGGGGTCACACAGACACGACTGAAGCGACTTAGCAGCAGCAGCAGCAGCTTATGTTAACAATGGGGTTTGTGGTGGATGCCTGTTTTCCTCTGGGGGCTACAGTCTGGGTGGCTGGGGTCAGCCATAGCACAGCATGACTACATGACAGATCCCTCAATACAAACCTGGACACCAAGGTTTGGGTGAGTTCCCTTAGCTGGCAGTACTTCGTATGTGTTCTCACACACTGCTACCGGGAGAATCCAGCATGTCCCCATTGCTCTGCTGGGAGGCGACACCTGGAAGCTTGCATTTGGTGTCTCCTGAACTTTGCCCCATGTGCTTTTTCCCTTTGTGGATTTTAATCTGCATCCTTTTGCTGTAATAAACTCTAACCACGGGTATAAAAGCTTTCCTGTGTTCTGTGAGTTCCTCTAACCAATCGAGCCTGAGAGTGATCTTGGGGGACCCCTGACACACTCCACCCTGGGGTGACAGCAGATGGGACAGCTGGGGAAGCACGCAGCCTAAACGTGGAATTGCATCCCAGAGTAGGCATCTTGAGGGTCAGGTCCTGTGCAAATGACCTAAGTGGAATGCAGTGTGTGCTGCACAGAATAGGTGGGCAGGAATGCCCAGAATACCAGAAGCTGTTTTCTAGTTTATCCCAAGTCCAAGGTTACTCTGCTGTTCTCTCAGTGGCCTCTGGTGTCCTGCTTTGATTCTGACCTCTATTATCCAACAGTGCATGTTACCTTTTCATTTTCAGCTTTTTCAAAAAACCTAATGTCCTCCCTCCACCCTTCCGGTTTGGCTCCTTTGCCAGATAGTTGTGCCAAAATTGGACCTGTAACCATAGGCAATTTCCAGATACTCTAAAACATTATTTACCCTGAACAACAGATGTGAGCAACTACAGTGTACCCTAGAAACACAGTACATTGCTGGGCTGTAAATGTATAGGTTATTCAAATAACATGCTGGAACACAACAGGGAAATTAAACTTCTTAGCAATGGGCCTGAGCTACAGCCAGGAAATCTGAGGTTTGATTTGGTGAGAATACAAGGCTTTTGTGCACAATCTCACTCACTACTTTTATCATTTTATAGGACATGAGAGATAATTAACTAGAAGTGCCCACCTCCTCTTCACATTTACCAATAAAAGGACTTAGATTAACAGGTATTTCTCCTCATTTGCCGGAGAAGGCAATGGCAACCCACTCCAGTACTCTTGCCTGGGAAATCCCATGGACAGAGGAGCCTGGTAGGCTACAGTCCATGGGGTCGTGAAGAGTCGGACATGACTAACGTGACTTAGCAGCAGCAGCTCCTCATTTGCAGTCTAAGCTCATCCTTATTTTCAACTCCGAGCCTAGGCACTAGAAATTATTTGCAATATTTCAACAATTGTTGTTGTTGTTCAGTTTCTAAGTCCTGGCCAACTCTTTGCGACCCCATGGACTGCAGCATGTCAGGCTCCCCATGCTTCACTATCTCCCGGAATTTGCTTAAACTCATGTCCATCGAGTTGGTGATGCCATCCAACCATCTCATCCTCTGTCATCCCCTTGCCTCCTGCCTTCAATCTTTCCCAGCATCAGGCTCTTTTCTAGTCAGTCAGCTCTTCGCATCAGGTGACCAAACTATTGGAGCTTCAACTCTAGCATCAGTTTTTCCAATGAATATTCAGGACTGATTTCCTTTAGGATTGATTGGTTTGATCTCCTTGCTGTCCAAGGGACTCTCCAGAGTCTTCTCCAGCACCACAAGTTGAAAGCATCAATTCTTTGGTGCTCAGCCTTCTTTATAGTTTAACTAATGACTTTAAAGAACATATCCTTGTACATCTTGGTAAAGCAACTCCGAGTTCTCCCCAGGCCCTGCCACATTCTGGCTTGGTCTCCTGTTCATCATCTCCCACTCTGTTACAGCGGGGTCCCCAGTTCTGCACTTAGATCAGTGGAAAGCAAAACAGATGTTCTCCATCTGTTTAGGATCTTGTATGAGGCAGGGTTCAAAGTGGGGAACAGATATCTGGTATTTTAAGCAGAAAGGAACTTAATACAGGAAATGAAGCAGGATAAAGTTACTGAAGAGCTGGAGAAGTGAATTCTAGGCTGGACTCCAGAAAACCAACCCTGGAACCATTGAGCTCAAGTCCACACTGCCATGCTTGCTAACCAAGGATCCACGGCCTCTGCCACCTCCAGCAGAACCGCCTTTAGGCACCAGGAAACTAGAGACTGAACACTGCTGCTCTGGACCTTACTCATCAGACAATGGAGCAAGAAGACGGCCCCTGCCTCACTTTGATGATTTGAACCCTGCACATGCATGTGTTAGGTAGTTAGAATAGGAAATAGGAGTCCAGAATGGCGGTGGCTAAAAGATAAGGAAGGGAAAAAGCCCGTGAAAATAGAACCAAGGAAGGTCCGAGGACCAGAGCGAGGACCTCAGGTAGAACAAACAACACTCCTGGCTAGCCCAATTTACATAGGGCAGGCCCAGAGGGAGGAAAAAACATATAAAAAGAGGAGCCAAAGGGCCGGGGGTCTCTCTCTCTCCCACGTGCTGGCGTGTTCCCCTGCTCTCTTCTCTTCGCGTCTTTGTGTCAGCATGCCCTCACGCTTCGAGGATAGATTTTCCTGCTATTTTCTAAATAAAATAGAGCTGTAACATGGAGCTGTAACACTGATTTGTCTAAGAGCTATAACATGGTCCGTCCAAGACCCGAGAGCTGTGACGCGCTGAGGACTTTAATGTCCGTCAATCCAAATCTTTGTTGTGACGAGACAGAACCGAGGAGCATACACTTGCCTGACACGTGTAAGTTGCAGAAGCTAAAGTGCATACAAGACCCCATTGCAAGGAAAGCTTGGGAAATGAAATGCTGAACTTCCCAGCACCTGCAGTGCAGGAAGCGTGCTAGGAAGTGAGGATGCAGACTCAGTCAGGCACTTTGCTGCATCTACTGCAGTCTGTTAAGGTTCTTTCACGCCTAATGTTCCATATATAACTGGGATGCCTGAGCAGGAAAAGACAACAATCTCTAGAGAAGAATATAGAAGAGGGAAGTATGCCTTCTGCTACCATCTTCTCCTCCACTGCTATCTCCTTGGGAAGAGCAGGAAGTAGCCTCAAGACATTTGAGTCTGAAATCTGATGAAGCTTTGCCCTAATCATTTGGAGGCCTTCATGGGAAGGAGGCATAGCTTTAAAACCATGATTCAAAAGTTGCAAGAGACTTATGTCTTGTAAGAGGAAGAGATACTATTCTTTTAATCTGGGAAAGCTCTGGGAATAAAAATTTAAATAGGAAAATAAAAAGCAGGACCTATAATTGTGAAGTGGGATGGTCAAGACACCATAGCTGGGAGAAGAGAAATGTAAGCTATTGGATAAAGGTTATCTTGTTTTTAGGCAAAGTTGCCTCTCTGCAGACCCTGGTTACTTTGGAAAAAAGTATTTTCTAAACAGAAATTTCAGGGACTTCCCTGATGGTCCCAGTGGTTAAGTCTCCATCTTCCAATGCTGGGGGTAGGTGTGGGTTCAATCCCTTGTCAGGGAGCTATGATCCCACATGCGATGGGGCCAAAAACCAAAACATAAAACAGAAGGGATATTGTAACCATTTCAATAAAGGCTTTAAAAAAATGGTCCATATTAAAAAAAAAAAAAAAAAACAACTTAAAAAACCCCAGAGATTTCACCTCTGCTGCTGCTTGTTTATGTGAGCCTGTGTGTATATA
The DNA here is from genome assembly GCF_019923935.1 of Bubalus bubalis. NCBI lineage: Eukaryota > Metazoa > Chordata > Mammalia > Artiodactyla > Bovidae > Bubalus > Bubalus bubalis. The sequence goes on from NC_059162.1 coordinate 27,716,095, forward strand.
CGTGTATACACATGTGTGTTCTTGGCCAGTTCATTGCATCAGCAGTGGAGGCTGTTTTCCTGAAAGCCTTTTGTTCAGTTCTGGGTAAAACTTTGAAGAGCAGCTGCACAGATCCACACAGAGACGAGGAAAGGAATTTCCCCCCGCTTTTCCATAAAACTCAGCGTGGCTCTGGCACTTTAAGGACTGGTGGTGATTTAGGAGCATCCTGGGATGGATCTTGTCTTCCTGGGGGAGGGAGGACATCATTTAAATTATCAGTATTGCCACTCTTCTTGAAATTTCATGATCAGTCAACTAGGTGGGGAGCATCAGAGGAAAAAGATGACGGGTGCCACGTAGCGGTTTATGAACTCATACGGTGGCACCTCTTCTGGGACTATCCAGAACACTGGAGGGAAAGAAAAGGACTTGAAGAGGTGAGGCAAGTGGGTGCAAGGAGGGGCAAAAATAAAAACGCCCACTGGTTGTTAGTAATACTATTTTACTTCTATCTACAGATTGAGAACGCTGGCAATCTAGACTGTCTATAGTTCTAAGAGATGACAGGGAAGAAATATAAAACGATGGGAACTCATGTAGTCTTTACTAACTCTGTAGTTTTACTAACACAGACCTTACCAGGCAGTGAGGTTGAGCTCATCAGCCTTTGGTCAGTGATGGCTGGCCTGTCTCGTTGGACATTCCAAAATCTGAGAGCAGGTTGTGCTTTTTCAGAAAGTGTTACTTGCTCAGTCATGTCCAATCCTTTGCAACCCCATGGACTGTAGCCCACAAGGCTCCTCTGTCCACTAAATTCTCCAGGCAAGAATACTGGAGTGGGTTGCCATTCCCTTCTTCAGGGGATCTTTCCGACCCAGGAATTGAATCCAGGTCTCCTGTGTTGCAGGCAAACTCTTTACCATCTGAGCTGCCAGGGAAGCCCATGCTCTTTCAGTTCTCTCCATTTCACTCTCATCCCAAACTCCCTTCCTTAAATACAAATATGTGTACACCCTTCTCATCCTTGAAGGAACTGCTTATATTCTATGGTCATTGGAAAATTATTTTGAAGATTGTGTATGGGCAGGTCAAGCACTGGTACTTGGCTTATGGAGATTGTGAGAATGATGTTGAGGATGACGATTTAAGGAGACCATAATATTCTCAAGGAAAGGCATGAGGAGATGAGACAACTTCCCTGAAACGTCTTCCCATTTGCAGCCCAACTTGTCCTGCCCACTTCACTTGCAGCTCTTCTGACTAGTTCCAGAAAGACTTTCAATCCAGTCTCTCATGCTGAAAGGAATCCTGAAGACAACCCTTTATTTTATAGGGAAAATATAAGAGTTTTATTTTTAAAACTCTTAAGAGTTTCAGTAACTTGCCAACTCTATCATTTGGGTTTTCTACCACCTTAATCAAAATATTTAAGGAAACTCACTGATGGCAGAGATACCATAGCGCTCCATTTTCAAATTCAGCAAGGGTTAAAATCTTCTAACATTTTCTGTCAAACATTGGTCTCTTAATTTTGAATGCAGTATGCCCCCAAGAAGGCCCTGGTTAATTGAGCCTTATTGGGGTTGGGGGTGGGCAGGAAGAGCTTCCTTAACTCTGAAACAGGGACTGTAGGGAGGGAGTATTCAGAAAATATAAATATTTTAACCAGAGATGTTTTAATTCATTTCATTGGTTGCTCTGTATATTTCAGTACTATCTTTTCTAAAAAATATGAGGTAAGAAAAGCAAGGCTTAAAAAACAACACACACACAAATCGAAGAGGGTACTTGGGTGGGGATATGGCGGAGATTTGGCTAGTAAAAGAAATGCATTTGGGACCTCTGGTTTTGAAGAATATTACAGAACTGTTCCTTGGGTGTCCAAGGGAGAGTCCAAAGAACTTGAGAGTGGATTTTAGGAATTCAGGTGGAAGACGTTAAGCTGAAGTATCTCAGAGTTGTGCAATTGAATGTGACTACAGTTGGTGATGGGACACCAGACTGTTAGAAGGTAGGGTTTGTTAAAACCTCAGCACAATTGACGTTTTGGCCCAGACAGTTCTTTGTTGCGGGGATGTCTTGTGCATAGCAGAATGGTTAGTGACATTCCTGGCCTGGAGTCATCAGATACAAGTAGCAATTCCACAGTCTTAACCACCAAAAATGCCTCCAGACATTGATCAGTGTTTCCTGGGGCATAAAATCATCACCCAGTTGAGAAGCAGTGTCTTAACAAATAGGCTTGTGTATCCATGTGTAGATATCCATTAGCACAGAGAGTACTAGGGGAGTACTCCCCTAGCATTTGGAACCTGGAAACATAGCTGCTGCTGCTAAGTCGCTTCAGTCGTGTCCAACTCTGTGCAACCCCATAGACGGCAGCCCACCAGGCTCCCCCATCCCTGGGATTCTCCAGGCAAGAACACATAACAGTTCTTTCTTAATCTTAGATATTTATTTTAAGGGGTGTTTTCAGGACCTTTACAAACACCTCCTTTTAGCATTTCCTCTTCATTCCAAAATACCATCGGCATCTTCATTGATAAGGGCTCCTCCTATAGCAACCCACTCCAGTATTCTTGCCTGGAGAATCCCACGGACAGAGGAGACTGGCAGGTTACAGTTCATGAGGTCGCAAGAGTCAGACATGACTTAGTGACTAAACCACCACCACCACCTCCTACTGGACATGCTTTTATCAATCCTTCAGTCTCCAAAAGTTAAGATCTTGCTCCTTGTGCTCGGATATACCAGCAACCCCCCACCCTTTATTCCCTGTCACGAATGCACTGAAAAAATTCAAGGGTCATCTACCATCCCACAAATGGAGCAGTTTGGAAGAACTGTCCCATATGAGGGCTGTTAAATTCAAAGATGTCCTGGAAGAAGGGGAAAAGTTCAGTGCAAGCACCAGTGATCCCTCTACTCAGAAACAGGTTCTCGCTCGCTCAGTCATGTCCAACTCTCTGCAATCCCAGGGACTGTAGCCTGCCAGGCTCCTCTGTCCATGGATTTCCCAGGCAAGAATACTGGAATGGGTTCCTATTTCCTCCTCCAGGGATCTTCCCAACCCAGGGATCAAACTTGTGTCTCCTGCATCTCCTCCATTGACATGTGGATTCTTTACCCCTGAGCCACCTGGGAAACCCCAAAAACAAGTTATTGGGGTTCAAATGAGGGAAAGAGGTAGACGGGAATTTGATGCCTGGAGTACTCCTTGCTTCCTTCCAAAGCAGGCACTTCTGTCCCCTTAGTAAGTCTGCATGTGATTGTGTATCTGACCACGAGAGATCTGTTTCCTTGGCTCAGAGATTGAGAAAATCTCTTCCTTTTTCTCTCCTTACCTCCACTGTGGCACCACGGGGCCTGGGAACTCAGGTCATGTCTTAAATACCTTGTCTCTGAAGTGACACCAAGCCCAATAGTGGCAAAATTTTTAGAAGGAATTCCTTCTGTACTACCAGGCCTTTAAAAATCCTGAACACTTCCACAAAGAATGCAACCTAGACACCAAAACCTGGTGGGCATCCACTGATCTCAGGAGATGTTAGAGGCAGAATTCACTCATTCGATAGCTATTTATTGGGTATTAACTATATGCTGGGTACTAGACTAGGTGCTAAAGTGAGACATGATGCTGCCTTGAGGAAATTCACCACAAAGCAGAGAAAATTGATGAATAAAGTAGTGTAATAGGGAAGCATAGGGTTGCTACAGGAACACTTTCAAGAGTGTAGACAGGGGTTATCAATGATGGTTAAGACTGGAAAGGATGATGAAGGGCTCTGTGATAGGTAGTTCAAGACTACATTATCTGAATCCAAGGATCAATCCTAACATCTCTAAAGGTGAAACAACCCATTATACTTTCTATCCAATGTAATGGAGTAGCAAGTACGTAGCACCAGGATTATTACTGAACAACAAACAAAAACAGTGATTAATCTGGTCAAATCTCTGAATTTAATTATCTATTTACAGGAAATATAGGAGTTAAAGGAACATGGTAAATAACACCAAGAAGATGCAGACAAATTCAGAATGAGGGAAATTTTACAGAGCAAATAGCCTACTTTCTTCAACTGAAATAGCAAAAAAAAAAAAAAGAGAGAGAGAGAGGAGCTGTTTAGAGATTAAGAAGTTTGAGATATTAAGAAACAAATCAAACAAACGTAATTTGCAGACCTGATTTAGATCTTGATTCAAAAAAACCAACTATAAAGAGACATGTTGGGGACAATCAACTGAAATTAAACATGAACTAGATATTATATGGGCTTCCCTGGTGGCTCGGATGGTAAAGAATCTGCCCATAATGTGGGAGACCCAGGTTCAATCCCTGGATTAGGAAGATCCTTTGCAGAAGGGAAAGGCAACCCATTCCGGTATTCTTACCTAGAGAATTCCATGGATAGAGGACCCTGGCAAGCTACAGTCCATGGGATTGCAGAGTCAGACACGACTGAGTAACTAAAACTTTCACTTTTCAGATATTATATGATATTAAAGAATTATTATTAACTTTGTTGAGAACAATAATGGTATTGTGGCTATGTTAACCTTAAAAGAAGAATCTTTACGTTAAGAGATAGACAAAGAAGAGCTCACATATGAAATGATACAGTATTTGAGCTGGCTAAAATAGAATTACTTGTACAATTAAAAAGTAAATGAAAAGAAAAAAGAAAGTTTAGGGACCAAGTCTTCCTTATTCTCCACTAACATACAAGAGAACCCTCTTTTAATCTAAGGTGTTGAGTAGAATGACTACAGAAAACAGATTCCAGAGATGTAGAGAATTATAGGGGAAGTCTTCTGGAGAGGATGCAGAGAATCCAGGTAGGATGTGTTCTAAGACCTTGCTACTCAAAGAGTGGTCCATTTCCTAGCAGCACTGACATCTTCTGAAAGTGAAAGTCGCTCAGTCCTGTCCAACTCTTTGTGACCTCATGGACTATACAGTCCATGGAATTCTCCAGGCCAGAATACTGGAGTGGGTAGCCTTTCCCTTCTCCAGGGGATCTTCCCAATCCAGGGACCAAGCCAGGTCTCCCGCACTGTGGGAGCTGAGCTACAAGGGAAGCCCAAGAATACTGGAGTAGGTAGCCTATCCCCTCTCCAGCGAATCTTCCCGACCCAGGAATCAAACCAGGGTCTCCTGCATTGCAGGCAGATTCTTTACCAACTGAGCTATCAGGGAAGCCCAGGCATCTTTTGGGTTATTATAAATGCAAAATCTCAGGTCTATCTCAGACCCACAGAATCAGAAATAGTCAGGGGATTTTTTTAACAAGATCCCCAGGTGATTCATATGCATGTTGAAGTTTGAGACCCATTGCTCTAAGTGCAGGCTCATCTTTTTAAAAAGTTGCTTCATTATCCACCTCTGAAAGCTCCTAGTGACCAAATCTAAGATTTCACACAGGATCCTCTGAAAGCAAAGATTCGTGTGTTAATCTGTTGCAACACCTACCCTGGTTCCCTTACTAATGGCTGATCCACCATCTATTCCTGGCCCCCAGCCACACAGCATCCTCCCTGCCATGCTTCCTAATTGGTAATCTGCCACCCATGACCTTGACCAGATGGTGTACTGCCTTGGGACCCCTGGCCTCATCAGCTGATTCCGCACTCAGGCAGAGCCACATTATAAAGGGGGGTTAGTGCTCGGAGCATCCATAGAGATGGATGGGCCTCCAAAGACTGTGGCATGCAATTAAAGGGAAAGAACTCTATTAAGTATTTTTATGAGAGGCCAAGGCCCTTTGCAGATAAGGGTCACCAGCCATGTTATTCATCTAGTCTTGCTCTGTCGTCCAAATAGAAAATACTTTACATATGAAGAGGTATGGGGAGGGCACAGGGCAGCTGTGGAGTGCTTCAAATTCATTCAGATAAGTGGGACTCTCTTCTGCCCTCTCTTTTCCAAAGACGGGAAGGTTCGTCTCCTTCCCATAGGTAGTGTTATCTCTCCTTTTGGACAGAGCCAACTTGGGAGTAGCATATATGTCTACTACGTGATTAACTTTTGTCCATGCATACAACTGTGTAATGAATACTGATTCTGGAGATTGCTTTGATTAATAGGGTCTGAGGAATTTCACACTTAATATTCGAGTTGAGATAAAGCATGTAGCATCCTTTCAGTTCTCCAGGAACGAACAACCCCATCGCAGCCTTTTATGAAATGTCTCGAAAGAAATCCTTTCCAGATTTCTGAGTGTTTGCCAGCAGATTAGTTCAACACCTTCAGATCTGACTCGTTTAGTGTTTTAAGCTGCTCCAGGGTCAAGAAGACAGAGCTAAGCAGTAAGACTGCATGTGGGTAGCGGTTTAGGATGTAGGCTCTGCAGCTACAATGCCTGGTTTTAATTCCCAATTTTGCTATATACCAGCTACGTAAAATTGAAATTACCTATCCCCTGGATGCCTCCACTTCCTACATGTAAAGTGGGCATGATAATGACTTCTATCTCACAGTTTTGTTGTGAGGATTAGATGAGGTAATATACATAGAGCACTCAGAACAGTGCCTGAAATACAGTAAGTGGGACCCTTTGGACTGTAGCCCTCCAGGCTCCTCTGTCCATGGAATTCTCCAGGTAAGAAAACTGGAGTGGGTTGCCATGTCCTCCTCCAGGGAATCTTCCCAACCCAGGGATGGAACCTAAGTCTCTTATGTCTCCTGCATTGGCAGGCAGCTGCTGCTGCTTCTTCTTTTTTTAAAATTTTAATTGGCGGCTAATTACTTTACAATATTGTGGTGGGTTTTGCCACACATTCACATGAATCAGCCATGGGTGTACATGTGTTCCCCATCCTGACCCTCCCTGCCACCTCCCTCCCCATCCCCATTAGTGTTGTTTATTTTTAGGCAAATATTATGCAAATATTTACTATGTTCCAACATCAATTCTCTGGCACCATCTGAGTGTCCTAATAGTTCAATTCAATTCTGATACCAACTACTCAGAGTAAGCAAAGACCCCACAGGTTTAGGACACTGAAGTTAGTGTGGTGGTTCTAGTGGGAATGCAGGAGACAAAAGAGACTCAGTTTCGATCCCTGGGTCAGGAGGATCCCCTGGAGGAGGACATGGCAACCCACTCCAGTATTCTTGCCTGGAGAATTCCATGGACAGGAGAGCCTGGCAGGCTACAGTCCATAGAGTGGCAAAGGTTGGACATGAGTGAAGTGGCTTAGCACACACACACCCCCACAAGAAAAGGCACAAGACCCCCAAGACTGTTACTTCAGATGCCACTTGCAACTGGTGTTTTCAGGGTGCCAGCACTCCTGCCAGATTTGGCTACAAGTTAGGGGGTTTCCATGACCCTCTGTCAGGTTTGATAGTTCACTAGAATGACTAAAGTCTACAACTCATGACCTGCCTGATGGAAGAGATGCATAGGACAAGCTCTCAGCAGAAAGGCACAGATTCCTTGGCTTCTCTGGCGTGCCACCCTCCCAGCACATTAATCTCTTTGACAGCCAGGAAGCTCTCCTGATTGCTGGATTTCATTACATGAGTATGGTTGATTAAATGATTGACCATGTGGATAAAGAAGATGTGGTATAGATATAAAAATGGAATATTATTCAACCATTGAAAAGAAATAGTGCCATCTGCAGCAATATGGAAGGACCTAGAGATGATCATACTAAGTTAGAAACAGAAGGATACACACCATATGATATCACCTATGTGTGGAATCTAAAATACAACACAAATGAACATATCTATGAAAAAAAACAGACTTGTGGCTGCCAGGGTAAGGAGAGTGAGGGAGGCAAGGATGGGGAGTTTGGGACTAGTAGATGCAAACTATTATATATAGGATGGATAAACAACAAAGTCCTACTGGGATAGCCTTAATGAAAAAGAATATATATATATATAAAACTGAGTCTGAGTCCTCGGCTGTCTAGCAGAAATTAAACACAATGTTGTACACATATAAACACACACACCAGTGTAAGTCAACTGTACGTCAATACAATTAAAAAATAATGGCTATGATTGAACTCAACCTCCAGTTCTCTCCCCCTTCCCAGAGATCAAGGGTGGGGTTGAAAGTTCTAATCCTCTCATTGTAATGACATGCTTGGTTTTTCTTTCATATCTTAAACTATTTAAGGTCCCATCAAAAATCATCTCATTAGCATACACTCGAGTATGGTCAAAAGTGGCTCTTACACTGATAAAAGACATTATTATCACTCAGGAAATTCCAAGAAGTTTTGGAACTCTGTGCCAGGAGCCAAAAATAAAAACCAGCTATATTCTTTATTATGATTCTCAACACATATTCTAAGCACTTATTTGGGCTGGATACTATGCTAGGTATTGGGGAATAATCTATTCACTCAATGCTTTTCATTAAACCACAAGCCTAGAAGACAGTGCCATATCCAGATCATGGTTCAGGATCACCCCACCTTTGCTTCTCCATCAAGACCACCCACATAGAACTATATCTCAGGGCTTTTGTAAATCACAACCCTTTGGAGCTGCACTCTTACTGGAACAACTCCACCCCTTTCAGATGAGGAAACCAAGAGTTAGTTGACCAAAGGTTATATTCAGCCAGTGACACATGCGTGACTGCCAATCCGGAGTTATCTCCATTCACTTTGAGTCACGGGATCAGAGACATGGGCACCTGTGTCAAAAGTGGGAAGTAGATATTTACTGTCCTTGGAATTAAGAGCCTAGTCTCTTCCTCACTTATTATTATGGCCCTCCCAGTTGGTTTGGAAGATGAATAGGACATGCTAGGGAGAGCTGTTGGTCTGAGGACCAGACTGTCAGAGCATGCTTCTTCTCCCTTCCCCTTCTCCTAAGTCAGGCAGCTCTCCTACCACCACCTTCCACCTCTGGAGGGAAGACCCTAATACTTTGGCAAGTTCATTCTACTCAATATTTGGGGAAGAGGGCCCACCCTAGGTATGAAACATCGTACTAGCTGCTGAATATACAGAACTGAGTAAGACTTAGTCCTATATGACATCTTCAAACATAACTTGAATGAAAAAAAAATTATATCAAAAGCATAACATCCTGTCAAAATTCAGGGGAATAAGGTTAATTAAGGTGAGAAGTCCTAGTGTAACACAAGATATTGACCCTTTTGCTAAACAAAAAGCCAATGAGGAAGGATCAAGCAGTTAAAATATGTCGAATGCCTGCCATGACATACAGATACACATTGTTTTATTAATATTTACCTCCAATCTGCTAAATTAGAAGTTTTCAAACAATTTGCGGACTCAGTTCCTCAGACTATGGACTGTGTTTGATACCTGAGCATGTAAGTCAAATGCTCAGAAGACAACAACTCTTCCAAATGTATCTACACCTTGTCAATGATGGCAGAGAGAAGGGGTCCAATTTATTTGTATAACTACCTTCTTATAGAAAAAAGTGGTAAAACCCAACAAAACACTCCTTGTGTGCGTGCTTAGTCACTTCAGTCATGTCTGATGCCTTGAAACCCTATGGACTGCAGCCTGCCAGGCTCCTCTGTCCATGGGATTCTCCAGGCAAGAATTCTCCTGGAGTGGGTTGCCATGTCCTCCTCCAGAGTATCTTCCTGATCCAGGGATTTAACCCATGCCTCCTGCATTACAAGCAGATTTTTAATGCTCAGCCAATGTGGAAGCCCCAGAATATTCCTTAAAGGTACCCAAAACTGTACAGTTGGGAGCTGGGGCTGGGGATCTCTTGTCATAACTTTTACAATGGCACCCCACTCCAGTGCTCTTGCCTGGAAAATCCCATGGACGGAGGAGCCTGGAAGGCTGCAGTCCATGGGGTCGCTAAGAGTCGGGCAGGACTGAGCGACTTCACTTTCACCTTTCGCTTTCATGCATCGGAGAAGGAAATGGCAACCCACTCCAGTGTTCTTGCCTGGAGAATCCCAGGGACGGGGGAGCCTAGTGGGCTTCCGTCTATGGGGTCACACAGAGTCGGACACGACTGAAGCGACTTAGCAGTATATTGTCTCTTGTGACTTAGTGTAGACAGTATGATGATAGTCACCCAACAATTAGCCTTGATCACCTTTAAAAGCATAATCTTTAACAGCTTTATTATCTTTTAAGTATGGTTCCTATTATCTCCCAGAGTAGGCTTTTCATCTGGTGCACAACTTTAGCTTTCAGATCAAGAACCATGGCAAAACAGAATTCTGTTCACCAAAATTTACTTTTGTAGCCAAGCCTTTCAAAACTCATCTATTCTGCAAAGTAGGTATAATTCGTCTTTTCCTTTAGGGATAGAGGAGGGAGACAGAGTAGGCCAATGCATTCAGCTCACCAGTTATTAATCTTGTGGATTACTTTCTCTATGGATTACAAATGGTGTGTTTTTTATTCTGGGCTAACACTGACCAAAGTAACTAGGGAATAAAAACTCATTTTAAAATTAGTCCAAGTAAAAATAAACAATAAGGAAACAGAATGCATTGTAAAAAAAAGAACAGTATGAGGCAGATGAAAGCTAGATAATGCAATTTTGATCAATCACCACTCTGGACTGTCTTTCCCTTCAATTTACATGCGTAATTGAAGGTTGACTACATGATGAAAAGGAGCACTTATGGGAAAATATTGCTACCAAGTATTGCTCTCAAGATGATCAAAATTTGTTAAACTTGTGCCTTACTAAACTCCAGGACTCCCCTCACAGGAAATCTCCCTTGTTTTCAGAGCCTGTGCCTCCTTAGACTTTAGGTATGGTTTGCCTTCCACATTGATGGACCTTCTAGGGAGTGGATTAGCTCTCCACACCTCGGTGTGTCCCAGCTAAAACATTTCCTTATAAAGTTTCCTCAGACATTCACAATTTTAGAAGATTCTAAAATGACATTCCTTTCTTCTTCTTTTTTTAATTGGGTATAATTGCTCTACAATGTTGTGTTAATTTCTGTTGTACAACAAAGTGAATCAGCTGTATGTATACATATATCCCCTCTTTCTTGAGCCTCCCTCCTACTCACCCCCACAATCCCACCCCTCTAGGTTAAAATGACATTTCTTAACGTTCACATTTTCTTTTTATTTTCCACTTCCTTTCTTTTTTTGATCCTTTGTAAAGTATTTTGAAGATGTGTTCTCCTTCCTTTCTTGAATATAGAGTGATTATAATACACAGCCTTGGTGGTCTCTGTGACCCTCTCCTCCCTTTCTTGCTTTCCTTGTCACAGGAGCAATGGCATCAGGGTTAACTCAAGAGGAGAATATAGACTTCATTTCTCTTTTTTTCTTTTTAATTTATTTTAATTGGAGGCTAATTACTTTACAATATTGTGGTGGCTTTTGCCATACATTCACATGAATCAGCCATGGGTGTACATGTGTTCCCCATCCTGACCCTCCCTCCCACCTCCCTCCCCATCCCATCCCTCAGGGTCATCCCAGTGCACCAGCCCTGAGCATCCTATCTCATGCATTGAACCTGGACTGGTGATCTATTTCACATATGATAATATACATGTTTCAATGCTATTCTCTCAAATCATCCCATCCTCGCCTTCTCCCACTTCATTTCGTACTTTCAAATGAATGATCAGGCTGTCCTTGGCGGCTCAGATAGTAAAGAATCTGCCTGCAATGCAGGAGACTCAAGTTCGATCCCTGGGTCAGAACAATCCTCTGGAGGAGGATATGGCAAGCCACTCCAGTATTCTTGCTGGGAAATTACATGGACAGAGGATCCTGGCGGGCTACAGTCCCTGGGGTCACAAAGAGACACGACTGAGCGACTAACATTTTCCCTTTCCTTTCCCTACATGATGGCAACATGGCTATTTTGATGAATTGTTTATTAAATTAAAACACAACATTGGAAATACAGATAAAAGAAAATTGTTTGATGGCAAATTCACTTTCCTCACTGTGGTTAAGAACATTCAATAGCTCAGGCCTGGAGTTAGTGGAATAATATCCAGTAAGTCTTTCTGATGTCTCAGAGCATCAACAAACCTTGTAGAATAATCCCTTGAGGATGTCCCCTTGGTATTTTAGGAGCTATCTCTAGGAGCCAGTCAACCTCAATAGAATTGTTCTGGGGAAAGTTCTTAGACCTTCCAGAGAGATGCTTGCCAGGCTTCTGTTGACAAGCTATCGACCTGAAGGACGGAGGGCAATTTGTTTTCTTGTCCACCACTGGAAATTCCAATATTTTCATAGGTTAGGAAGACTGGGTAGTGCCTTCTTTACTCCTTTTGTGATCATATTTATTACTAGGACCTTGAACTTGATGCAAAGTAAGTGAAAACTGCTCTTCTACAACTCTCTACACAGGTGGGTTACTCTGCAGATTTCACTAGAGCCAAACTGCTTTCATCCCCTCTTACATGTTTTCCATTTTTTAATCTAAATTTACAAATGCAGTCATTGAAAAAAAAAAAACTTGCCTTTGGGGCTAATGTATTTTTTTTTTTAATAATGATTCTTTTTTAATGGAACCTACATCGGCCTGACTTCCTTTTGTCTGAATAAAAGCTCTAGCACAGTATAAAAGGGTTGCATGTGCTGAAATGTTGCCCAAGGATATGTGTTATTATTCCGCCCCCCTTGACCAGCAGGGTCTCAGTTCTCTTTCCCTTTCAGCCTTTTGTTTGAACAGATGGGATTGGGGAAGCAAGGGAAAGAAAGCCATTCTGTTCTCATTAACTCTCCCCATACACAAACACAAACCTGGGCTTCTGGGACTTAGAAACAGGACAGCTCCCACTCCATTGCCATTGAGACCTGGTGTGCCGAAATACAAAGAAAACCTGGCTGAGGACCCACATCACCATTTCAATTGAGATGGCTCACCAGCGAGATTACATTTGTATGTTTTTACAAACACGTTCACAAAAATACGTGCCTCCACAACACAGGCAAATTTTACATGTATAGAATAAGTCTGTCTACTGTGTATGCTATCTAAAATATATCTTTTCATGAATTCCTTTATCATATATAATGACATCCTAAGAATACAAATAACACATTTGTGATGAAAGATACAGATAATCTGTGAACTATAAAATTCTTTTCCCTTTTATCTTCTTTTTATATGATAGAGTTAAAATATATTGAGAATAGTGGGGTTCTTACTATTTTGTGATCTTTTGTTCATTGTAACGTAAAAAATATTATTAAGATTTCCAGTTTGGAAGGTCTTGTTTATTAAAGCACTTCTGGCCAAGAAAAATGTCACAAAAAATTTAAAAACATGGTCCAAATATTGAACGCTCTCCCTTTAGAAGTCTTTATAAAAGTATAAGACAATATATATGTTACATTTATACATATACATTTTACATATATGTATATACAAGTATGGACTTCCCTCATAGCTCAGTTGGTAAATCATCTGCCTACAATGCAGGAGACCCGGGTTAGATTCTTGGGTTGGGAAGATCCCCTGGAGAAGGAAATGGCAACCCGCTCCAGTATTCTTGCCTGCAGAATCCCATGGACAGAGGAGCCTGGCGGGCTGCAGTCCACACGATCACAACAGTGGGACACGACATAGTGACAAAACCACCACCATATACATGCATATATATATATATGTATAGTGTGTGTACATATATATATGGTCTGTAATACCTTTCACTTTCCCTCAATATGTATATATAGTATATATATATGTGTGTATGCATATATATATGCATATATTTATATATACATACATACATATTGAGGAAAAGAGAAAGGCATTACAGAACTAGATAAGGGTGTTTCCCCCTGACAAGCAAATTCTGAGAAGTGCTATCTCTTGTTCTGGATGCTAGATGAGGAATTGGTCTGGCCAATTTGTTAGATGATATTTGCTTTTAAATCTCCATCCATCCTCATTGCTATGACGAGGGTACTGAGGCAAAGATAAACAGAGCCTGAAAAGATGTCTTCTCATGGCCAGATGCTACCACCTGAGCTTTTGACTCCATGAGCTCCACGTCTCGGGAGGGCAAGGGGAAAAAAGCTGTCCAGGAACAGATGTATTCAAATTTCACAGCACAGTCATGCACTCATAATGCAATCCCAGAGGAATGAGATTCTACATTTATTCTTCTAGGACTTTTAAAAGTGTGGTATATGCAGGATAAAAATGCAATGGATAAAACTATGGAGACTGTTAAAAGATAAGTGGGTGTTGGGTGGTAGGGGGAAGGGGACTTGAATAGGCAGAGAACAGAGGATTTTTAGGGCAGTTTTTTCATGGCAGAAACTATTCTGTATGATGTCATAACGTATGATGTCAAATACATTTGTCAAAACTCAGAACATACACCACCAAGAATTAATCCTAATGTAAACTATGGACTTTGGATGATAATAATGTGTCGATGTAGGTTCATGGATGGTAATAAAAGTACCTCTCTGGTGGGGGATGTTGATGGTCGGGGAGGTTATGTGTGGGAGGGGGCAGAGGGTACATGGGAAATCTCTGGACCTTCTACTCTATTTTGCTGCGAACTTTAAACTGCTCTAAAAAATAAAGTCTATTTTTAAAAGAATTTTAAAAGTCTATTAAAAAAATAGACCACTATGGTATCCCTCTAGGTAGGATCTCCAAACATGGGGAATATTTGTGTCAAAAGACAAAAGTATTTCTAGGTGGTAAACAATCTTTTGTAGGTCTATCAAATGTTTCCTTGGAGTTTGTTATAAACACAAATTTGTCAGGTTTCCTTTTTTTTTTTTAACACTTTAGAGAAACTAAAGTGCAAAACGCTCTATGGCTGTGTTTGTGAACAAAAAGAGAAACAGAGTGAAACCTTTACTCTTTATTAGCAATTGTTAACTCATGAATACAGGATTTCAAAGAGCCTGTGGAAAATAAAACATTTTCATTGACTTTCTAGGTCACTCAAAATATGCTGATATTTAATATCTTGTTAGGAAGGAAAAACACTCTTACATATCATAATTCTTTCCTGCTATATAGGGGAAAAAACACAGATTTGGATTTTAACTAGAAAATCTTGGGACATCTTTCAACATTTTTAGTTTCAAAATCAGTTTATATTGACTAGGCTGAGGACAGAGGGAGATGACTATAAATTGGCCAAACAACAGCAGGAAAAAAAGGGCAGTGATAAAAGGCGGCCAATCCCAAGGGGAGTTGTCTGGCAGGGCCCTGCAGGGGTCAGCTAAGGGTTTAGTCCTGTTTAATATTTTTATTACCAACCTGAAGGGGGAGGGGAGACTGCATAAAAATGAAATCTGCAGATGGCTACTCATTACAGAGGATTTGCAGACCCCAGGAAGAGCAGGGATGAAATTCAGAGGTTCGTTGGGAAAGGTGGTTGGAAAAGGACAAAGAAGGCTGGAAAGCAGGGAAACGATGAATCTGAGGCAGGAACTCCCGTGCGGTGGGCTGAAAGGCATCTCAGGCTGCAGGGATTCTGGAAGCGTCCTGGCAACGACAGTCGTTAACACAAGCAACCCCTGCTTGTTGGGGAACACACACATCGTTTTAGGAGGCTGGCCTGGCAAAGTAAAGGGCTATGAGACTGTCTTCAGATGACTGCATTTAAACCTAAGAGGACAAAGGGAATTTAAGATCTCTGCCTTCATAATTGCAGGTTCTCCTGCTGAGGGGTGATTTAAGGCGTATGGACGATGGAAAAGATAAGTATGCCATCAAGTCTGTACCATTCATTGACGTGTACAGGCAGCCCCCTGTCCTCAGAGCCTGTCACTGTGCAGCTTGGCTCCTTAAAGGCACTGTTAACACAGAACTTTTTCTAGGGAGAGCCCTACTCACCTGTCTGGCCTCCTCTTCCCAACGGCCCACTCATAGTTTGAATGGCTGTCCCTGAAACTTCTGCAAGTATTTATTCTGCAACTTATTCGCTCAGCAGAGAAGCCATCATCCACTGATCAGACCTTGCTTTTGCTTCGAATCCTCTGTGGCTTATCATTGCCTCGAGAAAATTGGCCTAGGATTCTGGCTATCTCCCAAACAGCCCATAAGTTACTACACAATCCCCAGAATCAGACCAACTGGCTTCAGATTGCATGACTCAGAAGTGCCCATTGTTTTAGGCACTTTCAACTACCATATGGGGATGGCGCTAATATCTGCCTTGTAGTGTTGTTCTGAGGGTTAAATGAGATGAACATATATCGAGTGCATACATTGTGCCTGGGGCATCCTAAGTGTTCAGGGATATCAGCCCCAACTTTCATTTGACAATTATTCTCAATCCAGCCACAAACTCATTTTAGTAAAGGATCTTTTAAAAGCTATCTTCTTTCGATAAACAAGATGGAATATTACTCATTCATAAAAAGAATGAAACGATGTCATTGGCAGCAACATGATAGGATCTAGAGATGAACATACATCAGACAGAGACAGACTAATACCATACAAATACCACATATGTGGAATTTAAAATATGACATGAATGAACATATCTATAAAACAAAAACAGACTCACAGATACAGAGAACAGACTTGTGGTTGCCAAGGGAGTGAAGGAGGGAGGGACTGGGAGTTTGGGATTAGCAGGTGCCAACTATCATCTATAGGATGGATTAAACAAGGTCCTACTGTATAGCATAGGGAACTACATTCAGTATCCTGTGATAAACCACAATGGAAAAGAATATGAAAAAGAATATATATATATATAACTGAGTCACTCAGCTGTACAGCAGAAATTAAACACAATTGTAACTCAACTGTACTTTAATAAAATTAATTTTTTAAAAGTTACCTTTCTTGGTTTATCTATGATGTGTTTTATCTATCAAAAATTGATGTGTCTTTGAGAAATATTTGACCTATCATATTAAAATGGTATTTCTTACAGAAGCTTGATGACCTGTTTTATGTTCAAACAGGTGGTGATGTTGGTGACCCTGCCTCCCTCATAGCAGACGAGCTTGTCATATAACAACATCCTCTGATCTCAGACCAACTTCCCAGCCATATTTTCACCCCTCTCCTTCCCCAGGCCCCATCTAGTGTGTCTTCCAGGCGTGTGTGATCATTCCCCTTTCTTCACTCACCCCAGACGGGTTACCTACCCATGCTGTTTCTCCACCTCACACCTCACAATTTCATGCCTTTTTGTGTTACAATGTTCCACCTGTCCTTCCATCAATTCCTTATTTGGGGAAAAAACTCAGTTATTCTCTTTAAGACCCAATCAAGGCGGCATGTCTTCCATGAAAGCTTCCCAGATCTACTCAGTTCTGTCGTTCTCTGAGAAAAGGAATGTCTTCTCCTGGGTCTCCACGATTATAACTTCCCACATTGCATATCTTCATCTCCACTGTGAGAGTTCCTGGGGTCAGAGCTGTGTCTTACTTACTCAGCCTACATCACCAGTTCCTCGCACAGAAGTCCTCAATCATCCTTTGTGAGTGTTGTGGTCAAGCTTGTAGAATTCACAAATGGGAGGTTGCTCTCATGAGAAGACACACACACATACACACACACACACCCCAACAGAAAACTACACACACACACACACACACACGCCCCAACAGAAAACCAAGGATCGACTAGGAAAGCAGCAGATCTGAAGCCTGCAGAGAGAGGAGAGCATGGTCTAACCCATTAGGACCTCCTGCCGGAAGGAGAAAGGGAGTGCAAGCAGCTCTGAAATTAACTGTGAAACCGGGAGCCCTTTGCCCCCTGGAATGGGGTCTGGGTTAGCCCCAGAGAAGTGTTGGAAGTGAGACTTCAAAATGCAATTTCACAGTTGGAGCCGCCTCCATCCTCCAGAGCAGCAGCCGCCCGTCTGTCCTGGGACAGGCACACAGACTGTGTAATCAGGCTCAGCTGGTAATCAGGGAGCTGCCAGACAGACGCGAGACGAAATTACCTCCCTGTCCCAGACAAAGTCGCCTTCTCAAGGAGGGTTAAAACCAGCGATGGTGGAAAAAAACAAAGGAAGGTATGCGGCAGCTGCTACCAAACACTTGGCCAGTGGACGTCTCCCAATCCGTCCCTATTCACCCGTGGACCCTCTAAAGCCAGGGCTGCTTAACGTGGATTGGGCGTTTCAGACCAAAGGTATCCAGTGCTAAAGTTATCATGAGACGAGGAAAACCTTGTATGGCCACAGTAACAACAAAAGGGGCAGAACCAATTTTCTGTCAACAGCTCTGACATTTACCAAGGTTGGCCAGGTAAACTGGGTGGGACCACGCGCCTCAGTTTCCCTCTTTATTGACTGAGGAATCCTCACATCCATGTAGATGATGAGACCTTTTTGTGAAAGAAGACTCCATTTCTGTTCCTGCATATGTGACCTTGAGGGGCTGGAAGGAAGCTTGTAATTATGGTCAGAACCATACAAGTTCATGAACTGTGGGATAAAAAAGTGCTAAAGAAAGGAATGAAAGTCTAGGAAATCAAATAATTTCCCAGGGCACAGGCACTTGCGAGGGTCGGGAGAGACAAAAGCCTTCTCCAGTCAATTGTTATTTACTAAGGCTCTGTGTGCCAGATACATGCTGGGCACGGAGTGTGCAGTGCTGAAAGAAAAAACCAGCAGTTTATCCTTGGCTTCATGAAGTTTACCGTCTGAGGGGCAAATAGACATTAAACAAATCAAATGTGAAACTATATTTCTAAAAGCCCTGAAGAAGCAGAGCTATGGGAGTGGCTAGTGGAGAAGGCAATGGCACCCCACTCCAGTACTCTTGCCTGGAAAATCCCATGGACGGAGGAGCCTGGTGGGCTGCAGTCCATGGGGTCGCTAAGAGTCGGATACGACTGAGCGACTTCACTTTCACTTTTCCCTTTCATGCATTGGAGAAGGAAATGGCAACCCACTCCAGTGTTCTTGCCTGGAGAATCCCAGGGATGGGGGAGCCTGGTGGGCTGCCATCTATGGGGTCGCACAGAGTCGGACACGACTGAAGCGACTTAGCAGCAGCAGCAGCAGTGGGGGACTTGTCAGTGAAGGTCACTGAGGAGGTGGCAACTGAGCTGACAAGGGGCATTAACTCCCCGAGGGAGGGAAGGATGAAAATTCCTGCTAGAGCAGCACAGGGCGAAAAAAGTCTTCTGCAATCCCAAGCATTCACTGCCTCAGTCATTGCCTGGTTCACACATTTTATGCTCTAGGTCTACAGTATACCATCAAAGCAAGGCCACTTTCCACTAACATATGAGGTGATGAGGCAGGTGTTCTTTCTGAGTCAGGTGATAAACTTCCCCCTCTGCTGGGGGTAGAAGTCAGGTCCCGGGTGTCACTCAGCTGTCTATCAGGAACAACGTTAAGATGTCTTGATTCAGCTCATGGGTAGCAGACAGTAAGATGGGCAGGACTTGCTCCAGGGGAGGGATTTCAACAACACAGCGTATGACACTGCATTATCTGTATCAGTCAGCTATTCTCACGATAATCCTGAGAAACAAGTCAGCCCAGTGACTTGTTGCCACATCTGGATTAAAGCTTGTGCTTTAATCTGCAGTTTTCCAGCAGTTCATCTGATCTAGAATGGGCTGCCTGGGAGGCTCTGCCATGTCAGCTAGAGGGCGCTCCTGGCTTCAGGTGGGGTTCAGGTCGGAACAATGTGTCATCCTGGACCCTAGGACCCTGGACCCTGGACCCTAGCACTGCAGAGGCAGTGCTGCCCAAGGCAGGTTCTTCTCATGGCTGATCACTGGATGCAGAAGTCACCCATGCAAGCACATGTAAGGACCCTGTTCATGTTGCACCCATTAACATTCCAGTGGTCAAAAAAAAAAAAAAAAAAGCCACACAGCCAAGGTCAATACCAATGGGACAGGGTGTATATTCCATCCACAGTGAGGGGGTAGGGAATGAATATTTGCTGAACAATAATCCAAATTATTACCCTATCCTTAAGACCAGCGTTTGGTTATCTTAGGATTAGAAACTCATGCTCTGAAAGCTCACTATTTGTATTGTCTGCTATTATTTCCTTTTTGTTCTCCCTTAGTATTTAGTTAAATTCTTTTTGAAAATGTCAGATTGTCTCAGCTGTGCTGTGAAGAACCAAGGGAAACAATTTTGTTGCCCCTCGAGCCTGACTTTAAATGGAAACCGATGTCCCCTGTGGTGAAAATCCCAAGCGAGAGATGAAGCTCAAGGGAGCGGTTTCTGAGAATTCTTGTTCATAGCCCCTCTCTCAGCCTTCTTCTCTGCTCACTCCTTGGAGGGTTCTGTTTGATTTTATAAGGAAACAGATCCTGGCAGCACGCTTGATGTGTCAGGCTCCAGGGTGCTGGATGTAGTATGTCATCCTGGACCAAGTTGCTTCCAGCTGACTTTCATCAGCAAGTCTAGCCTCTTTGAGTATCACCGATCATGCCGACAGGGCTCAACACACTAGCTTTCAGGCATGTCTTCCTGCCCAGGCAGGCAAATGAAGTTTACCAGTGCTCCTGGGACCGCTCACTGTGGACAGAAGAGAGGAGCATGCACTGTGGTGGGCAGAATCCACGGTAGCCATATGGCTGTGTCCAGTGGAAGGCTCTTATGGGAAGAAGCGAGAAAGAGGAAGGGGAAGGAGAAACAGCAGACGTCCACTGCACCTAAGGTTCACAGCTTTGCTCAGTCTGAGCCCCGTGTATGTTCACAGCATTACTGCCCATGATGGCTGCACACAATCTTCACTCCAGCCAGACTGTACCTTGAAATAACCTAGCGAAAAGCAGGGAGGCTGAAATATACAGATATGGATCATCTAGCTTATTATGTCACCCCGGGAAAGTCACTTAGTTTCTCTGAGCTTAAGGATTCTTCTCTATAAAACTGGAGTGAATGATAGTGATATTAACTGAATGTGTAGGAATTTGTTGGAGCGGCAAACAGGTGGAGGAGATATTTTGGCTGTGAGGCCCCTCCCTCAAGCCGTACAATCTCACCAGTTTGGAAGCTGGTTTTAGTTATGAGTCAGAGGAAGGATTAGCCGTCCCTTTGCCCTCAGAAGGAGGGGCAAAGGAATGTCTCTGGATGTCACAAACCCAGACCACCCACTGCTAGACACAGTGGCTATTCCTGGAACATTGCTGAGATGATGGCTTAGAGGGGATCGTCCCTGCTGCAAAGCCCCCATGCCTCAGGGTGTCACTGAACAGCTCCAGAAGGACTGGCCCTGCCCCTGCTCCACTTTGGTCGTGTGTCCATGCCTCCTTAGGGCTGAGAACTCTGTTGCAGGACACAATCCCACAGGAGCCTGAGCATCTCCATTCCACTGGGCTGGCCACGTGGAAGATGGATGATCAGGGCATCTCAGGCAGTGGGCAGCTCCCACCACGGGACTCAGAAAACATGGCAGGTGGAAAGAGTAATCAGAGGGCCACATTAAAGCATAACTCTGAGAAGAGCAGAAGAACCAAGCAGGCTGTGATAACTCATCCTGGAACAACTATGGACAGAGTGTCTTCCCAATCAAAACCTATCCTGTGGCCCACAAGGCAAAGAGACGGAATTGTGAAGAGCAACTAGCTCCACAACCAGGGCTAGTGAAAGTTGCTCAGTCATGTCCAACTCTTTGTGACCCCGTGGACTATATAGTCCATGGAATTCTCCAGGCCAGAATACTGGAGTGAGTAGCTTTTCCCTTCTCCAGGGGATCGTCCCAACCCAGGGATTGAACCTAAGTCTCCTGCATTGCAGGCAGATTCTTTACCAACTGAGCTACCAGGGCTAGAGAGCCAGGCAAAGCCAGTGTTCTTGCACATACAAGGAACAAGTGGGTCACATCCTCTCTGGGTTCTGGGCTCAGGGTTAAGATCACTGCTACTCAAATCACAAAGACCAAACTTCTAGGGAAGGTCCACAGAGGGGACCCTCAAGCAGTCCATCACGAGCTCTGTGTCAGTTTCCACTCAACCCTAGAGGCATTTTGGGATCAGACAATTCCTTGCTGCTGAGAGCTGCCTTGTGCTTTGAAAGTTTAGTGCATCACTGGCTTCTATCCACTGGGACTAGTAACACCCCAAATCTCTCCCTCGGAGGAGTGACAATTGAAAATGCTTTCTGACACTGTCAAATGTCTCCTGGGTTTTCAAGTCATCTTCTGCTGAGAATCACTGATCTGGACGTCTGGACATAAGCCTCAGAATCACTGCTGTTGTTGTTGTTTGGTCTCTTCAGTGTCCAACTCTTTGTGACCCCATGGACTGTAGCCCACCAGGCTCTTCTGTTCATGAGATTCTCCAGGCAAGAATACTGGAGTGGGTTGCCATGTCCTTCTTGAAGGAATCTTCCCAATCCAGGGATTGAACCTGTGTCTCCCGCATTGCAGGCAGGTTCTTTACCACTGACCCACAAGGGAAGCCCTGGAAGAACAGCTAGCACTTGCATAACAATTCTTGAGAGTAAAGCTTGGTGTGAAGTTCTACTGCTGCTGCTAAGTTGCTTCAGTCGTGTCCGACTCTGCGCGACCCCACAGACGGCAGCCCACCAGGCTTCCCCGTCCCTGGGATTCTCCAGGCAAGAACACTGGACTGGGTTGCCATTTCCTTCTCCAATGCATGAAAGTGAAAAGTGAAAGTGAAGTTGCTCAGTCGTGTCCGACTCTAGCGACCCCATGGACTGCAGCCTACCACACTCCTCCGTCCACGGGATTTTCCAGGCAAAAGTACTGGAGTGGGGTGCCATTGCCTTCTCCGGGTGTGAAGTGCAGGGACATTGTAAGTTGGTTTACTCACAGCTGTGAAGCCAAAAGCCTTTATTTATATAAAAAATTGCCCCCAGCACTTCACAGAGGCTTCCAGTGTAGTGGTTAATTATACATACTTGCAGTGAGAATCTCAGTGCTCCAATCCCAGCTTTATCACTTATGGTTGGGTGACAATGGGCAAGGGACTTCCATCACTTTGTGCCTCGGTATCTTTACCTGTAAACTGTGGCTAACCACAGGGACCACTTCACAGGGGCTCTGAGGATATATATTCGCCATTGCCTGTAAAGTGTTCACAAAGCCCTTGGCATGTGGTATGCCCTAGAGATGACCTACGCTAGCATTTCTCCGCTGAGGGGCTGTGATACTGTGCCAAGTGTTCAAGGCATGATGGCATTAAGACTTCAATTGTTTTTTTTTTTTTTTTGTAAGTACCTAAAATAAATACTAACTTAAAATCTTGGCACTTGAAATAAAACTGCGTGGGAGCTTCCAATTAAATATCAGTATATGCACCCCATAGTGGGGTCAGATGGTCAGCTCCTGACTCAGACCCTCAGAGTATCTCTCAGCTGCCAGCATGGTGTTGGTGACTGCACGGCTTTCCAGAATCTTTATTCTTAGTCATCATGTCTTCTAATTTGTGCCCATAATACACTACTGTACACAGACAAGAAATACAAGGGACACTGGTGCTGAAACACACATTAAGAGGAAGCATGTACATATTAATTAATTCTACAGATGCATCTGGAGGTGATCTCTCTAACTTCCCAAGTATAATTAATCTGATCCAAAATCCTAATTTACATATCCAGACATATCCAAAATTTCTAAACTTGGAATCCAAAAAATACTGTTGTAATTACAGTGAATTTGGGTTTTTATTTACTAGGAATAAAGAGACTACTACACCTATGCTATATTATTTGTCCCAAAGTACTTATAAAGACCACCCTATGGCAGAAAGTGAAGAAGAACTAAAGAGCCTCGTGATGAAAGTGGAAGAGGAGAGTGAAAAAGTTGGCTTAAAGCTCAATATTCAGAAAACTAAAATCATGGCATCCGGTCCCATCACTTCATGGGAAATAGATGGGGAAACAGTGGAAACAATGGCAGAATTTATTTTTGGGGTCTCCAAAATCACCGCAGATGGTGACTGCAGCCATGAAATTAAAAGACGCTTACTCCTTGGAAGGAAAGTTATGACCAACCTAGACAGCATATTAAAAAGCAGAGACATTACTTTGCCAACAAAGGTCCATCTAGTCCAGGCTATGGTTTTTCCAGTAGTCATGTATGGATGTGAGGGTTGGACTATAAAGAAAGCTGAGCACCGAAGAATTGATGATTTTGAACTGTGGTGTTGGAGAGACTCTTGAGAATCCCTTGGACTGCAAGAAAATCCAACCAGTCCATCCTAAAGGAAATCAGTCCTTTATATTCTTTGGAAGGACTGATGTTGAAGCTGAAACTCTAATACTTTGGCCACCTCATGCTAAGAGCTGACTCATTGGAAAAGACCCTGATGCTGGAAAGATTGAGGGTGGGAGGAGAAGGGGATGACAGAGGATGAGATGGTTGGATGGCGTCACCAACTCAACGGGCATGAATTTGAGTAGACTCCGGGAGTTGGTGATGGACAGGGAGGTCTGGCGCGCTGCAGTTCATGGGGTCGGAAAGAATTGGACTCAACTGAGCAACTGAAGTGAACTGAACTGAACTTATAAAGAGCCTACTGCCCTCCCAGATGGACACTGTGATTGTTTCCCGCATGCCTCTGACTTTTGACAATGAACCTGAGTGTTGTTTGGGTATCCCACCCCTTCCTGACAGCCCATGGCTTTTGGGGAAGCTGACCCCACCAGAGTCGCAATGACTCACTATAAGTGAGTCCTCTGGACTCCAGTTTTCAGAGGTGGGCATATGATCTAATTTTGTTGTTCTTCAGTCATTCAGCTATAGCCAACTCTTTGTGAGACCTCAAGAACTGCAGTACACCAGGCTTCCCTGTCCTTCACCATCTCTCAGAGCTTGCTTAAACTCATGTCACTGAGTCAGTGATGCCATCCGACTATCTCATCCTTTGTTGCCCGCTTCTCCTCCTGCCTTCAATCTTTCCCCAGCATCAGGGTCTTTCCCAATGAGTTGGATCTTCCCATCAGGTGGCCAAAGTATTGGAGTTTCAGTGCCAGCATCAATCTTTCCAGTGAATATTCAGAGTTGATTTCCTTTAGGATTGACTGGTTTGATCTCTTTGCAATCCAAGGGACACTCAAGAGTCTTCTCCAACACCACAGTTCAAAAGCATTTATACTTTGGTGCTCAGCCTTCTCTATGGTCCAACCGTCACATCCATACATGACTACTGGAAAAACCATTGCTTTGACTAGATGGACCTTGCAGGCTAAGTAATGTCTCTGCTTTTTAATATGCTGTCTAGGTTTGTCATAGCTTTTCTTCCAAGGAGCAAGTGTCTTTTAATTTCATGGCTGCAGTTACCATCTGCAGTGACTTTGGAGCCCCCCAGAATAAAGTCTCTTGCTGTTTCCATTGTTTCTCCATCTATTTGCCATGAAGTTACAGGATCGGATTCCATGATCTTAGTTTTTTGAATCTTGAGTTTTAAGCAAGTTTTTTCACTCTCCTCTTTCACATTCATCAACAGGCTCTTTAGTTCCTCTTCACTTTCTGTCATAAGGGTGGTGTCATCTGTATATCTGAGGTTATGGATATTTCTCCTGCAATCTTGATTCCAGCTTGTGCTTCATCCAGCCTGGCATTTCGCATGATGTGCTCTGCATATAAGTTAAATAAGCAGGGTAACAGCCTTGATGTATTCCTTTCCCAATTTGGAACCAGTCTGTTGTTTCATGTCTGGTTCTGACTGCTGCTTCTTGACCAGCATACAGGTTTCTCAGGTGGCAGGTTAGGTGGTCTGATATTCCTATCTCTTTAAGAAATTTTCCACAGTTGTGATCCACACAGTAAAAGGCTTTAGTGTAATCAGTGAAGCAGAAGGAGATGTTTTTCTGGAATTTTCTTGTTTTTTCAATGATCCAACAGATGTTGGCAATTTGATCTCTGGTTTCTCTGCCTTTTTTAAATCCAGCTTGAACATCTGGAAGTTCTCGATTTATGTACTATTGAAGCCTGCCTTGGAGAATTTTGAGCATTACTTTGCTAGCGTGTGAGATGAGGGCAATTGTGCTGTAATTTGAACATTCTTTGGCATTGCCCTTCTTTGGGATTGGAATGAAAACTGACCTTTTCCAATCCTATGGCCACTGCTGAGTTTTCCAAATTTGCTGACATATTGAGCGCAGCACTTTAACAGCATCATCATCTTTCAGAATTTGAAATAGCTCAGCTGGAATTCCATCACTTCCACTAGCTCTGTTCATAGTGATGCTTCCTAAGGCCCATTTTTCACTTCCCATTCTAAGATGTTTGGCTCTAGCTGAGTGATCACACCATCATGGTTATCTGGATCATTAAGATCTTTTTTTTTTAACAGTTTTTCTATATATTCTTGCCACCTCTTCTTAATATCTTCTGCTTTGCATTTCAGGCAGATTCTTTACCGTCTGAGCCACCAAGGAATTCCCTATGTAATGTTAACTTAGGAGATTAGAAAAGATGGTTTCTGGTGGTTCTGGGGGGCAAAAATATCCACACTCTCTTCCTGGAAGTGGAAGAGAAAGCATGACACCAAGAGTTGTTTTCAGTCATCAATCAACAACCAGGTATAATCAATAATATGATGAGGATTTAAGACAAGAGAAGATAGAGCAGAGCGTTGAAAACAGAAAAGATCTTGATGACATTGTTACGCAAATGCATCATACCAACCTGACAGCCTTCCCTGCCTCCAGTAATACGAGCTAAGCCAGCTTGCATGGGGCTTTCGTTACTTGGATCCTAACATAATCTCACTGCTGTAAGTTTAGCTTTCATAATTATTTAGAAATAAACTATAAAAAATTATAAAAACTAAATTTGTTGAGATAAGTGCAATCTACAAGAATGACCCACATCATATCATAAAAGAAGTTCTTGTCTATTTTTGCTTATATAATCTATAACTAAATTTCAACTTCCCAAGGCTTCTGCTTCTGGCCAAAATGGAGTAACGGGGACCAATTTATTCTTCCAACTGAAACAACCAAAAAACAAAAAACAAAAACCCTAGAAAAACATTTGAAATAACAGTTTTTTAAGACACTATACTTCAGGCAGCAGAAGAGTGTGATCCCCAAGAGAGAAGAAACAAAAGAATCAAGCCCTACAATTGCCCCAGCATACTGCCTGGGGAAGGGCTTCCCTGATAGCTCAGTTGGTAAAGAATCCGCCTGCAGTGTAGGAGGAGATCTCTGTTTGATTCCTGGGTTGGGAAGATCCCCTGGAGAAGGGATATGCTACTCACTCCAGTACTCTTGGGCTTTCCTTGTGTCTCAGCTGGTAAAGAATCCGCCTGCAATTCAGGAGACCTGGGTTTGATACTTGGGTTGGGAAGATCCTCTGGAGAAGGGAAAGGCTACCCACTCCAGTATTCTGGCCTGGAGAATTCCATGGACTGTATAGTCCATGGGGTTGCAAAGAGTTGGACAAGACGGAGCGATTCTCACTTTCAATTTCACTGCCTGGAGAGAGCCTCTAAGGGTGGAACAGAAAGGGGGAAACAAGACAGAGTCCCTGTGTTGAGGAGAAGGAGCTGAGGGTTTAAGGAGACCAAAAAGCTAAAGATCACAGGTCATAGAACCTGAGTAGGGAGCTGTACAGACAACCATGAAGATGACAGAGGTCCCCATTCAGTATTGAACAGAATAGTGATGAGTGCATGTATATAAGGAAAATACATGAGACTGGGACAAGAATGATCCAAAAGGATTAGACTAGATGGAACAGTATCCTCTGCTCCTATAGAGTCACTGAGAGGGCCTGTTTCCACCAGCCAGACTGAAAAACTTCATAATTTGTGAGACACTGGGTAGACTGCTCAGAAGTCTTGTCTCAGCAGTGGAGATGAGTCTTATGCTAATTGCTGTTCTGTTCCTGTAGGGGGGAAAAATGTTACAACTAAAACCAGAATGGATGAAACTTTCTAAACAATTAACTTCATCACAGAACAGAGTTTAAGAAGATTTACAAAAAGTTTTAAATGAAGCACTCAGTGAGGTATTAATTCACAAAGTCTGGCATCCAATCAAATATTATCAGACATTCAAAGAAGCAAGAAAATATGACCCCATACTGATGAGAATAATTGAAACTGACCCAGAACCAAAGCAGTTGTGAGAATTAGCAGACAAGGACATTAGGATAGTTAATATAATTATACCCCATAGCTTCATAAATTTAATTCAAGGAAGATAGAAGAAGATCTAAGTCAGACTATTAGAGATAGAAACTATAATGCTCGAGATGAAAAAATACACTGGCTGGAATTAACAAAAGATTGCATGTTGAAGAAGAAAATACGAGTGAACCTGAAGACTTAGCAATAGAAACTACCTAAAATGAAACACAGGGAGGAAAAGGGAATCTCAGAAGATGAAAAGAGCATCCTTGAGCTGTGAGCTAATTCCAAGTGACTCATACATGTAGTTGGAGTCTTAACTAAAAAAATACTTGAAACAGAAATAATGCTTGAAAACATAATGGTCAAACATTTAACAAATGCAGCGAAAACTATGAACCTGTAGTTCCAAGGAGTACAATAAACCCCAAGCACAGAAACATGAAGAAAACCAAACCACTAAAGACATATCAGAATCGAATTGCTAACAATCTATGAAAAAAAGAAAATCTTAAAAACAACCATGGGGAAAAAATTTATTTACAAAGGAAAAAAGATAAAGATGACAACAATTGCTTGTAGGGAACAATGCAAGCAAGAAAACAGCAGAACAGGGACTTCCCTGGTGGTATGGTGGATAGGAATCCGCCTGCCAATCCAGGAGACCCGGATTCGATCCCTGGTCCAGAAAGAGCCCACATGTTGCAGAGCAACTAAGCCCACGCACAACTACTGGAGCCTGTGTGCCTGGAGCCTGTGCTCTGAAACCGAGAAGCCACCACGGGAAGCCCGAGCACCACCACCAGAGAGCAGCCCCTGTTCGCTGCAGCTAGAGACACGCCCTCTCAGCAACCAAGACCCACCACAGTCAAAAATAAAGAAATAAAGGGGTGTACCTGTGCATGCTAAGTTGCTTCAGTCAGGTCTGACTCTTTGCGACCCTACGGACTGCAGCCGGCCAGGCTCAGCTGTCCATGGGATTTTCCAGGCCAGAATACTGGAATGGGTTGCCATGCCCCCCTCCAGGAGATCTTCCCAACCCAGGAATCGAACTTGCATCTTTTATGTCTCCTGCACTGGCAGGCAGGTTCTTTACCACTAGTGCCACCTGGGAAGCCCAAATAAATAAACATTTTAAAAAAAGTGAAAAAAAAATTTTGTAGGTGTCATTTTAATACCATCAAAAATATGAAATAGTACCAGATAAACCTGACAAAAGACACTATGAGGCCTGTATACTGAAAACTACAAAAAACTGCCAAAAGAAATCAAAGAAGACCTAAATGTATGGAAAGATATACACATAGTTCATGTTTGAGAAAGCTCAGTATTGTAAAGTTGTAAATCCTCCCCAAACAGGTTTATATAGTAAATACGATCAAAATCTCAACAGAATTTTTTTTTTTAAACTTTATGATCAGATTCTGAAGTTCACAAGGAAATGATTAGGGCCTGGAGATCTTGGGGCGTAGATGCTGGCCAGTATTCTACCGATCACATTCTCCACTTGGACATCCTGACATAATCTCTATATCCAGGTGATTTTGGGTTTTGTTTTCCTGTTCTTTTATTGCTTTCCCTGAGAAGTCTATATTTCCCACCAGTTCCAGGACAAATAAATCTTCAGTTTTCCCTTTATTTGCTCTCGTGTACATTTCTTTCTGAACTAAACTTCTCATTTTCTTTCTTCTTTTTTTTTTCCAATTGTTGCTCTCTTCTCTATTGATAAAAAAAAAAAAAAAAAAGCTGGTTTGTTTTTATTTTCGTGTCCTCTAAATTTTCTGTAACCTAAGTTTTTCTATTTTTGTTTTTCCCCCATGGAGACAGAGAAGGTTCCTCTCCTTGTGTAGAACAGCCTGGGGTCGTGACAAATCAGAAAGAACAGGGTCCAGATCTGGTCTCTGCTACTTACAAGTTGTAGTAATTCGGGAGACTGCTTGATCTTGAATCTCAGTTTCCTCAACTGTTAAACGCAAGGAAGAGCACTCAGCTTGATAGAATTTTAAATGAGATGATGTATAAAATGTAATGAGCCCAGTGACTGGCTCATCGCAAGCACTGAAGCATTAGTCCCCTTCTTGCTTTTCCTCCTATGCACACAGCACAGGAGGTGCCTCAGGGCAGGGCCAAAACTCAGAACCTACCCCCAGGTCATGTTGTGGAGAGCCATCTATTGTTTCTGAAGTGATTCCTGGCTCGTCCAAGTGACTTCATGAGCCCCCTGTGAGAGGCATCTACCTGTGGTTCCAAGTGGCAGGGAAGACAGAAACGAAGCACAAAATCCACCTTCTGGGTTCAAATCCCAGCTCTGCCGTCACTAGTGACCTAACCCTGTGCAAGTTAGTTAATCTCTCTGTGCCTTGGTTTATTTATCTAGGAATACTGAAACTATCAGCCTCATAGGGGTTTTTTTTTTTTTTTTTTTTTTTAATATATTTTAATTGCTCAGTCGCTCAGTCATGTCCAACTCTTTATGACCCCACAGACTGTAGCCCACCAGGCTCCTCCATCCATGGGATTTCCCAGGCAGGAATACTGGAGTGGGTTGCCATTTCCTTCTCCAAATTTATTTTAAATTGGAGGGTAATTGCTTCTACAAGGTTGTGTTGTTTTCTGCTATACACAATATGAATCAGCCATAAGTATACATATGTCCTTTGCTCTTGAACCTCCCTCCCACCCCCAACTCCATCCCACTCCTCTAGGTTGTCACAGAGCACCGGGCTGAGCTCCCTGTGTTATACTCTAGGGTTTTTAAGAATAGCTAAGGACCTTTCTGGCAGTCCAGTGCTTGAGAATCTGCCTTCAAAAGCAAGGGACTCGGGTTCCATCCCTGGTATTGGGAATTAAGATTCTACCTGCCGAGGGGCAACCAAGTTCACATGCCTCAACTAGAGAAAGCTTGCACACCGGAACAAAGAATCCACGCACTGCGACAAAGATCCAGCACAGCCAAACTATGAAAAAAACAAAAAAAAGTTAAATTTTGTAAAGTACTTAAGACCTGGTACAAAGTAAGTGCTTCACATTTATTTAACAAATATTTAATGAGAACTACTATTGGCAAGGCAGGTTTCAAGGAATACTTTGAACAGATGCTGTCCTGGCTCCTAGGAGGCTCAGTCTCTCTGCAGAGAAAGAATCCCCAGTGGAAGGGGTGTTTCCAAGGAGAAGTATGCTACAAGGGGGGTGAAAGTTAGCCTCTGGTCTACACTCAGGGGTCTCCCCGAGGAAGTGACATTTGTTAAAACGTGGACTGTTATATAGCCTAGCTCTTTTTCAACCAAGCATTGATCTTTTCTGTTCGGTTCTATTTAGTTTTCTGGTGCCGGGGAGCCTGATATTCAGAGTCAAGAGGAAAAGGAGGGTCTTGGGGCTGCTGACAGGACTGCTCAGATTTGACCAGAGGAAGCCTGAGGCCGTGGAGCACAGGGCTGTAGACTAAGGTATTTCTGGGATTTTACCTTCCAGGCCAGCAGGCTAACTGTCCCCGCCAAGTGGCCCAGCCAAAGGGAAGGGAGGAACGGGCTCAAAGAGAGAAATGCTATACTCCGCTTTGCCCACTAGGTGGAGCATTTTAGCCAAAGAAGGGGCCTTTGGAGGCAGTCAAGTCCTAGATCTCTCCGCCTTAGGGGAGAGGCAAGCTCGGACTTGTAAGAGACACACCCATCAAACCTTCGCAGCTTAACAGTCAACAAGCTTCCTCAAACCTATGGCCTGTGCCAAAGTCTCTTCTGGGAAAAGAAAATACTCTACGGCCGGAACAAATTCTAGATTTTTAGAGCCAGAAAGGGGCCATGGGAGACCAGTGGGTCTGACCCTCTTTTCCACAAATTAGAAATGCGAGGATCGAGAGGTGAGGAGATTCACCAAGGTCGCACAGCCGGGCTGGGCCCTTCCATACCAAGGTCTCCTGACTTCCGAGCCTCAGCTCACTCTGAGCTGCCTCCCAGTCATTCAGATAGGTTCCCTGTCCTGTGGACCCTGCCATGTAGGTGTGAGCCCATATACTGACAAAGAAGTCCAGAGTGAAATCTGATGCTTTCATAGGACGGAGGCGGCGCATGCAGCGCCCCCTAGTGGTGGAATGCCCGTAGGTCTCAGCGCGGAGGCGCTTGCCGCTCCTCCCTGGAAGAAGCTTGCCCTCTGCTTCTCCCCTCCCTGCTGCTCCTAGGTTCCCTCCTTGAAGATGCCTTCCTTCACCCTCAGTCCAAACGGGCCACCTCCTACACACTGTTACAGCCTCTCCCTTGTCCTCAGCTGATCTTTAGAGCTACACGGGTGCACACACACACACACACACACCCCCCAATACATACGCTGATTATGTACTGTTTGTTTCCCCTCTCGGATATAAACTCAGCGAGTTCAGATGAACACCGTGTCCCACTCCACTACCCAGTAGAGTGCCTGGTACATAAGAGATGCCCCATAAAATTTTATTAACGTTTACTTAATATATGAAAGATCGTGGCTTCAAATCCTGATTCATCTGTAAAGTGAGCTATGGTGAAGATCCAGTTAAATAATAGATGCAAAGCTGTCCTGCCACCTGTCAAGAGTGAACAAGTGAAAGGGGTGAGGTTAGAGTAAGGGACTCTAGGGAGAGGCCACTCAGAGTGAGGGACTGGAAACTACCAGCAAAAACAAGGGGCCTACATCATATACTGTGACAATACATTTATGTTGATTTGTTTACTTTGTTTTATCCTTTCTTGTTTAAAAACAAAGACCAAAAATGCCTGCTAACAGCACATAAAGACACTCGCACACTTCAGCACAGTCACATAAACTGGGCATGTGTAGGTGACTCTGACTTGGGTAGCCATGAAAACTGGAATGAAAAGTTAACCTGCCGGATGCCAAGTTGACTCAGACATGTCAGAAGCACCCCTTGTTTACAAAATAAATACATTAGAGTTGGCAAGCAAGAAGGCAAAAGAAAAATGAAAACAATAAAAGACACCAAGAAAAGATGGCTGGGACATAGAAAGGGTTCAACCAGGCAAACCTAAGCCAGCAAGAGTGAGACACACATTTTGGCCTCCACGTCTAGGTGTGGGGGACAGTGGGAAACGATCACAACAGGTGTCAGTGGCCGAGCCATCCTCAGGCTGGGCTTTGAGGCCCCAAACAGAGCCGGCATTTAGGGACGGGAACTTGCCACACTGGGGCTTTTTTTCTATTGATACACAGTTGGTCTTAAGACAGACTTGAGGGCTAAGCTGAATTTTTAAAACTTATCCCTTTGCCTTGGTACTTCTCATCAGTTGTAAGTCAGTGCAAAATTCAAAGACTCTGACTTTAAACTTCTCCCAGTTTTTTGGTAACATTAAAAAAAACATATTAAGAAAAGTGGAGCAAATTCTAAATAAAGATAAATCGATGAGATTGAGACAACTGGGAACAGTTTTGGGAAGCTGACCTCGAAAAGACAAAACATACACTGTTTCATGCGACAATCTTTTTCCCCCTAAGTTTTCTAAAGAAAGCAGAGATCTTGCATGCTTGCCAATGATCTGAAAAGCTAACCACGTCTTAGAACGGCTATTCTTGACTCTATCTTTAAAAGCCTGGCAAAGTGACCATCGAAAAGAACCAAATGCTGTCATGGGTTTCAGTGATGGGTTCCCCAAGGTCCTGGGTTCCCCAAGGTCCTGGCTTCCTGGACATGAAAGTGTTCTGAAGAAACTCCCATTGGCCTGCCCCTCAGCATCAGGCCCTCTGGCTGCAGTAGAGAGGACTGCTTCCAGTCATGTAGGCCATTGACTTTCTTTTTACCTTCTGTCCCCTGCAAAGTTTGTATGGGACAGAGTCCTTGCTATTTCCAAAGCTGATTCTCCAACCAAAAGAAGACAAAAACTCGGCCTAAATCGTGAGAACCACAGACCACTCTGAAGAGTGGAAAGACAAGAGTGGACTGTTGTTTGACAAGAAAAGATGGAGTCTTTTAAGAAAAGAGGTGTCTATGGGGGAATTACCCCATCAGAGTGAAAGCACCCAAGAGTACTGGGCTCAGGGCTAGAACTGAACTCTCTGCCTATCCTCTACCAACAGGCAGTCAGTAACACGATCTCTGACTAGGTACTGAGCTCCCTGAAGCTCATTTAGCTCCTCTGTGCAATGACCTTTTAATCACATCTGCCCCAAACACCTGATGGACTCAAGAAGAAGGCAGACAGAAAAGGGTTCACAAACAATTACTATTAGAAACTGACAAGTAATTATGATAATAACTTATGTTCCACCATCTCCAAGAAGAATGGAGTAATATAACAGCTGCTATGTTTGAGTAACTGCTTTGAACCATGTTTTTCCATCTCTATGCTCCAAGCCTTACAATATAGTTATAATTATCCCCACTTTACAAGGAGCAGGGGTGGAGGTGATGGATGGAAAATCAGAGAGGGTAAGTGACCCTCCAAAGTCCATTCAGCCATTAAGAAGCAGAGCATGGATTTGAACTCAGACCTATCTGGCTTCTGGACTCTCTACAGCAGTCTGTCTCTAATGAAGAGGAAAGGGGCAAAAATGATACATTGGGGGTTAATGTTAAAAAAGAAGATGACAGGGATGATAACGAAAAGCCTAAGAAGGTTTCTGAAGAAGATAGTTGAACTTTTACTGTATTTAATTTTATAATGGGACAGGAGCTCCTGGTGTCAGCAACGTTAAGCCATGAGCAGGGGCAGAAGGAGAACAACTGTGACCCTGGTGAGCTGGGGTCTCTGGAGCTCTTTCCACGGAGAAAGGGTGACCCTAGATCCCTTGCTCAGTGACTGGCAGAGCCATGGGGGACACGGCACAGTGGCCAGCCAGGGGAAGGCAGGTGCAGAACGTCAAGTCCACCTGGGGGTCGGGCTGGTCCCCAGGTCAGTGGTGAGTAGGCGGGGGGTGGGTGCAGATGAGCAGCCTGCCAGGAAGGGACAGGCTGACACCATTCCCTGGGATAATGGACTGATTCAGTAGCATCTGAGTGACCCCTGCACACCCACACGTCACAATCCCATGTCTCCTCCTCTCCTTTTGTCCTCCTCCCTCCAAGTGAATGTCTCTCCTCTGACCTTCCTGGCCTCCTTATTTCATGTGCGCATGTTCCCCTGTCTCCCTCCTGCCTCCTCCCTCTCCACTAGCCTGACAAACTGTATCAGCGAATCCCTCAACAGGGCCATATCTAACTTTTTTATTCATCGCATGATTTATTTTTAGCCTGAAACAACTGCATCCTAAAAATGGAGTTCCAGATGAGACACGGGCTGGGCAGAGCTATGCAAGCTATCTGGGGCTGGGTGGCCCAGCCTGGCTCCAGTTCCACGCACGCATGGGTGTGAGCCTCTGCTCGCTTTGTCTGAGCCCACGGCTACAGTCAGCAGCCTGCAGAGGTGAAGACGAGGTTCTCGGGCCCAGGGAGGGCCAGGGAGAGAGACCAGATCAGCCTCTCTGCTCCCCATGACTCCCAGCAAGTCCTCTAAGGCTCCATTCACTTTCCTACCATCAGCATTTCTGGGAAAGAAACATTTTGCCCAGATGAAGAGAGCCCACCTGTTTGTGGTGGGGGTCTACCTGCTGTCCTCCTGCAGGGCAGAGGAGGGGCTGAACTTCCCCACCTATGATGGCAAGGACCGCGTGGTCAGTCTAACTGAGAAGAACTTCAAGCAGGTTTTGAAGAAATATGACTTGCTCTGCCTCTACTACCATGAGCCCCTATCTTCAGATAAAGTCGTGCAGAAACAGTTCCAACTGAAAGAAATCGTGCTGGAGGTGAGTGGGAGGGGGCCCTTGGACCACGTCGTCCAAGGAGGCGGGAACTGGCCCGTGATCGGGATGCGGGGACCCCAGGGTGCTGAGAATATATCCTGAAGTCTTGCCCCATTTCAATCTTATACAAAAATGGAAATGGGGGACACATGTACACCCGTGGCGGATGCATGTTGATGTATGGCAAAACCAATACAATATTGTAAAGTAAATAATAATTAAAAAAATGGAAATCTTGCAAAGCTGGGATGTGTGAAAAACAGAGGTGTGTTCAGACTCTTCAGACAGGACGAGTGAACGTGCTACACACTGCATTGCTTCTTGTTGTTTAGTTGCTAAGTCGTATCCGACTCCTTTGCGACCCCACGGACTGTAGCCTGCCAGCCTCCTCTGTCCATGGGATTCTCCAGGCAAGAATACTGGAGTGAGTTGCCATTCCCTTCTTCAGGAGATCTTCCTGACCTAGGGATCGAACCCACATCTTCTGTATTGGCAGGAGGATTCTTTACACTGAGCCAGCAGGGAAGTCTGCCCAATGTATTATAGTCTGTAAAGTTGTAAAGTCTATCAGCTGGCGGCCCTCTTGATTTCTCAAGGGCAGTGGTTCCAGCCACTCTTGTCCTCAGAGAATGTTAAAGCTATTGTTAAAAGGCCTGAATGACATGAAATTCAGGGTTATGTGCAGGCTTCATTTGGTATACTAATTTCCTACTCTTTGTTCTTGTAAGTCTGCCCACGATCTTGGGGCGGCAGAAGTCATTTGACCTTGGCTCTGTTTGTGGGTCAGATGGGGAGCACCACTAAGCAATGCTCCCCTCTTGGGACTCGATATCAGTCAACATCACACACGAGATGTGGGAAGAGCTTAGCTGCATGTTCAGTAACGGGAGTATTTCTTTTTCTCAGAAAGCTCTTGGTGTGAGGTCAGGGAAGATGCTGAAGTCAGTTCTTATTCTGTCTGCGTTACTGGCCTCTCTGTGAAGCTGGCGCGGGGGCTGGCTCTTTAATCCCATGTGAGTGACCCAGGAACCCCTCCTGTAGCTCCTCCTGGACAGTTTCGGATCGGTTACACTCAGGAGCACCTGGGAGTGCCAAGAATTCTAGTAAGCACCGAGATCCCTCATCAGTCCCCAGGCTCGGCTCAGCCTATGCGCCTATTTGCAAAGAGTGGAGATCAGCCCTACCAGAAAGCTCAGCTCAATCAGATGCCTTTTCGTTCTTTCTTTTTCTTTCAGTTTTATTGAGACATAACTGACATACATTATAATAAAATACTTTGATGAACAGAATTATCATAGAAAACCCATGTGGATTTTAGTTCTCAAAAAAAAAAAAAAAAAAAATTGACTATAAGAAAATCCAGGCTTCCCAGGCAGCGCAGTGGTAAAGAATCTGCCTGCCAATGCAGGAGACTCGGGTTTGATCCCTGGGTCAGGAAGATCCCCTGGAGAAGGAAATAGCAACCCACTCCAGTATTCTTGCCTGGGAAACCCCATGGACAGAGGAACCTGGTGGGCTACATACAGTCCATGGGGTCACAAAGAGTAGGACACAACTGAGTACATAATAAAATCCAGGAAAACCATCCCAAACACATCAAAATATATTTGATAATTTTAAAAGCATTGCAGAATCCTGTGTCTCTCAATCATCATACACATATCTATTTTCAGAGGATTTATATATGGCAGCATGGTCATTACAGAGAGCTCTGGTGGACGAAAAACTAAGCATTTTAAAAATATCATCATGCCCATTATCTTTTTCCTCAGGCTCTATTCTGGGACCTGAACATGGAAGTTCAGTTCCCTCTGTGAGTTATAAGTAAGGAAAAAGCAGAGACAGTTATTAGGTCTTTGTACTATATATACAGGAAAATCTCAGGCTGGAAAAAAACCAGGACGTACAGCAGAGCTGCTGCTCAGCCCAAGAAATCCTCACTCACATTACCATCTCCATCTCAAACTGCCCTACTCAATTATGGTGACAATTTTATGAAAAGTTAGCTGAAGCCACAAGGACTCTACCATATATGCTCACCACTGTCAACTTAGCCTAGAACTCAAAAAGACTGCCAGTGCAAGCCATGACCCCAATTTCTGATTCCCTGTCACACACACACACATTCTCCCTCAAAGACAAATTCTGTGTTCCCAAGCAAAATCCTGAGAAGGGACTTTGCCCTGGACTCACCATCCTTCCAGCCACCTTTGATCCAGGAATGCCCAGCAGAGACCGACAAGGTGTAAGTTCAGCACAGGAGGTGGTTTGATGCCCCACAGACTCCTAAATCCTTAGGGAAACAGATCACAGAACTTGGAGTCTGGAGATCTGGATTTATATCCTGGCTTTGCCTCTATTGGACACACGACATAGGGCAGGTTACTTAAGTTCTCTGCACCCCATTTTCTCATCTATAAATCTGGAAAAATAATAATTGTCCAACAGGCCTATGGGATGATTATTAATAATCAACATTTATTGAATGCTTACTGTGCGCAGGGATTGTTCTAAGCACTTTGTATGTGTAGCTGGTTTGAGCTTTATAGTATTTCTCTGATGTAGGTACAGCTGCCATCCCCATCGTCAGATGGGGAAACTGAGGCACAGAGCGGTAAGTTGCCCAAGGCCATTCAACTAGCGTAGGTGAAGGCAGTTTTAGTCCCTATACTGCCTTACTGCTTGAATCAAATGAGGCGACGTACAACTTGCTGGTGGATACCCTCTTCAGGATTGTTTCAAGAGTTTTCCTTAAATAGAGTGCTCAGCCTGTGGGCCTGGGCCTGATGATGCCGGCCATATTAGCAACAGGGTTGAGAAGCACAGAGTCGCAGAGGAGGCACTGCTCATAGAAATAGGCAAACCCTGGAGGAGGCTGGGCTGCCTCCGTGAGGGTTGGGGAGGGAAGGGGGGCCTTTGCTGAGATACCTGTCAGGTGCAGGCCGTGCCTCAGAATCCAGGACCAGACTGGTTCCAGGAACCCCAGGAATGGTGAGAGAGGGGGGGGTGTGAACCTCTAAATTTTCTTCCTGGTCAAAAAAGCCCATTTTTGTCTTCTTAATTTCCTGGACTCTAAATATTTAAATGCTAAGGACAATATCCTGCCAGTTCCAGGGCTGTGTATGTGCAAACTAGGAGGGGAGGGGGCAGTTCCCAGGCTGCATCCACAAGGCAGTGAAATCTCAGCCCCAGGCAGACAGCACAGGAAGGGTGGGGCTCCTTTCCTCTGAGCGGTTTAGGAAGGTGGTTGCCCTTGTTTTCTATCATAGCTCACTGTGACCCCATGTGTACAGAACGTACATACACAAATGAAACAATAGTTTCACAAGACAACGTGTTATTATTTGGGGAGCAGTTGGATCAAAAATTCTTTTGTCTTCTTTCTTATTATTCTTTTAACTTCTGTTGTGTTTCATTTAAAAAACATATTGATCTCAATCTATTAAATTGATCTCCCTCTCCAATGATGTTGCCACCCCCAAGTTGATAAACCTGGAGAATTTCTAAAGGTTAGAAGGTGAGGAATTAGAAGTTCATAACTCCTCGCATTAGGGCCGTCCCTGACCTAAATGGGGAAAACACCCAAAAAAGAGGGGATATATGTAAACATATAGCTGGTTCTGGAGAAGGAAATGGCAACCCACTCCAGTATTCTTGCCTAGAGAATTCCGTGGACAGAGGAGCCTGGTAGGCTGCCGTCTATGGGGTCGCACAGAGTCGGACACGACTGAAGCAACTTACCATGCATGCATGCATTGGAGAAAGAAATGGCAATCCATTCCAGTATTTTTGCCTGGAAAATCCCAGGGACAGAGGAGCCTGGTGGGTTGCCGTCTCTGGGGTCACACAGAGTTGGACACGACTGAAGCGACTTAGCAGCAGCAGCAGCAGCAGCAGAGCTGATCCACTTTGCTCTATGGAAGAAACTAACACAACATTGTAAAGCAACTACTCTTGCTGCTGTTGTTAAGTCGATAATTCAGGGTCTGACTCTTTTGTGACCCCATGGACTGTAGCCCACCAGTCTCTTCTGTTCAACTATACTCTAATAAAAATTAACTTTAAAAAAGGGCCATGCATTCTGATAAAACCCCAAAGATACTGTGGTCGGTGTTTGGTCTGTTTGTTTAAGGATTGATATTGAAATACCTAGAAATAGCCCCATCCACAGGGTGAGGAGGTCACTGCCTGACTCAGGGCCTAAAATGCCCGTCAATTAGTCTTACATCTGCCACTTACTCTAGGTTGGGCCTGAGGATGCACGCTGTGGATACAGGGAACATGAAACACTCAGGCGGCTCACAGCCTAATGTGGAAATTACAAAGAAATACTAATGAAATCCACAGTGCAAGGGAGTCACTATAATAGCAGGGCAACATAAGCTCTCTGGGAGTGCAGAGGAGAGAGGAAATGCCCTGCTCTCTGGGAGACACGTGGAAGGCATGACAAAGAAGAATTGGTTTGTGAAAATAAATAGAATTTACTAGGCAAAAAAGCAAGGGTGGGGAAGGGAAATCCAGGAGATAAGATTCTGACAGCTCTAAAATCTTTCCCAACTTGGTACCTTTTCCTTAAAATTTGGCCACAAGGGCCTCGTTCCTTTAGGTAAAATTTTTATTCCTATTTAGTCAAGCCCTTCTGCAAGAGATAGTCTTGTAAGATATTGCCATTCACTTACACCACCATCTGATCAAGATTGAGTTCTATGTGAAAGCAGGGTTTGATAAGCGGAAGAGAAGAAAAGGAAGAATATGAGGCCATTAAAAGCTTAGGGAGAGGGACGTCCCTGGTAGTCCAGTAGCTAAGACTCTACACTCCCAATGGAGGTGGCCCAGTTTCGATCCCTGGTGGGGGAAATATATCCTACATGTCTCAACTGAGAGTTTGCATACTGCAGCTAAGATCC
This sequence comes from Bubalus bubalis, assembly GCF_019923935.1. Lineage (NCBI taxonomy): Eukaryota > Metazoa > Chordata > Mammalia > Artiodactyla > Bovidae > Bubalus > Bubalus bubalis. The sequence continues at coordinate 27,756,670 of NC_059162.1, forward strand.
ATCACAGCTAAATTTAAAAAAATAATGGTTCAGGATTGGGAACACGTATACACCCGTGGCGGATTCATGTTGATGTATGGCAAAACCAATACAATATTGTTAAGTAATTAGCCTCTAATTAAAATAAATAAATTTGAATTAAAAAAAATGAATTTTTAAAAAAGCTTAGTCATAAAAAGGACAAGTAATATGGTACCAGGAGGCCACACTCAAACTCTGCTTTGCATTTGACTGGAATCTGCCTCTGGAAGACCCCAGGGTTGGTGCAGTGTACGTAGCTCCATATAGATGCTCTGTAAATGTTATGTTTCTTGAATGAGTGTCTGATATGTTAGAGCTCAAAAGAACTTTGAGAACCATCTAGATTGTTCTGAACCCCTCATGTCATAGATGGGGCCTTGCAGTGATGTGATTTACACAGCTGGCAATCCTGACTCTTGGTGGAGCACTTCATCCACAAAATAACACACTCTCATGCAGGAGTGTGAGATGATGTGGATAAAGAAAAAGCACCCCGAAGTAAACATGGCTAGTGTTCTGACAGAGTTCTTTCCAGTATTTTTTTTTCTATGCATAAAAACACACTTTCAAATTAGATGTATACCATTTTTATAGTTTTACTTCCTGCTTTTTTCATTTCAGTATATTGTGAGTGCCCCTATGTCACTAAGTAGTTTTAAATTCTTGGCAAACATGATGTTAATGTCGGCATAGGACTCCACTATATGATCATACATATTTTTAAAATAATTTTTCTATTTTATCCTTTTAATTAAAAAAAATTATTGAAGTCTAGCTGATTTGCAGTGTGTTAGTTTCAGGTGCCCCGTGCAAAGTGAATCAGTTATTCATAAACGTATATCCACTCTTTTTCAGATTCTTTTCCCATATAGGCCATTACAGAATTTCTCTATTTTTGGATACTGGCACAATTTTTGGGGTTTTAAAAATCTTTGCCTATTTTTATTGTTTTAATAGACATTCTTTTATTTCTAGCTGGATTGAATTTTTCGTGAAATTATTTGACACTTACATTTTTTCTTATTTTTCTATGCCTTCCCCCCATTTTTTTCTATTGAGATATCAACTCAGATTATAAAGGGAGTTGCAATTTTATACGCTATTTCCTTCAGCTTCAGCAAAGTCAGCAAATGTAGTCATACCTCACTGGCCAAATCCTATTAGTACTGCAGGACTCAGAGACTCAAGACGAGGACACGGGCAATGAATTTGATTCCTCCTTGCTTCTTTGCTGCCAGCTTCTACTTTCACCTTGAAACAAGTGCTGCGCCTATCATGTTCTATAAATACTGCAGAGAAAGTACTCCGACATCCGACATCACTGACCTCTCTCGGGTTGAAATGCTTGAGAGGTGGTGCGCTCTAAAATGGGCTTCCAAATCAGAGAGGCCTGGGTCCAATTCCCGAGGAAGAAGTCTGTCTGTATTCAGGTTCCTCACTTGTGATGTGTCCGTGTGAGTCCTGTGGGAGCAACTAAACACACCAACCTGCAACCAATATATACATTTACTGGAATTTTCCTCAGGCAAGTGAGTGAGTGTTTCAGAACATGAAAATTCTTACTGTGAATCCATGAATAGAAATATTCATTCATCAGTATTCATTCATACCTGTTGCTAAGGCAGGCTCTCAGTAACGGTAGCATGAGTGAGTGAATGAATCAGTCACTGAATGGATGGTGAACGAGTGATGCTTTCCACACGGTGAAGAGTAAAACTTCGTTCATTTGTTGAGGGTGATGAACTGGCAGGTACTGGCAGGCAACCTGGGGTCCTGAAGCAGAAATGGTTACGTCATCCTGGTAGCTGTCCACTGGGTTGACCAGATGCCCCAGTAATTTGGAGGCCCAGGGCTGCTCTATAGAATTTTCCCTGCAGGGCTTTCTGCTCTTCCTGCATGAGGATGTGCCCACTATAAAGGGGCTACCATCCCCATACATGACCTGCCTAGGGCTCTCTCCCAGGCCCCCCTGGATAGCAAATGGCAGGATCACTACCTAAAAATTATTGCAAATAGCCTGTCTGCCAGCAGTAAGGGTTACTGCTCTGACTGATTTTCTACTGCTGGTAAACAGGCTGTGTGTGTGTGTGTGTGTTCAGTCGCTTCAGTCCTATCTGACTCTGTGTGACCCCATGGACTGTAGCCCACCAGGCTCCTCTGTCCATGGAATTCTCCAGGCAAGAATACTAGAGTGGGTTGCCACGCCCTCCTCCAGGGGATTTGCCTGACCCAGGGATCAAAACCATGTCTCCTGCATCCGCTACACTGCAGACAGATTCTTTACCATTAAGTCACCCAGGAAACCCTGGTGAACAGGCTATTTTCCAATAATTTTCTTTTTATCTTTTCAAGCAAAATTTTTATTGGAGTACAGTTGTTTTACAAGGCTGTGTTATTTTCTGCTGTACGGCAAGTGAATCAGCTATACATATTCATATACCCCTCTTTCTTAAGGATTTTCTTCCCATTTAGGTCACTATAGAGCACTGAGTGGAGTTCCCTGTGCCATACAGTAGGTTCTCATTAGCTCTATATTTTATACATAGCAGGTATACATATATCTATTACGTCAATCCCAATCTCCCAATTCATCCCACCACTGTTTTCCCTGCTTGGTCTCCATACATTTGTCCTCTACCTCTGTCTTTATTTCTGCTTTGCAAATAGGTTTATCTGTACCATTTTTCTAGATTCTACACACAAGTGTTAATAAACAATATTTGTTTTTCTCTTTCGGACGTTCTCCACTGTGTAAGACAGGCTCTAGGTCCATCCAAGTCTCTACAAATGGCACACTTTGTTCCTTTGTATGGCTGAGTAATGTTCTATTGTATATATACACCATTATCTTCTGTATCCATTCCTCTGTTGATGGACGTTAGGTTGCTTCCATGTCTTGGCTATTGTAAACAGTGCTGTAATAAACACTGGGGTGCATGTGTCTCTTGGAATTATGGTTTTCTCCAAGCATATGCCCAGCACGGGGATTGCTGGGTCATATGGTAGTTCTATTTTTAGTTTTTGAAGGAAGCTTCATATTGTTGCCCATAGTGGCTGTATCAATTTACATTCCCAGCAACAGTGTGAGAGGGTTCCCTTTTCTCCACACCCTCTCTAGCATTTATTGTTTGTAGATTTTTTTGATGATGGCCATTCTGACCAGTGGGAGGTGATAACCTCATTGTAGCTTTGATTTGCATTTCTCTAATAATTAGTAATGTTGAGGATCTTTTCATGTGCCTCTTGGTCAGTTGTGTCTGTCTTCTTTAGAGAAATGTCTATTTAGGTCTTCTGCCCATTTTTTGATTAGGTTATCCTTTTTTTTTTAAATTGAGCTCCATGATCTGTCTGTATATTCTGGAGATTAATCTCTTTCCAGTTGCAGATAATTTGTATTTTGTATTTTTTTTAATAGTTTTATTTATTTATTTTTGGCTGTGCTGGTTGCTTCCAGGGCTATCCTTCGTTGAGGTGTGCGGGCTTCTCATTGTGGTGGCTTCTCTTGTTGCGTGGCACAAGATCAAGGCCAGCAGGCTTCAGTAGTTGCAGTGTGTGGGCTCAGTCGTTGTGGCTGGCAGGCTCTAGAGCACAAGCTCAGTAGCCGTGGCACACAGGCTTAGCTGTTCCGTGGCATGTGGGATCTTCCCAGACCAGGGATTGAACTCCTGTCTCCTGCATTGGCAGGTGGATTCTTTACCACTGAGCCACCAGGGAAGCTCCGCAAATAATTTTTAGAGGTGGTTCTAGCACAGATCATCCATTAGGCCCTATGGGAAGGAGAAGGCTGGTTCCGTAATCTGTGGCAGAACTAAGAAGTGAGTCCTGTGTGATGCAGGCCTCTGGGTTCTGCTAAGTACCTTAATGCCATTGCTCTCAGATTGTCAAGACTGAGCTCCCTTTTCTACTCAGGTCTCAGTCTCCTCATCAATCTGTGTATCAGTGAGAATATCTTTGGTGAGATGACTGCAGCCTCTTTAGACTCTGTCATGTGTCCAGTGTTGCTGACATGACTCTTGTGCACGACCATCCTCGTGTATTCAACTTCAGATGAGGTTGAAGTACTTAGGCAAAGCAGACAGCTATGGGTCAGGGTAACTGAACTTCTCTTGCATTTACTATTTGAGCTGGGCAAGTCATGAATATGTTTTGCATTTTACTCATCTAAAAAAATTGACTATGTCCTTTCTACCTTAGTGAATTGAGAGAATTAAATGAATAAAAATTCCCCATAAAATGATAAGAAGCTGTACAAGTGTTGGAGAAGGCAATGGCACCCCACTCCAGTACTCTTGCCTGGAAAATCCCATGGATGGAGGAGCCTGGAAGGCTGCAGTCCATGGGGTCGCTGTGGGTCGGACACGACTGAGCGACTTCACTTTCACTTTTCACTTCCATGCATTGGAGAAGGAAATGGCAACCCACTCCAGGGTTCTTGCCGGGAGAATCCCTGCCGTCTATGGGGTCACACAGAGTCGGACACAACTGAAGTGACTTAGCAGCAGCAGCAGTACAAGTGTCAGGTGTTATTACTTTGTTATGTTGGTTACTACTAGAAAATTAATCTATGTAGAATGCTGAGTGCCTGAAATACAGCTGATGCTTATCAAATGTTAATTCCCTTCACCTGTCACTTGAAAGGCAGCCCATGTTCTTGGCCAGTTGTAGTAGTTCTCAACCTTGGCTTCACGAAGGACTCAACCTAAGGAGTTTTAAAAAATACCTATTTTGTTATTGTTCAGTCGGTCAGTCATGTCTGACTCTTTGGTACCCCATGGACTGCAGCACGCCAGGCTTCCCTGTCCTTCACCATCTCCCAGAGCTTGCTCAAACTCATGTCCATTGAGTCGATGATGCCATCCAACCATCTCATCTTCTGTTGCCCCTTTCTCCTTCTGCCCTCCATCTTTCCCAGCATCAGGATCTTTTCCAATGAGTCAACTCTTCCCATCAGGTGGCCAAAGTACTGGAGCTTCAGATTCAGCATCAATCCTTCCAATGAAAATTCAGGGTTGATTTTCTTTAGGACTGACTGGTTTGATCTTGCAGTCCAGGGGATTCTCAAGAGTCTTCTCCAGCACCAAAGTTCGAAAGCATCAATTCTTCGGCTCTTAGCCTTCTTTATGGTCCAACTCTCGCATCTGTATATGACTACTGGAAAAACCATAGCTTTGACTGTATGGACTTTTGCCAGCAAAGTAATATCTCTGCTTTGTTATATGCTGTCTAGGTTGTCATAGCTTTTCTTCCAAGGAGCAAGCGTCTTTTAATTTCATGGCTGCAGCCACTGTCTGCAGTGATTTTGGAGCCCAAGAAAATAAAGTCTTTCACTGTTTTCATTTTTCCCCCCATCTATTTGCTATGAAGTGATGGGATCAGATGCCATGATCTTAGTTTTTTGAATGTTGAGTTTTAAGCCAGCTTTTTCAGTTTCCTCTTTCAACTTCATCACAAGGCTCTTTAGTTCCTCTTTGCTTTTTGCTATTAGGGTGGTGTCATTTTTGTATCTCAGGTTATTGATATTTCTCCCAGCAATCTTGATTCCAGCTTGTGCTTCATCCAGCCTGGCATTTTGCATGATGTACTCTGCATATAATTTAAATAAGCAGTGTGACAATATACAGCCTTGACATATTCCTTCCCCAGTTTTGAACCAGTCCCTTGTTCCATGCCCGGTTCTAACTGTTGCTTTTTGAACAGCATACAGGTTTCTCAGGAGGAAGATCAGGTGGTCTGGTATTCCTATCTCTTTAGGAATTTTCCACAGTTTGTTGTGATCTGCACAGTCAAAGGCTTTAGTGTAGTCTATGAAGCAGAAGTACATGTTTTTCTGGAATTCCCTTGCTTTTCCTATGATCCAGCAGATGTTGGCAATTTGATCTCTGGTTCTCTGCCTTTTCTAAATCCAGCTTGTATATCTGGAAGTTCTCCATTCATGCACTGTTGAAGCCTAGCTTGAAGGATATTGAGCATTATAGCACGTGAAATGAGTGAAATTATACAGTAGTCTGAACATTCTTTGGCATTGCCCTTCTTTGGGATTGGAATTAAAACTGACCTTTTTCAGTCCTGTGGCCACTGCTGCGTTTTCCAAAGTTGCTGGCATATTGAGTGCAACTTGTTAACAGCATCATCTTTTAGGATTTATATCAGATCAGATCAGATCAGTTGCTCAGTCGTCTCCAACTCTTTGCGACCCCATGAATCGCAGCACGCCAGGCCTCCCTGGCCATCACCAACTCCCAGAGTTCACTGAGACTCGAGTCCATCAAGTCAGTGATGCCATCCAGCCATCTCATCCTCTGTCATCCCCTTCTCCTCCTGCCCCCAATCCCTCCCAGCATCAGAGTCTTTTCCAATGAGTCAACTCTTCGCATGAGGTGGCCAAAGTACTGGAGTTTCAGCTTTAGCATCATTCCTTCCAAAGAAATCCCAGGGCTGATCTCCTTCAGAATGGACTGGTTGGATCTCCTTGCAGTCCAAGGGACTCTCAAGACTCTTCTCCAACACCACACTTCAAAAGCATCAATTCTTCGGCGCTCAGCCTTCTTCACAGTCCAACTCTCACATCCATACATGACCACAGAAAAAACCATAGCCTTGACTAGACGGACCTTTGTTGGCAAAGTAATGTCTCTGCTTTTGAATATGCTATCTAGGTTGGTCATAACTTTCCTTCCAAGGAGTAAGCGTCTTTTAATTTCATGGCTGCAGTCACCATCTGCAGTGATTTTGGGGCCCAGAAAAATAAAGTCTGACACTGTTTCCACTGTTTCCCCATCTATTTCCCATGAAGTGATGGGACCGGATGCCATGATCTTTGTTTTCTGAATGCTGAGCTTTAAGCCAACTTTTTCACTCTCCACTTTCACTTTCATCAAGAGGCTTTTTAGTTCCTCTTCACTTTCTGCCATTAAGGGTGGTGTCATCTGCATATCTGAGGTTATTGATATTTCTCCTGGCAATCTTGATTCCAGCTTGTGTTTCTTCTAGTCCAGCATTTCTCATGATGTACTCTGCAGATAAGTTAAATAAACAGGGTGACAATATACAGCCTTGACGTACTCCTTTTCCTATTTGGAACCAGTCTGTTGTTCCATGTCCAGTTCTAACTGTTGCTTCCTGACCTGCACACAAATTTCTCAAGAGGCAGATCAGGTGGTCTGGTATTCCCATCTCTTTCAGAGTTTTCCACAGTTTATTGTGATCCACACAGTCAAAGGCTTTGGCATAGTCAATAAAGCAGAAATAGATGTTTTTCTGGAACTCTCTTGCTTTTTCCATGATCCAGCAGATGTTGGCAATTTGATCTCTGGTTCCTCTGCCTTTTCTAAAACCAGCTTGAACATCAGGAAGTTCACGGATTTATATAGCTAAGCTGAAATCCTGTCATCTCCATTAGTTTTTTCATAATAATGCTTCTGGGTCTTATTCCCCTAGACACTGATTTAATTGGTCATAGGGGAAGGGATGATACCCAGGTGCTAGCTTCTAAAAGCTCCCTGGGTGATTCTAATGTGCAGCCAAGTTTGTGGACCACTTGAGGCCTGATGCTCAAAATTTGGTTGGCAGACCACAGCAGCAGCAATGGTATCACCTGAATACTTGTTACATTTCAACAGGATCCTTTGGTGATTCATAGGTATGTGAAAGTTTTCAAAGCACCGTACTGGTCTGTTCGATTGGAGAAATTTTCCATATGCCCAGAATCATGTTGCACTTGCTTGACCTTTGGCCTGCTGACTCTCCTGAATGACAGTGGACCTGTCAGCATTCCTCTGATTTGGAGAATTGCTGAGATATTAACTTGGTCTGGGGCTGCAGGGATTCAGGTCTGCTCTGGGACAGAGCTCCCAGTCTTCTCCCATGGTCTCCTCACTCACACCATCGGTGATTAATACTTGCACCTCCTTAGAAGGAGAGAATCTGGGCTCGTGTGATGCTTCCCCCTCCTTGAGAGGTTTCCAGGAGAGTTACAAGGGTTTCTAAGGCCAGATCAGAAGGTGCCTTTCTAAGGAATCTCAGGTCAAGGTCCAGGATTTACCCTCAGAAAGGGAGGAAAAGCATCTATTTGGTTGCCATGTCATACTGCCCTTTTCTCCAAAAGAGATGACAAATTTGAGCACCCTGGAGGTATATGAATATGGGACACTAAGATGTTAGCGTATTTAACAGGAAAGTATGAGAAAGCTGCTCAGAGCAAACTGATGAGTGTTCTATAATGTGGAACTAAGTTCTGGGCTTCCTTGGTGGATCAGTGGTAAAGAATTCGCCTGACAACGCAGGAGAGTTGGGTTTGATCCCTGGGTTGGGAAGATCCCTGGACACGGAAATGGCAGCCCACTCCAGTATTCTTGTCTGAAAAATCCTAGGCTACAGTCCATGGGGTCACAAAGAGTCAGACACAACTGAGTACACACGCACGTACTCAAGCGTTGTGAACACCCCAATAGAAATAGTCATTCTTTCATTTATTTGTCAAATATTCATGCACTGCTTACTTAGAAAGTGCAGACGACATGGTTCCTGATAACTCAGGGGTTGGTCTTTTGTTGATGATAAGAACTCACTTCCTTTAGGTCTATGCTTAAGTGTCATCTTATGAAAGAAGTCACCTCCATGACCACCTCTATAAATCACACACTCCAAGCACCCCCTTATCCCTTCAACCTTACTTTAGTCTTCTCCATAGCACTTGGCAGACATAGCGCATAGTGTTCGAGATGGTTATAGCGTGCAGCACCCACAGAGGCAGATACTTTGCTCTCTTCATTGCTGCACCCCAGCATCTAGACCAGCATCTGACTCAGCGTGGTCTCTCAGCAGTGTGTGTTGAAGGAATGTTAAATGAACAGAAGAGGAAGAAGGAGCAGGGAAATCACACTTATTATTATTACAAACTTATTGTAAGACATGTCCATTATGGGTGCTTTACCTACGTCATTCTGTTAAATTCTTAAAACATATTCTCACACTATGTACAAAGAAACGATTCCCTAGAGCTGAGTAGAAATTGCCCAAAGTCACAAAGCTCGAAAATGGCACAGCATGAAGCAGGATTTGAATTCACATCTATTTGTCTCCAAACATCATGTTCCTTTCACTACACCAAGAAATAGCATAAAGGGGTTGCTTCTTGTTTGTAAGCAATGCCAACTTACAAAAAGACAAGCGTCTCTAATTTGAATTTGGGATTTTCACTCACATTTGAGCAGTGTTTAATTTCATAGCTGGACTATGTGTTGAACTGAAGTGTGTGTAAAGGGACTAATGCTTAGCACCTACTTGGTATTTAATAAATGTTGGGTAGGTGGGTGGAGGGGTGGATGGAGAGAAAAGAAAAAAGCAAGGAATTATGGATATATTGCTCATATTGGAAATATATTTCTCTCTGATATCTTTTAAAAATTAAATCAATTTTTAAAAAGAGATTCAGTAGGAAGATGAAAAATTAAACTGAATCTGTCAGATTCAGGGAACTGCTTGTCATCCTTGCTTAATCCTGCTGAAATATGAGTGAAACAGATTTTTTTTTTTAAACCATGGGACTCTCAGTCCAAAACACATTCATGGCATGGGCATAAACCTCAGGGCTCTCTAAGGCTGTCATTGCCTTCCAACCTATTTAGCACTGGCAAATGTCCCAGTGGTTGCGTTTCTAAACCTCAAGAGAGGAAGGCAAAATGAAATTTCTGGAGGCAAGTGAATCCACAGATGGGTTGATGTGGGAACACTGGGCAGAGAATAGCAACATGCACAGGATTCAGGTATTTCTTCCAACTGTTCACTGCCCAAAGATGGCGTTCTCCAAACTCGCACCTGCTGCACTCGGAAAACTCAGATGAGGTCAGGCTTATTTTGGTTTGGCTTTGAGAATAAGTCCTCATGTAGAGCCAGAGCTCTCAGAAGATGGATGCCCAGGCTCACTCTTAAACTGCGCTTCTCCTAAGAGATGTGTGTTTGCTGTGTACTTCTCAGCAATAAAACTAGAGCCTGGGGTGAGATGTGAAAAGACAAGAAATGCTCAAAGTGTGGACTGAGTTAGTTACAATTCAATTCTTTCTTCCACACAGAATTAACAGGGAGATAGAGATTTTACAAAATGGCAAATACACTGTTGATTTAGAAGGGTTTAGACCACTGGAACCTTCTTCTCTCACTTTTCCCACCCCCAACAGCCCTCAATAATATTCAAGCCCAAACAGGATAGCTAGTCATTGTATTCTTGAGATAGACCTCCTTACAAAGTTATACATTTCTAAATGGAGACATGCAAGACCAGGACTGCTGCTGCTGCTGCTAAGTCGCTTCAGTCGTGTCCGACTCTGTGCGACCCCATAGACGGAAGCCCACCAGGCTCCTCTGTCCCTGGGATTCTCCAGGCAAAAACACTGGAGTGGGTTGCCATTTCCTTCTTCAATGTATGAAAGTGAAAAGTGAAAGGGAAGTCGCTCAGTCGTGTCCGACTCTCAGCAACCCCATGGACTACAGCCCACCAGGCTCCTCCATCCATGGGATTTTCCAGGCAAGAGTACTGGAGTGGGGTGCCATTGCCTTCTCCAACTATAAGGACTACTCTAGCGTAAAGCAGTAAAACACAAACAAACAAAATCTGTTTCAGAATCACAACATTTTTCTTTAAAAGCGGCTGCCCTATTTTCTTGCAGTTGTAACTTCACTGCTTGGTGTGGAGTATTTTTGCATAATTATCAGCTCAGCCTTAGAATCTGAGATGATTTGTTCCAAAGAATCTGAAAAAGAATATGCGTGCGTGTGTGTTATATATTATACAATCTATACCTGTATAACTGAATCACTTTGCTGCATACCTGAAACTAACACAACCCTGTAAATCAGCTCTACTTCAATTTAAAAAAATAAACATAGGATTTACTGACAAAAAATAAAAGGTTTTATCAAAAAAGCCAGTCCCCACGAAGTCTGCACCTGTACAACGAAGCTTCTGAGGTTCCCTCTTCTGTGGGCTGGATGTGGTTCGATTCAGATAAGCCATTTCTCTTTGGACAGACATGCAGGAACATGGCCAGTGCACCGTCTTGCAGAGTAATGGGCTGGGCAGGCCACAGCCGCTCCTCAGCGCCCAGAGAGCCTGTTCCAGGAGCGTCCGCCTGCTGCCCGGCGCCCCAAGCCAGCAGGCCTCTCCTCACCATCTGCCGTGCGCTGGGCAGGAAGACGGGCCAGCAGATACTCCTTCACCCTCCTCGACGATACACAGCCCTGGCTCAGCACCCCAAGACTTCCTTAGCCTGGCCACACACACTGAGAGCATTTCCCAAACCCGAAAGAAAAAGTGGATGCAGCCCATAAACTGCAGCCCACACCATGTCCTGGCAACAAAAGAAGCACAGACTTAGGACAGAAACCCTGTGGGTCTGAGTCTTTGCAACGGTATGGTGGGCTGAGTTCTTGAAGGCTGAGCCCCTTCCTTTGTAGAATAAAGACCACTGTCCCCTCATCCCAGGGTTCCTCTGAAGAGAAAGGAGAGGTGTGTGTAAAGTAAACAGCCCACGTCGGGTGCTCAGGAAAGGACTGTTCTAGAATTTATTATGTGAAAGCACCTTGAAAACGAACTCTCAGGTTAGCTGTCTGTGTTATTTGTTGTCATTAGTAGAGTTCATCAAAATAAACACTAGTCAGACATTTCGCAAAGTTTAGCCAAGCAGCAGCAGGCTTCTCTTCTGCTTTTTAATGTTTGCTACTGGGGAGATGGGGAGAAGGCAATGGCACCCCACTCCAGGACTCTTGCCTGGAAAATCCCATGGATGGAGGAGCCTGGTGGGCTGCAGTCCATGGGGTCGCTAAGAGTCGGGCACGACTGAGCAACTTCATTTTCACTTTTCACTTTCATGCATTGGAGAAGGAAATGGCAACCCACTCCAGTGTTCTTGCCTGGAGAATCCCAGGGATGGGGGAGCCTGGTGGGCTGCTGTCTATGGGGTCGCACAGAGTCAGACACGACTGAAGCGACTTAGCAGCAGCAGCAGCAGCACTGAGGAGATGAGGCGTAGAGGCCTGTCTGCCATCATTTTACATTTAGAAGGTCTCTCCATTGACTGCAGCCCCCCACCTTCCCTCCACCTTTATTTCTCCCTTTTTCATTAGGTGCACCAACCTATGGAAGGTATAGTTAGAAAAGGGACAGTGTCTCCCCGGCTGCAGGAACATGATGCATACTCAGTGGGACTTGTCCAAGGGAGGGGGCTACCAGAGAGTGTGGGCATTTGAGCTGCCAGACTGCTTTTTCGCAGGCTCTTGAGAACAGAACTCTGCTGAGAAAAATTGGAAAAGTGCATGGCCTGGTCCCTAGGTCAGTCAAATCCATTTCAAAAAAAAAATCCCACGGCAATAATATTTTTAGTATGAAAAAAAACAGAAACCTGGCTCAGGAATAGCCTCCCTTAATCAGCCATTTTGGATGTCACAAATGCTACACAGGGAGATGGTGCTTGTATGTTAGAGACTGTTGTAGAGCAGTGGTTCTCAGTGTGTGAGCTTGGGGCCAGCAGCATGGGTGTCTCCTGGACCCTTCAGACATGTAAATTCAGGGGCCCCTCCCAGGCCTCCTGAGTTGGGAATTCCGGGGTGGACCCAGCAATCTGTGTTCTTACAAGGCTTCCCTCCAGGTAATGCTGATGCAGGCTCAGGTTCAAGAACCACTAGCTTAGTGTAATGGGGTTGCCCTGCAGTGAATTTCTAGGGAACAAACATTCATAAGCACTTGAATACATAGTACTCCTGCAAGAATTAGATCTCATCTTTTCAGAGTAGAAAATTGAGATCAGAGAAGTTGTGACCTGCCCAGAGTCTCACAGCTGATAAGCAGTGGAGCCAGGATCGGGGCCCAGGTCCCTCTGAGGCCCACGTGAAGGGAGCAGGATGTAATCGATGCAAGTTTGGGCCCTGGAGCCAGAGTGTCATGGCTGGAATCCCAGATCACTTGAGTGCTGTGCAGCTCTGGGCAAGTTGGTTAGCCTCTCTGTGCCTCTGTTTCATCATCTTGAACTTATACTTCATGTGAGTTTTGTGAAGATTCAATGAGATCACTCATGTGAGGTGTTGGAGCAGTATCTGGTGTACAGTGAACACTCGATAGATGTTATTTTTATTGTTAAATACTGCTTCTCAATGTGGTAGAGTGGAATGAACACACAGCAGTGACCTTTGGGTCTTTTCCTTGGCTCTGACCAAGGTGATAGTTCAAAAGTGCCAATAAAAATAATCAACAATGCCCCTCCCCACTTTCCCTCAAGGCTCTTTTAGAAGCCACCAGGTCCAGCCCCAAAAGGCCCCAGTGTTCAGCTCATAAAATAGTGGTCCCCCTCTCTCACCTGCCTCCTGCTTGGACACATTATGTGCCAAGCCCCCAGCTATACATAGCCCAGGCCTCATCCGAGGGTGGTGGAAAGTGACAGGAGCTTACTGGAGATAAACGTCAGCTCTCCGGTTTCAGGGGAGGACGCGCACAGTAGTGGAGTTGCTTGACATGTGGCCAGATGGTATCAGGGATGGTGGGTGAGAAGAGCCACTTGGCTCTTGGCTTCCATGGAGAGAGCAGGGTTGCCGCCAGGGTATTTTTAATGGCTGGCCTGAGGGACACTCACTTGGAGCGAAGATCTGTGACATATCCCCCCATACTTCTCAGACCTTGATTTTTTTTTCAGATTCTTGACCATGCAGAAAGTGAGCCCCTTCAGCTCCCTTCAGTAGGCAAGCAGCCCCTTGTTCCTGCTACCCCACCTTCTTCTGACAATGAAGCAAATTAGTCTTTCTCCTCCAGGAGGACAATTCTTGAGAAACAGAACTTTCTCCCTGTTGGTTCCTGGATCAGGGCTGAGATGTCCTACAAAGGGACTGGATTTGGAGGGACACACATAGACAGGCAGGGCACCTCACGTGCCTGTCCTCTGAGGCCAAAGGGAGCATGTCCCTGGGGGCTGCTGTGTTAGTTTCCCTTCCTTTCATAGAAAACTTCTTGAGCAAGTGATCTACACCTGCTCTACTGTGACCCTGCCACCCACTCCTCGGCCTCGCTCTCAGTGCTTTGGCTTCCGGCCCAGCTCCACTCTAAAGGTCATCCTGAAAGGAGAGACCTCAATGGTGGTCCCATCTCCGGGGACTCTCTGCAACACTTGATCTGACCACCTGCTTGTTCTCGAGCTTCTGTGACTATGGAATCCTGGCACTGCATCCCTTGTCCTCCTGCTTCTCCCACACATCTCTCTGCCTCCAGGCAGCCTCCTTTTCTCACCCGCTACAAGGCGGCCAGTCCTCGACCCTGTGGTTTTCTCGTACACTCTCCTTATACCGTCACCGCTCACTTGCAGAGGTCCTTCGAAACCTCTCCCCCACACTCCAGGTTGGCACCTCCAACTGCTGCCTGGATTTCCACAGCCATGAACTCATTGCATCTAAATCCAAGCTGAGAAGCTCGTTCGTGGTTCTGGTGTGCCCTCCTGACGTCTCTGTTTGTCTTCCACTCTGTTCCCTGGCTGGAGACCTTGGAATCATCTTGCCTCCTCCACTCCTTGGTTCCCCCTACCTTCCCCAATTCTCCAAAACCATACAATGGTTACCAGTCTGACTGATTCTCAGCTTCTAACTTCATTTCACAGGCTGCTTCATCTGCTGCCTTCGCTGGAGACCTGACATCTCCCACTGAGACTCTAGCAGCAGCCTCCCGACTGGCCGCCTTCCCTTCCACTTTCCTATCTGTCTGGTCTATGCCCTCAGATCAACCCTCCCCAAACTCAAATTAACCATACTGTTCTTCCACTCAAGCATCTTCCACATCAGAACTGCCGGTCCTAATGTTCAAAGTCCTTCACACTCTTTCTCTAGCATGCCTTAAGCACACTACTCCTTCCAGCTCCCCTGAGAAGCCCTCTACCTGAGAACAGAAGCCTCTTCCCTTTCACTCACCCTGTGCATTTGCCCCTCCAAGCCTTCAAAAACATTTGTGCTATTTTTTTCTTCCTCAGATGTCGGTGCAGCTCTCCTCTGCCTATTCAGACACACCTCCCCTCGCAAGGTCTAGCTGGCCTCCCTTCTTTCTTCCATTTATTTATTTAATAAACTAATGTTTCATTTTGTTTTGTTTTTAACTCTCCTCTTCTCAGGTTCTATACTGGGTGCTGGAGATAGTACATAGAGAAAAACAGGCAGGGACATGGAGCTCACAGGCTCACAGGCAGATAGTTGACAGACAAACGATCATACAGTGAATGTGTACTTATTGATACAAACTGGGAAAGGACTGTGAAGGCAAAGTGCTACGGACAAAGGCAGAAAGAGCACCCAGTTCAGAAAGAGCACCAGGGAGTCAGCAAATGCCCTTTGAGCTACTGACATTAATGTGTAGACTTCGAGGAGAAATAGGAGTGGAGGGAAGGATCTTCCAGAAAGAGGAGAGAGCATGCACAGTAGAGGAGCATGTTGAGCATCTTTGTGTGAATAGATCAAGGTGTCCCCACAGGCAGCTGCAGTCCGTGCCTTGCCCTAGGACTTGGGTGCACAGCCGAACGAGGTGATCCTGGGCAAAGACTCCTGATCCAGGAAAGCACTCGCTGTTTTGAGGAACTGAAAATGATGTGTCAGTAAGAGGCAGAGTGGCCCCAAATGAGGCTGGAGAGGCAGCTGGGCCAAACTGTGAGGGCCTTTGTGGTCATGTTAGGGATTTGAGATTTCATCCTGAGTGTGTGGAAATTAAATCCACACTCCTTCGCATCACTTTCAAAGCTCTGTATGACTGACTCCCTGCCCATGAACTCTCTTGCTCTGGCTCCAGAGCCCTTATTTTCTGTCTTAGTTCTTCAACATCTATCAGCTAATTTTTTTTTGTTTTAATTTTTATTTTTTAAACTTATGAAAGTACAATAACATATTTATAGGAGACTTGGAAAATACAGAACAAGGATACATATAGCTCCGCTATATATTACAGTTATTCCTATCAGCTAATTTTTCATTAGCTTCCTCTCTAATGACATCACAAACTCCTTGACTATGGAATGTGTCTTGCACTTTTGTTTCACATGGCACCTTGATCATAGTAGGTCCTAAATTAATAATTATTATCTTCTTGCCATCACCATACATTAGGTGTTGGTATTTCTTAATTGGCACAGCTGACCCTTTCAAGCTGTCATCATAGTAAGAAGAAAATATAACATTTATTAAGCACTTACTGATGCCAAAAATTGTGTCAAAACTTTACATGCATCATCTCATTTACTCTTCTTCAGAACAGCCTTATGAAACAGATATTGGTACTCCCCATACTTTACAGCTGAGTCATAGCAAGGACCAAGTCAGGAATCTAGGTCTCTGATGCCAAGCTGTACACTCTTAACCACTCGGATATATTATCTCTGGGTCATTTATTCATTTAAAGATGAGATCTACTTCAACCACATCATTACAGAGGTAACAATAGTATAATAAATACCTATATGATGCAAAATTTTAAAAACACATACTATACATATCTACAATTTTGCTGTTGACATGCATATTATTTAATATGATCTTTTTATATAAAGTTGTTTCTGTACTCAAAAGAATCAGCAATGGTCAAACGAATCAATGTTTCTGGAACTGCACTCATGCCCAGTGGCTACACATATCAACTGATAAGAGACAACTTCATTCTCTAGGATGGACAGGTGGCAAGACCATCTGAGAAGTAACCAACCAACCAATCAACAAAACAGACAGATCCAGAAGTCAACATGAGAAAACTAGAGTCTAATCTGAAAACAGTGTTCTGGTTTTCTGGAAATTTGGGAGACACACTGACTCTTATCTTTTCTCCTCCTGGTGGTTGTAACTTTTAATCACTGTGAAGTGAAGTGACGTGAAAGTGAAAGTTGCTCAGTCCTGTCCAACTCTTTGTGACCCCATGGACTATACAGTCCATGGAATTCTCCAGGCCAGAATACTGGAGTGGGTAGCGTTTCCCTTCTCCAGGGGATCTTCCTAACCCAGGGATCAAACCCGGGTCTCCCTCATCACAGGAAGATTCTTTACCAGCTGAGCTATGAGGGAAGCATCCCTGTAATTGGTGACAGGGTGTAATTTACTCTTCTCCTTTTGGCTCAAAAGTCTCTTAAACTTATGAAGTGCCTGGGCCAGTCCATTCATCCAAAGTATGCTGAGTGTCTCTAGGGAATTCTATGAGATACAAAAGAAGCACAGAATCAGCATTTTTTTCCTTAGGGAGGAAAGATGCACAATATAGAACTCTAATGACTGCAAAATAAGTGCCAGAGTGCTGTGTCCCTATAACGGGCTACTGGAATTCACAGAAAAGAGACTGGAGTCAAAGATGAGTCTGGAGCTGGGCTTTGCAGCCAAGGCCAGGCTGGCAGCAACCTGAGAGAGCTCAGTGAGACTGGGCTACGGAAGAATGGAGAATGGAAAATATGAGCTGGAGATATACGAGCAGAGCAATGGTGGAGATTAAGCTGAGTAGGAGGGGCGGACAATGTCTGGCCTGCCCCATCAGCTCAGCAGGGGCTCTTGATCCTGGGGAGAATGGTCATGTCAGGAGTCAGCCCAGAAGGCCCCAGTGTTTCACTGCACTTTCTCCCCCAGCCCAGTCTCATGGCTCTCTCTTGGGTGGCTGCCAGCTTGGCCAGCCCTGGCTCAGGCCCAAGAAGGGTGCTTGCTAGGGCTGATGGAGGCGATGACAGAGCTCAAGTGGGCAGACTTTGGGCCTAATCAGGGTAGGAGGCGAGAGTGACAGGAACCCTCACGGATTGTGCAGAGGGTGCCAAGGAGAAGGTGGACAGGTCTTAGCTAGCACGGTTCCTGACCCATCTGTGGCTGCCAGCATCTGTCTCTTCATCTGTGCCTAGAACAGTAACTGGCTGTGGCTTAAACAGAAAACCATAAAAAAACAGAACTGACTTTGTCTGCGATAGCACCTTCCACTCATGTATCTTCAATTGTCATATATCAATATCAATAAGGTAATGAGATGTCATGCTTTATAAGCCTAGGCAAGGCACCCTTGGCATCTACTTAAAAACCAATAAAATGTGGTGGTATATGCCTAGGAGAGGTCAGAATTAAATTCTCTGTAATTCTCAGAGTTCATCTTGAAAACTCTTACTATTAATAATATTTCTCTCCTACACTTAAGATGAAGCAACCAACAGGGCTGAGCATGGCCCATGGGTCACAGTTGGAAAACACCACACCACATCACTTTTGGATGAACTGACAACCATTTATAGCAGTGTTTTCCAGAATGTGGTACAGGATCTGCTGCGTCAGAATCATGGGGTGTGGTGGTGTGGTTTATGAAAATATTTTCTCCTGAGCTCCACCCCAGCTCTATTCTCTACTTTCTGGAGTGAAGGCCAGGAAGCCCCATTTCACCCAGTGTTCCAGGTTTAAGAACCACTGTTAGAGACTCACACTTTAGGAATAGGGAAACTGTCTAATATCACAAAGCCATCAGGTCTCATCATCATTAATTTTTAATTATAGAAAGGGAGCATTTCAGTTAACATATTGATAGCATTAAACAGGACAAAGTAGCTTGCACTGAACACCAGAAAACTCAAAAATGATCTTGTCTAATAAACTGAATGCAATAGATTAAAGCCAAGTGACTCTGCAGAAAGACAGGCCTCTTTAAGCATTACAGGGACGCTCAAGATGAGTCATAATATAAACACTGATGATATCTTTCTTCCTAAGCCTTCCCTAGCCTCAGCCAAAATTCAAGAAAGAAGAGAAAACTGTCTGTGGGGTGGAGGAGTCATTTGTTACCTGCCCCTCCACCTCCAGTCACCAGAGGGACTCCGCAGAGCAGCTTTCTGTGCTTCTGCCCAATATCCTTGGCCTTAGATGAAAAGAGTGATTAGGAGCTAGAGAGGAAGAAAGAGAACAGAGAACATAGGAGGTCAAGAAGGGAAGAATGAACAGGCAAATAGAGAAGTTACAGCAGGAGATAGCCCTTTCAACAAATGGTGCTGGAACAGCTGGACACCATTGGTTAAAAATACACACACATACACACACACACACACACACACACACAAAACCCTCAAAACAGATCATGGACTTACATGTAAAATTAAAATTCCAAAACTAGGGAGATCCCTGGCAGTCTAGTGGTTAGGACTCAGTGCTTTTACTGCCATGGTCCAGGTTCAATCCCTGGCTAGGGAACTAAGATCCCTCAAGCCACAGGAAACAACAACAAAAGAAAATAATAAAATTGTTAGGAAAAAAATGGAAAAAAATTTCAGGATACAGGATTAGGCAAACAGTCCTTAGACTTAACACCAAAAGTGCAATCCATAAATGGGAAAACTGATAAATATGACTTCATTAAAATCAAGAACTTTTATTGTGAGAAAGACCCTATTAGGAGGATGAAAAGATAAGCTTCAGGGTGGAAGAAAATATTTGCACACCACACATCCAACAAAAGTGAGTGAAGTCACTCAGTTGTGTCCGACTCTTTGCGACCTCATGGACTATAGCCTGCCAGGCTCCTTCGTCCATGGAATTTTCCAGGCAAGGACACTGAAGTGGGTTGTCATTTCCTTCTCCGGAGGACTAATATTTAAAGAACTCTCAAAACTCAGCTATCAAGAATAATCTATTTGGAAAATAGACAAAAGACATGAACAGGTATTTCATAGAAGAGAGCATACTGATGGCAAGTACATGAAAACATATTCATCATCATTAGCCATTAGGGAAATGCATTAAAACCATAATGAGACATCACTACACATCTAAAATTAAAAAGTGACAACACCAACTGTTGGCAAAGATGCAGAAGAACTGGATTCCTCATCCCTACATTGCTATTGGGAGAAGGCAATGGCAGCCCACTCCAGTACTCTTGCCTGGAAAACCCCATGGATGGAGGAGTGTGGTAGGCTGCAGTTCATGGGGTCACTAAGAGTCGGACATGACTGAGCGACTTCACTTTCACTTTCATGCATTGGAGAAGGAAATGGCAACCCACTCCAGTGTTCTTGCCTGGAGAATCCCAGGGACAGGGGAGCCTGGTGGGCTGCCATCTATGGGGTCATACAGAGTCGGGCACAACTAAAGTGACTTAGCAGCAGCCCAAATGTAAAGTGGTATAGCCACTCAAACAGCAGTTTCTTTAAAAATTAAACATGCAATTATGATACAACCCAGCAATTGCACTCCTGAGTATTTTTTCCTAAAGACATTAAGACTAACCTTCACACAAAAACCTGTATATGAATGTTTCCAGCGGCTTTACTCATAATAGCCCCAAACTTGAAACAGCCCAGATGTTCTCCAGTGGATGAATAATTGAAGAAACTGTGGTACCTCCATAATATGGAAATACTGCTCAGTTATACAAAAGAATGATCTATTAATACACCCAAGAATCTGGATGAATCTCCAGAGAAATATGAGTTAAAAAAAACCTCAAAGGTTGCATATGATATGATTCAACTTATATAATATTCTTGAAATGAAAAGAAAATGGGAACATGTTGTTGTTCAGTCACTAAGTCATGTCTGACTCTTTGTGACCCTATGGACTGTAGCACACCAGGCTTCCCCATCCTTCACGATCTCCCAGAGTTTGCTCAAATTCATGTCCATTGACTTGGTGATGCCATCAGCTGTTGCCAAGGTTAGGGAGGGGATGACAGTGGAAGCAAGTGGATGTGACTATAAAAAGACAACATGAAGGATCCTCATTGTTCTGGAAATCTTCTGTATCTTTACTGGATAAATACCAATATCCCGTTTTGATACCGTATTCTAGTTTTGCAAGATGTTACTTTGGGGGCAAACTGGGTAAAATGTATGAGTGATCTCTCCGTACTATTTCTTACAACTGCATGTTAATCTGCAATTATCTTTTTCAAAATTTTAAATAAAGAAATGTAATATTAATATTTCATGATCTTTCTGGGAGCTCCCCCACTCTATTCTAAGCCTCCATTCAGCCAGATGGCAGGAATTAGATCTCAGTCAATTGAGGGTCTCTCTAATTCCTTATCTCTGGAGGAGGAAATGGCAACCCACTCCAGTATTCGTGCCTGGAGAATCCTATGGACAGAGGAGCCTGGTAGGCTACAGTCAGTCCACAGAGTTGCAAAGAGTCAGATATGACTGAGCGACTGAGCACTACTTCCTCATATCTAAGTTTCAGGGAGCTTAACATGATGCCAGTCTTGTGCTTGGTGTCAGCAGGTAGGCTGGTGTCCACCCAGTCCAGCCATCTGTCCACCTGACACTGTTGCACCCTCTTCACCTTTGAGGCTCTGAGTCCACCCAGGTACTCTGCTAGTGCTTCCTCTCAGCTGGAAGCAAGAGAACTTCAGAGGTCATCTCAGGTCGTTTTACCAGATACCCTCAATGGACAATCCTACTCCTCAAGTCCATGGGGTAGAGGGATTTATAGACTATCTTGGGTACTGGGGACACTGGTCTCCTTTATTCTAAGGTCCCTCAGCCTATCTGGCATCTCTCGTGACCCCGCCAAACCCCAGTGGCTGGGGATGGGCTCCAGGCCCCTTAGTAGGAATCTGTTGGTAGCGAGTTCTCTTCGTCTCCTTTCTGATACTGCATCCTCCCAATTCAAATTTTATCTACCCTGAGGGCAGAGAAGGGTGTGCAACTATGGGTGTGGTCTTCCAAAGCTGAGCTCTGGTTCTCACATTTGCCTCTCCTTGGTTCTGGGAATTCTGCTGAATCATCCTTCTCCTAAGGGTATAAACACAGAATCTCTACTTTGCTTCTTGAATTGGTCACAGAGTAACAGGAAGTATGGAGAGAAATCTTGTCAACACATCAAAATAGTGTCCCACGGTATTTTCTAGTCTTGCTGCCCTTGACTCACTTACTCTCCTACTTGTCTTTCCCTTCAGCTTGTGGCCCAGGTCCTGGAACACAAAGATATAGGCTTTGTGATGGTGGATGCCAAGAAAGAAGCCAAGCTTGCCAAGAAATTGGGTAAATGTGATTTTTTTTTTATATATGTATCATGAAGAAACAAATGTGTCTTGCAAAAAGAAAAAAAGGTACAGTCATTTTTTTTTCTTGCATGATAACTAGACTTGTTTTTAAATAAATATAAAATGATCCTGTACAGCTTAGTCTTAGCTTAGGGAAGAGTTTCACAAAAAGTAAATACAATTTACTGAATTCAATGATTTCACATTAGACATTTAATATATCTTTGGATCAGTACAAGAAAGAGGGTCTCTTCATGGGAAAATGGACACTAATGGTTCAAACCTTTATTTCCAGCTCTTAGAAAAGGTTAAAAGGTTAGCTTCTTGGCAGGGGATGGGGGAACATAAATTAGGAATTTGTGAGTAACATGTATACACTACACAAAATAAACAAGGACCTACTTATAGCACAGGAAACTATACTCAATGTTTTGTAATAACCTATATGGGAAAAGAATCTGAAAAACACATGTATGTATAACTGAATCACTTTGCTGTACATCTGAAACTAACACAACCCTGTACAGCAACTATACATTAATTTTAAAAAAGGGGAGGGGGGCTAACCTCACTGACACAGTGATCTCTTTGAGGGAGATCAAATCCCCTCTTCCATCACCTATTCTTTCCTGACCTCTTAGCTGAAGCAGCCAGCAAAGGATATCATTAATAGTCGTGACTCTAGGGCCCCAGTTGTTTCTATATTGAAGGCCAAACCCCAGCTGGGCACTGTCACCAAGGATGAGAGGGAGGATTTAGAGCAGGTATGGTTAAATGACTGCACAGTGCAAGCTGTAATCTCTTGTGTCAATACGTCACGGTCAAGTACAAGTGCGCTTCAAGATTCTTACGCCCCTAATCCCAGGGAGAGAGAATATAGGTTACTCCTTGGTTTACAAAAACCCCCGCACCTGTACTGACCATTTCACTTTTTCTGCATCACCAGTGAAGGATGGCTAGTAAAAGAGAGCAGGAGGTTATAAAACAGGACCTTTAAAGAAAGGTTAATTGGATTGGGAGTAGTAATCACAGAATAAAGAAAAAGATTAGCGGTGGTTCAGTAAACACCTTCAGATATATATGAAAGTTCATTATCTTAGAGAATTGCAAACAACTGCTTCCTATTTTATTTTCAAGACCAGTTTTTTTTCCAAAAAGATTTAAATTGTAGGAGACAACATTTAGGTTAGCTACAAGGCAGACTCATGACTATAAGTGATAATGCATTATTAAGAATGCCTGGAGTGTCTCCTTCCCTGGAGACAAGTTAAGAACTTTTTCCCCTTGTGCAAAGCATATTCATCTCTTTCCCTCCTCAAAAGCGAGTTGATGAATTCAGTCCAATGCCTCTTGATTTCCTAGTCTTCTCTCTTCCCACTCTTTTAATGAGAATTTGGGAGAATTTCTAGTAAACATAGCTAGAGGAAAACACTAGTGTTCTAGCAATCTAGAAATTTAGGGAGCACAAGCTCGGCAAGCATTCATAAGAATGGACTGATGGATATTCTCCCAGTGATGTGATGGGGTTTTAAGTGTCTAAATGAACTTTTAAATGACATGGGGCAGGTTCTTTCTGATTATTCAATCCCCGAAGTTTACAGGACCGTTGTATCTTGTAAACCTGCTCCTTGAACTCCATCCCCATTTCCATTTGCCAGAGTTTGGTCTCTGAACTAATGCAACAATCTCTCACTGGTTTCAGGCTCAGAGAGAAGTCCAACAGCAGGACACTGCTGAAGTTCACCACGCATCCTCTGTGATCAGTCCCTGCCTGCCTCGGGATACCTGGCACACTGCTCCTTTAGATTTACAAGTGGGGCTCCGCAGCATGCTAGGGCTTCTTCAGAAGTGCCCTGGGACATGGCGGGCAGTGGGCCAGCCTCCCTTCCCCTAGAGATTCTGCAGAAGAGTTCATCTGGAGACAGCATCCTCCAGCTAATTGAGAGTTTGAAAACAATTAATCTAAGGAATTAAGGATGCCATGCAGTTGGAGCAAGTGCCAGCCTCAGCTATTTAGCATTCCTGGGGGGAAATGCAGCTCTCCGGCGAGCATTTGTGAAAGTACACAACCAAGAGTGAGGCAGGCAGGAAAGAAGACGCAGAACCTGCTCTTGCAGCATTATCAGCAGACTGGGGAAAGAAGATGTGCAGAATTCAGCTACAATAGGAAAGCAAGGTGTTCGCTCTGACTGCAAACTTTAATGGGATGCCAAGGGGTCCAGACTCCAAGCAAGGTGCTAGGGTCCCAAGAGGACCACAGCCCTACCCTTATAGAGGGATTGCTGTTAGAGTGAGTACCTGTACACGGAGCTGAGAGCAGATCCATAATGGCAAGGGAGACTGGAGAAGCTCTCTCTTGAAAAATGGGTCATAAGCTAAGACCCACAGGAGATGACCAAGATGAGTGGTAGTGGTGTCGGTGTAGTGGGAGGTCGCTCCAGGCTCAAGGAGAACAACTGTACAGAGAATCATGCACTATGGCTTGTCCTTTCTGTCCCCTTTCACCTCAGCTCTTGGGCAAAAAGCCAAGGAGTTGCACAGGGATGAAAAGCGAAGTTCTCAAGGGAGCACAGGTCCACCCACGGGAGAATGTAGAGGACAGGGCTGGCACTAGGCTGTGGAAGGTCTTCATGCCAGGCTACAGAGCCAGATGGGCAGTGAGTGTGAACACTTTCTGATAAGAAGGATGGAGTCAGCAGTGGGTTTTGGAAAATGAAAGCAGTGGCAGAGTGGTGATGAGGTTTTTCTTTGAAGCTAAAGTCCAGGTGGAATTGTGGGTTCCTGACTATTTCATTTTGAGCTCCCACTTTGGGAACCCTTCTGAGGTATGGTTGCAAGGGAACCAATCTTAGGGTTAATGCTAGTTCCACTGAGCCTGACCCCATGTCACCCAGGAAACCTGAGCCAGACCCTGGCCAACAGGATGGCTCTTCTTTCATCAGGATGATTTTATTTTGGGAACTCTTTGTTTCTTTTAGGTTTTGATGAAGAAGGAAGCCTGTATGTTCTTAAGGGTGATCGCACAATTGAGTTTGATGGCGAGTTTGCAGCTGACGTCTTGGTGGAGTTTCTCTTGGACGTAAGCTTCTGTGCCCAGTGGCCCTGCGTGGTGCTGTTTGGGTTCAAATACAGGGGGACGTAAGACCCGAAAGTAACAACAGGAAAGGTAGATAACCTGACCTGGTCTAAGAAAGATTTCTCAAGCCTCACAAAAAAACTAAAGCATGCCTACATCACGACAATATTTATGTCTACTCAGCAGCTGGCCCATAAATCACTCCAGAAACTGTTTTATTAGTGACCAGAGGGTCACAAATTAGGACGTTGTAGTAGTAGGATGTTAACTCTCTGAGCAAGTATACACAAACATCCCCAGAATCCCCTTGGCTTTGTTCTAGGGCTTCTGAAGGGGGGTGTAAGGAAGAGAGGAGGATGGTCAGTGGAAGATGGAGGAGGGAGAGGAGTAATAACCTGCTGAGTGACTCTCAGGATAAAGAGAGGCAGGGCTGAGGAGCCCTCCAATACCACATTCCCTCTCAGCCATGGACAGACAACACCCTGGGATCCACGTGCTCAGGCCAATAGAGGAATAGACACTGTGCAGATATTTTTTCCATAGCTAAACTCACACTTTCATGAACAGCTGTGAAGTCAAGTTCTTTGGCACTCAGGTGCTTGTGCCGATAAAGACCATCCATACTAGTGATTCCTTATCTACCAGCTAGAACACCGTGTCCTACTGCCTTTTCCCAACTGCCTCCAAAATTCTATGAGAGGGACAGAAGTAAAGTCGAAGGTTACCTCCTATAAACCAGTGCTCATAGACTCTCATCTCCCTGACCCACGCTGGCAAGCCCTAAAGAAGGCTGAGGGAGGCAACAGAGCAACTGCCCATGTGGCCCTGTTCCGGCTCCATCAGCTAGGAGGGGGCTTTTAGGTGCAAGTACCTTAAATAATGAGCAGCATCACTAACAAACGGAAGACCAGGGGAGGCAGATTTTAGACTTGACCAAATCAGGGCTCTAGCTCCGTTTCTTTCTGTAAATCAGGTAATTGTGTTGGCTTTGTCCTCAAGCTGACTGTTCTCAAGTTCTCTGACAACTTAGAGGGATGGGATGGGATGGGAGGTGAGAGGGAGGTTCAAGACAGAGGGGACATATGTATACTTATGGCTGATTCATGTTGTTGTATGGCAGAAAGCAACATAATGTGGTAACACAATTATCCTCCAATTAAAAATAAATTTTTAAAAAGGTCCAGCAGCAGGAGCTGATACACCACATTTCCTCATTCATATCCAATGAGACGGGGAAAAGAATCTGGCCTCCACTGCTCTCTTAAAAGGAGAGAGGAACTTTCCCCAGGCCTTCAAGCTGATGTACTCTGGAGATTCATTGGCCAGAACTGAGTCATGTGCCATTCCTGAATCAATAGCTGGCAAGAGAAATGAGGTTGCTCCTAGACCAGGTGGCCTACTCCATGCGTTAAGGTCAGTTCCTGTAAGAAAGGAAGAAATTTCACCTCACTGGAGAAAGCGAAATGGATCCTGAAGAACTCAGACTAAGTTCACAACTCCCCCCAAAGCACTCTACACATGCGCCTGACTCTCCTATTGGGCAGGAACAGTTCTTTTATTTGAACATCTTTTGTGTTGTGTGTGTGGTATTCCAGCTCATTGAAGACCCAGTGGAGATCATCAATAGCAAACTGGAAGTCCAAGCCTTTGAGCGCATTGAGGACCACATCAAACTCATCGGCTTTTTCAAGAGTGAGGAATCAGAACGTAAGTGTCTGTCCACCCCAGCCTGTCAGTCTAAAGGCTCCTTTCCCAACAAGGTGTGTTAGATTATCCAGAAAGAAGATGAGCCATCAGCACATAGAGGGAGAATCTTCCTTGCACCCCGTGCAATGGGACAAATGAGCAGAAATTATGCAAAACAGGTGGGGGAGTTGAAAGAATATTGAGGTTGGGCCATGTTCTCTGACCTTGAAGGGGGGTCGTGAGTGTTAGATGAGAGAAAAGCGCTTCCTCCACTTTCTCCACCTGCCCATCAACCTGCAGGATTCTCTCCCAACATGGTGTAGAAAGGGCTGTCTCCCTGACATTGGCAGCTCCTGTGGTCAGCAGCTGGAGAGCATCTCAGTCATTTGGAAAGCATTTGAGGAAAGTCTGGGTAGGGATCAGCTTGGCAGCTGCAGCACAATGTGGGAAATTGCTGGTCAACCCCCAATGACCACCAAGGCTGCCTGCAACGGCATGGCCACACCCTTGGGTATATTCCCTTTGAAAGCTTTGTGGCCAGGTTTTGGGTGGGCAGAGGAACATACTGGGGCATCACTACAACCTACAGAGAGGTGACTGGGGTAACGAGTGGGAACCAGGAAGGGACAGGAAGAGAAGGAATCAGGAAGGCCAACTACTTGAGGACATTTTTTAAAGTGCTTTGGCAGCAAGGGTCCTATGCTGTTGCTGCTAAGTCACTTCAGTTGTGTCCAACTCTGTGACCCCACAGACGGCAGCCCACCAGGCTCCTCCGTCCTTGTGATTCTGCAGGCAAGAATACTGGAGTGGGTTGCCATTTCCTTCTGCAGTGCATGAAAGTGAAAAGTGAAAGTGAAGTCGCTCAGTCGTGTCCGACTCTTTGTGACCCCATGGACTGAAACCTACCAGGCTCCTCCGTCCATGGGATTTTCCAGGCAAGAGTAGTGGAGTGGGGGTGCCATTGCCTTCTCCCAGGGTCCTATGAGTTAGGCTTTTTCTTGTGTCTGAGCTGTGGAGAGAGGGACAGTGCTAGTAGGAGTGGGCATAATTATGAAAGAGAATTGGGCAGCATTAGTACATGGGAGGGTGCAAATAAGGGCTGCTTATGACTAGTCCTGTAATCTCCAAAATGTTTTGAAATGTTTTGTGAAGCCATCTCTGTATTCCATCTGCCAATTGGCATCCTTAGTCATCTCATCAACAACCCACGTATTTTCTCTCTCTTATGACTCAACACTTTTCTAATTTGCTACATAAAAGGTGAATAGAGATTCACCCTCCTTAAGGGTGCTTTTCTGGGAAGGAGGCTAGCTGAGAACTTTCAACCCAGTTCTTTAGGTGACTTTATTTCAGTTTTCACATTCCTATATAGAGGCTGGCTACTCTGGGTTCTCCTCCCACCCCCCTCTACTTTCTCCTCTTCCTTTTGTTTCCCTTAATCCTTTTCTGCCTTCCCTGAGCCCCTCAATTGTTTCTATCCATTCCCATCCTGTTTCTCTTTCTTTCTCCATTAAGCTCAGGACAGCATAGATGGAGGGAGGATTGAGATGAAAAGGACATCTTTCAGAGTTTCCCTGATTACAACTGGTTACAACTCCATGCTTTCACAGCCAAGGGCCTGGGTTTGATCCCTGGCCAGGGAACTAAGATCCCACAGGCTGCACAATGTGGCCAAAGAGAGAGAGAGAGGGAAGCACATCTTCCACTGTCTACCTTCCCCAACCCTGAATGAATAACAATAATAGCTCCATTCAGCTGACGTATATCATATCCCGGGGCCTGTGCCAGGAGTTTTCTGCAGACGCCTTAGTTTCATTCTCGCAACTAGCCTGTAAGGTAGCTACCATTATTATCAGCATTTCAATGATGAGGATATAAAGGGACAGAAAGGCTGAGTGAACTCACCCAGTATCAAACAGCTAGCAATAATGGTAGAGCCAAGATTTACATCCCAGACAGCCCCAGACAGCTGACTTCAAGGCTCGTACACTGACCCACTGGGCCGTACTTTCAAGACGGCACAGCTGTGTCAGGTCAAGGCACACACGAAATGTGACCACGCTTGTATGGCACGTAGGGGTAAACTGGAAGAGATTTATTTGGGCTTACAAAAAAAAGTGTTTTTTCACTTCCTTAATATAATAATTACAAAATAATAGGAAAGATATCAAATATTACATTGTATAAAACTTCCAAGTAAAATATTTATAGATTTTGAATGAAAATCTTGTGCTTGCTTCTAAGAATACACCTTTTGATATCAGGGTTTATGTTTGAAATAGCAATATACAGTTCCTGATCAAGGTTTTAAATGAGCTTTTCAAATTCTGGATAGTCACCCTTGACCAGAGACTTTGCTGGCACATGTAGATGGTGGCAAATGACAGGACAACATTCATTTTTTTTTTCTTTGATTGATGAAGCATCTTTTCTTGCCGTTGAACAGAATTTAGATAATCTAATCTCTAAATTGTCCTTCAAGGATGTGAACATTCTTTCCATCTAACAGATATTGCGCTCCTTTTCAGTGACAAATGTAATGTTAATATTTCTTATGATCATCTGAAAAAATTTCAAACCCAGCTAAGCTTTTCCATACTACATATTTAAAAATAATAATGAAGCATTTGGTTTGGAATATGCAATTATCACTCTACTGGTCTTACAACTTTTTCTTAAGATTTAAATAATAAAGTTACTAGTGAGCCATTTTAACCTCCTTTCCAAGGTTAAACTTTTGCTTTTAAATTGATAAACTTTGTACACTGTATATTTCAGTGTCGTTGCAATATTCAGTTAACTTTATTCAGGAGCTCAGCAAGGTCCAGCATGTTTTGAAGCCAATAATTTATCCTTTGAAGAGCTTTCAAATCAAACATAATTCACAATTTTTTTCAATTCATCTCTTAGCTCATAAACTTTTAGTAAAACTCCCCTTGCACACTGAGCCTGCTTGAGTATGATACAGCAGAGACAAGTCTTCTGAACCTATTTCTTTACCTGGAACGAAGGAGAGAAGCTTGGTGTTGCTAATGGTAAAGAATCTGTCTGCCAATGCAAGAGATGTGTGTTCAATCCCTGAGTTGGGAAGATCCCCTAGAGTAGGAAATGGCAACCCACTCCAGTATTCTTGCCTGGAAAATTCCATAGGCAGAGGAGCCTAGAGGGCTACAGTTCATGGGGCTGCAAAGAGTCAGCCACAACTGAGCACACACACACACCCACACACACAAGAAGAAAAGGGGCTATGGAGGTTTGGATATTATTTGGGTCACTTTTTCAATTAATTAATTTATGTGGCTGCATCAGGTCTTAGCTATGGCATGCAGGATCTTCACTGCATCATGCGAGATCTTCCCTTGTGGTATACAGATTCTCCAGTTGCAGCATGTGGGCTCAGTAATTACACCTTATGGACAGTTGCTCTGCAGCATGTGGGATCTGGGTTCCCTGACTAGGGGTCAAACTCACGTACCCTGTACTGCAAGGTGGATTCTTAACCACTGGGTTACCAGGGAAGTCCCTGGGGTCACTTTTTAAAGTAACAATCTTTTATGTGGAATTCATACCAACAGATAAAAGTTTTTTAACAAAGAATTTCTGTGAATAAATACTGCTTAAATCTCAAAATTTTCAGAAAGAGCTTGACAACACAGTCTTTACACCTTCTTGTCATTACAGCTTCATCATCAGTTCTGAAGCCATAAAGGCCTACAGTCCTCTTTAATGAATCAACTAATTAAATTATTCCCAATTATTATTTTTGAAAGAAATGATTTTTTTAATTTACAAAAACAATAATACATTATGAAAGCCCATCTAGAATCCGATTGGCTAATTGTTAATGTATACAGGCATTAGAAAAAAGAAAGAAGGTAGGAAGATAGAACAGTAGAAAGGGAAGAAGGAAGGCATAAATTGAATAATTCAGAAAATTAAGAAAATCAGTTTTGTCCTCTTTAGAAATACCTAATACCAAATTTTTTGATAATGTTGATCGTGATGATTATTAGCATAATAAATGGCTATCATACATTCCATTGGTGTTAGCAGAAAAAAATAAACTAAATCAAAAGAAAAAACTAAATATTTTACAAAGCCTCACAAACCAAAGCCAACTTGGACTAAAGTAACAATCACACTGAGATGATCCAGTGGGGAAGTCAGGGGAGCAGCCTCTCTCTAGCTGTGATGCTCACTAGTCTTAGGCACAAAATAACTGTTACTGAAACAGAACATTCACTGAGGGAGCCACTGCTTTCAAATATAATATTAGCTACTCAAAAACCTGAATGGTTGTATAAAATATCTGGAAAGATTTATCACTGTAAAAAAATTTATATCTGTCATACCTCTTGTAACACACCTGTGGCCATCACACAGTGGCAGAAAGCATCGTACCAGGCACCCCCATCTCTCTGTTTGCTTCTTGCCTTTCAGAAGAGGCCAAGGTCAGTGAGTGGGGAAGCTAGGAGGTGGTAAGGCACCCAGGGAAGCAACTGCTGAGAATCCTGTGTGTTCTGCTGTATTTTGAGGGTGACTGGTCAAGGAAGTGTAATGGCACAAAAGACAAGGGCTTTGCAGATGATCTCAAGCTTTTCTATTAAGCAAGAAAAATGGATAGACAGTGGGGAAACTGGAAGGATTTAAAACATAGGTAGAGTGGAATGGTCTTAGGACAGAAGGCTGCCTAAGACGTTTGGTACCACATTAGAAGGGATCTGGAAGAACTGGGAGGCTACATCTCCCAAGGACATAAAGCTCGATCTCCAGTTTGAACATGTAACTGGGGATGCTAGTGCTAAGAGACAATGACAAAAACTTACTGAGGGAGATCAGGTAACGGTTAAGAATACCAAACTAAGAAAAATGTGGAGCTAAAGGGTCAATACCCAGTATGGAAAACTCAGATTGATAAGGAAGAAAGATGAGGAAATGCTAAGACATGACTGCAGTAAGCCTGAGGTTAAAAGTTGATGTTCAGAAGCCTGTTCCAGAAGGGGAAAGATAAAGGTAACTGCAGAGTCAGACTGGGTGGAGCCAGGAAGGACCTGGTCAGCATCAAAACAGCACACAAGGGCAGGAAAAACCTTGGGATCATATGAGATCAAACAGAGCAGAAGACTAGACTGGGTTTCCTAGAAGCCAGCTGCTCTTTGGGTGAGGCTAAAGGCTCAACCGCAGTTAGAAGCCTTGAAACCACAGTTTGAAGCTGGCAAATTACCTTGCTCTACCCTTCTGCATCTTAATAGGGATAAAGACTGGCTCCTCAAGTGAAGAAGGGAGATCTTGGGACACAGGTAAAGGCCATTCTTTCTATCAGGACAGGGGTTCCTGGAGGCAAGGAGAGGTTCATCAGGAACAAGAGGTCAGGGAAGGGGGGACAGAGGATTCTGATGGAGCCCACTGCTGCCTTAGATAGACATAAATAACTCAGGTACGGCTATAACCATTCCACTTTCTTCATTCTCTCACCTTCTCTCTATTCATTCTCCAAATCTCTCATCCACCTTCCTCCCCTCCACCTAATCCTCTAGCCCAGCTCTCAGGTTTTATGATATATTTTCTGACAACCCAACTACTTTTATGAGGAATGAGTTTGTGTAAATTTGCATCAGCGTGTACAGCTGTTCTTGTAGATTTTCCAACCCCTGTCTTGCCTGGGCTTATGTGCTTTCCTCTGTTCTAACAGCCATAACACTGCATTGTGGTCCTATGAGGGCCCATAATCCTCCTTGGCTATGAGCCTTTGAGATCAGTGTACTTGTCTTACTCAACTTGCTGTCCCCTAAGTCAGCATTATTCTTGAAAGGTTTTTGATTAAATATTAGAAAATTCTGCCTGCTTCTGGGATTCTAGATAAAGCTTTTGCCTCTGATGATGAAGGGATATGAAATTTCATGAAATGGAAAAAAAAAAAATCTTATTAAAAATGAATGGTAGGATCATTGTCTTTTAGGATTATAGACGTTAGGAAGAATTATCCACACGAGTACCATTTCCATCACCCTCACATATCAGGCAGGAGTATGAATGTCTTTACCAAGCAGCAACTGCCTAGGTGTAGTGAGGCCCAGCATGGCCACACTCATAGGGTCTCATGCTTATCCTGACCCATTTAGATTCAAGTCTGGGGCCAGAGTCAAGTCTAATAGTAGTATAGTCGCTCAGTCATGTCCGACTCTTTGAGACCCCATGGACTGTAGCCCGTCAGGCTTCTCTGTCCATGGAATTCTCCAGGAAAGGATACGGGGGTGGGTTGCCATTTGCTTTTCCAGGGGATCTTCCCAACCCAGGAGTTTAACCCGGGTCTCCTACATTACAGGCAGATTCTTTACCATACAAGACAGTAAGCAATCCGCCTGCAATGCAGGAGACCTGGCTTCAATCCTTGGGTCAGGAAGATGCCTTGGAGAAGGGAATGGCTATCCACTCCAGCAGCCTTGCCTGGAGAATTCTATGGACAGAGAATCAAGCCTGGGCTTGGTTAATTTTAAGTCTTCCTCTCAAGGGATCAGAATGAAAAAAGAAAACTGAAAAAGAGAAAAAGAAAAACTAGGGTTTACCCAAAGAAGTACTCCTGCTAGGAAGTTTAAAATTCTTCTGTGATGTCATTTTTGATTGAGTTGCTTTGCATACTAAGTGGGTTTTGGTCTTAGGTAGTGCTCACTTATACAGCAGGATGCATTCTCTTTAGAGGGTGCACTTATAACTAGCAGTGAGTTTGAGAAAAAACTTCTTTTGGTTTTTCTCTCTCTTGTCCTCTCTTGGATTCACCCAGTTTCCTAAAACACATAAAACTGCGATGAAAAGCTCCTTTCTAGGGGACTTCCCCAGTGGTCCAGTGGTTAAGAGTCCACCTGCCAATGCAGGAGACACAGCCACATGCCATGGAGCAGCTAAGCCCGTGTGCCACAAGTACTGAAGCCTGTGAGCCCTAGAGCCTGAGCTCTGCGACAAGACAACCCGCAAGGAGAAGCTTCACACTGCAACGGAGACTAGCCCCCATTTGCTGCAAATGGAGAAAGCCAGGGAGCAGCCACAAAGACCCAGCACAAACATAAACAAATAAATAAGAGATCCTTTTCAGGATAGTTGAACGACAGCCCACCCAAATTCCTTGGGATCTAAAGTCAAATGCTTATCTAAATAATATCTACCAAATAACTATCCAATCAGAATTAATTGGCTTCCCACTTTCTCTACATTATTTAAAAAGAGAAATTTCTGATGCAACATGAATCTTGAAAATGTTTCTCCCTTTTTTCTTTTTCCTCTTAGATTACAAGGCGTTTGAAGAGGCAGCTGAACACTTCCAGCCTTATATCAAATTTTTTGCTACTTTCGACAAAGGCGTAAGTACCTAAGAAACCTGTTTAAACACTTTAAAGCTTGAACTTCCCACCACTTTTCCTTCTTTTTTAGCAACATTAACACTCCTCCATCCACTAATACATTTGCCAGAAGTGTTAGAAATATGGCATTAAATTACCATTGAATAACAATCGAATACAACAATTATTAATTCAGAGGATGTAAGGATATTTCTGAAAACATGCAATAAAAAGAGATGAACCATTCTTTATCACCTTCAACACTAAGAATGGGAAGTGTATGAGCCCAGATGTGCTGGGTCACTGGTCATTGCTTCCTTTTTGTTTAGGGCCATCCTCTCCCTTCCTGGGGTTGTATACCACCCCTCTACCGGGCAAGGATAGGGGATGGATCAGGAGGAGCACAGACCATCTAAAGCCCTGGTGCTTCAGAAAGTTACCATTCCTGCTCCTCAGGAGATGTCATTGGTGTACTCGGCTATAATTCAGTGGATCTATATTTTCTGCATATGGCAAGTCTTTTTTAAGCCAAAGAACTGCAGAGATATAGGGACCTTAAATCAGCGGGTAATTTCTCTGGGGCCTACTATGGTTGGAGTCTTAGCAAAAGGGCTATTTATGGTTTTCTCTGTGTTGGGCACAATTTGATATATTGCATCTATACTGTTTCTAATCCTTTAAACAACTCCAAAACAACTCTGAAAAGTAAAAACACCATTTTCCAGATGAGAAAAAAGATTTAGAAAGGTTAAGTAGTATCCAAGGTCTCCAGCGAATTAGTAGTAGTGCTGAGATCACAGTTTAGGACACTCTGTACCTAAAATCCATGACCTTTCCTCTGTACCACACCATTAAGTAGGAGACTCTGTATCTTCTCTTGAGATTCAGGGTGTACACCCACATACTCACATTCACACATCTGCACAATATACACATAACACACATACACAGCACACACAACATGCATATAATCACACACAACACACCAATACATACACTCATTCAACACACAAGCATAACACATACCTCCTCACACAGTCATGCTTATACCCACACATTTATAACACTAATAAACTCACATCCATACACCACACATACACATATACCCCAAACTAAAAGCTCTAAATTGCAATATTTAGCAGAACAAATAAACCTAGGACAAAGTTTTGGAGTCTTGATCAAATTCAAGTGGCAAAAGTTAAAAGCAAAAAAGGTAAAAGTTACTCCTAGTGAGGAGTGAGGCTTTGATGAACAGCGTTCATGGGCATTGCTACCACAAGGAGCTCAAGTTTTCTTTAAAAAACAAGAGGAAGCCTGTAAGTGCTGGAGCAGGGAAGGAGCATGATGAAAAGAGATTGTATTAAATA
This sequence comes from Bubalus bubalis, assembly GCF_019923935.1. Classification (NCBI taxonomy): domain Eukaryota; kingdom Metazoa; phylum Chordata; class Mammalia; order Artiodactyla; family Bovidae; genus Bubalus; species Bubalus bubalis. The sequence continues at coordinate 27,792,143 of NC_059162.1, forward strand.
TATATACATAACCACTTCTATGGGTATGACCCCTGTCTGCAAGCCTATAATCCAGAAGAGAGCTCTATAATCTAAGTAATACAATCCAAACTTGAAGAATGCTTACCCTAATTGTGTGGATTAGAGTTGGGAGAGAGCTGGAACACGAATATCAAAATGAATAATAACTATCATTTATTAAGTACTTTTTATGTGTCAGGCTTTGTGCTAAGAGCTTTGCATAGGTTTTCTCATTTAATCCTCTCAACACTCCAGTATAAGAGGGATTAGGAGTCTCAATCCATGGAAGATGAAACCAAGGCACGGAGAGACTAAATAGATCTGCTCATGGTCACATGGTTAGTAGGTCAGCCTGACTTCAAAGTCAACTGCTCTGTCCTGCTGCTCTCAAGAGAAAGAGACAATACATGTCAATGCTTAGCTGCCATCTGGCGCATAGTGAACGTTCAGTAAGTGTGAGTCGGTACTGTTGTTAAGAAGAGGCAGTAATCTAAGCCCAGGCGAAGGGAGACTGGGGGTGGGGGGCGTATTATTAGAGAAGGGGAGGCCCAGAGAAGCATAAAGGAAATTCATCACTCTCGTTTGGTTATAATGGGCTGGCAGGGAATATGGGAGCTCCTGGGTAAGAACTCATCTGAAGGAAGACAGAGTCAGACAGATAAGCTTGGCCAAGCAGGAAGCAGTTCCTACAAGGCTGGTCCAATGCTGAACTCAGGGTAGTGTCTGGCTTTAGCTGTGCCTTCCAGCCCAACCATATGTGCCCCATGAAGGTGAAGTCAGGCTATAATTAAAAAGTCACAGGGCTCTTCACTAAAAACTCTGAAAGACACTGAGTCACAAGTGCCCCTGCCATGTAGCCTTGTGGGATTTTATGACCTTTATAAAAAGACCGACTCTCTACCTCTATATAGAACACAGAAGGAAGAGCTGTGGTACTGGGCAGTCTTGATCATGCCATAAGGTATTTAAGAATTTATAGTCATCAGTTGCAGAGTGGGGGAATCGGTATGGTCCAGGAGGCATGGCTATCCCCAGTCTAAGCCTCACTGGTGCCCAGCAGGGGGTGCTAGAGCAGAAGAAGTGGGCAGAAGGACCTGTTAGTGAGACACTCCACCACAGGGAATGCCAGAGGACCTGGAAAGGGAGGGGCTTTATAGAGGTTTGAAGTCAGGAGAGGCAAGGGTCCAGGAAACCCTAATACAGTCCCAAAGATGAAGAACCAACTGACAGAGGTTGAGATGACAAGCGGACCTGGCCACTGTTGAGATGGAGAGAGAGACAAAAGAAGACACACAACAGCTTAAGATTGCAAGTCTCTGCTTCAGGACAGTAAAGACTGTAAGCTACTGAAAACACTAGGAAATCTAGGAAGAAGAATCTATTGAAGAACATAAGATGGGGTCATGGGAAATAGATGGGGAAACAGTGGGAACACTGTCAGACTTTATTTTTCTGGGCTCCAAAATCACTACAGATGGTGACTGCAGCCATGAAATTAAAAGATGCTTACTCCTTGGAAGGGAAGTTATGACCAACCTAGATAGCATATTCAAAAGCAGAGACATTACTTTGCCAACAAAGGTCCATCTAGTCAAGGCTATGGTTTTTCCTGTGGTCATGTATGGATGTGAGAGTTGGACTGTGAAGAAGGCTGAGTGCCAAAGAATTGATGCTTTTGAACTGTGGTGTTGGAGAAGACTCTTGAGAGTCCCTTGGACTGCAAGGAGATCCAACCAGTCCATTCTGAAGGAGATCAGCCCTGGGATTTCTTTGGAAGGAATGATGCTAGAGCTGAAACTCCAGTACTTTGGCCACCTCATGCGAAGAGTTGACTCACTGGAAAAGACTCTGATGCTGGGAGGGATTGGGGGCAAGAGGAGAAGGGGACGACAGAGGATGAGATGGCTGGACGGCATCACTGACTCGATGGACGTGAGTCTGAGTGAACTCCGGGAGCTGGTGATGGACAGGGAGGCCTGGCATGCTGCGATTCATGGGGTCGCAAAGAGTCGGACACGACTGAGTGACTGAACTGATCTGATCTGAGCTCTAATTTCTACAAGTTGGGAAGACATTCAACTGCAAAGGATCTTTCGTTTATTCATCCACCCACCTAGCAAGCATTTATTGAGGGCCTTTTTTGTGCCAGACACTCTTCCAGATGCCAGGGGCACAACACTGAGCAAACCAGATTTCTGTCCTTGTAGGATTTAGAGTTTGGTATGTGTTGGGGGAAGGAGAAGATGGGAAGACACAGAGTAAGTAAACAAACCAATAAATACATTATGTTAAATACATTATATGAGTTGGAGAACTGTAATGAGGATGAGATATCAGGGCTGCTGATGTAGAGTTGGGAGTTTACCAGTTTCCAACCACTGTCCGTGTCGGTAAGCCCCAATGAGCTTTTAAAAGCATTGGTTCTTGGAACTCACACCTGGAAATTTGGGGGTTTTTTTTAGCATTATGGCCAGGCCCAGAAATATGCATTTTCTAAGAGCTCCCTGGGAGATTTCAGCTGGCATACAGGTTTGGGACCAGCACTGATCAATGGATCTTGATTCTGTATCAAGCCACACAAGGGCCCAACCTGCCTGAAGCACATGGAGCAAGAGTCAGAGGACCGAGGATGGTGTCCACTCTATGGCACCTCACAGCCTGAAAAACGTCAGTTCTAATTATCTCATGCCATATCCAACTGACCTATTATTTTCTTGGAATAAACAGTGAGAAGCAAAATCATTTGTTTGAACCAAACAAATTGGGCCAAAAGAAGCTGTGATTCTCTAAACAAAGTTGACAGAGAAGACAGATGTTGAGAAGACCTAAATTCATTGAGTTGATTTCATCTGCAACAACCGAAATGGCTTGCTAACTTGTGGAAAAGCATGTTATCAAGATTTATACACGTGCAAATGTCAGAAGAATGGCCATTGTACTTTATAATCTTCTTGCCTTGGCAAACTCCATTCCAACTAATTTAAAAAAAAAAAAAGGACAAAAGAATTCATGATTGAATCTCCTCAGATTTTAATAGTAAAATCCATTCTTACTTAATTGTACCATCCATGAAACAGGTCTGGGTCCCTTGGATATAGTCGGCCCCACTAAATATTTATTGAAGAATCAATCAGTGCCTCAATCAGTCAAGCTTCCTTCAGTCTTTACCATCCAAGATACAATTAAAAGGAAAAGGAAGGAATTATCTGAGATTCAAGATGAGAAAATTCTATGGTAGTGACGGGTATATAGGGAACAGGCCTATATAGGGGATATTGGCCCCTAGAAAATTCTGCTCAGAGTGCCCAAGATTTAAACTTACAAAAATCATATTCCAACTTCACATTCATGGTCTTAACACTGCACATCCTTACACACACACACACACACACACACACACACACACACACTCCCACACACAGGTGCATCTCCACTGTTTACCTTAATGGAGGGTGTGATGAGGCTTCTCACCTTCAGGAAGCCTTCATTCTGGCAGACTGATCTGCGGGTGAGTTGATGAGAACCTGTTACAAGAGGAATAAGGAAACATCTCCCTACACCATGCACAGTGCCAATCTGATATTTAAAGGAACATAAATTCCTTTCTGTACAATGTCAAGGAAAAGGTAATTTGGAAGGAAATGAAATGGAAAGTTGGAATGGAGGCAAATTGGCAGTTCAGAACACTCCACTTGAACAATTCATCCTCAAATTGTGCCTCAAGCTCATCATTTGTAAAATAAGTATAATAATAGTTCTGACGTCGTACAAAGTGGAGATTTATAAAGTAATCAACTTTAAACACTTTGCAACAGTAACTGGCACACAGCAAGCACTCCATGTGTTTGCTATGATTTGTTTTTGTTCATCTGGTCACCTCCTACAAACACAGTTCCCTGGTTCCTAAGATATGTGGTAGGTGAACTCAGAAAACCAGAATCCAATGTCATTTTCAAGCTCATTCTGCGAGGGCCCTTGTGAAGAACTGTGTGTAAGCCCAACCCATGGTTGTATGGTTGCTCTTTCCTCCTCTTTCCCTAACCACATTCCCCACCCCATCATCCACACCACCCCCATACCATAGAAGAGGGAAAAAAGAGAAAACCCCACACCTTTTTGTCCCTTAAAGCAAAATCAACATAACCATTAAATCTCTTTGACAGACTTTGGCTCTTAACACAGCTGTTTTTGTTAGCTCTTGAGTAGCATGTGGGTGTTGCTTTCCCTTAAGTCCTTAAAAAACGTCTTTTTGGAATACAGTGACCCGCAATTAATAGCAAGTGATGACAAAAGCCATAGGGATACCAGTGTTGGCTCAGAATGGACCTCCTTGTGTAACCGCTTATGTAACACCCAGTCCCCCCCCCCCCCAGTTAGTCATGGCTGCCCTGGGCCTCTGCACCGTTGGTTACCACCACAGGGCGTCAGCTCTTAGGCAATTCCTCTTTAGCTTCAAGGGAACCACTGTTCATCCCTGTGCTTTCTGGGACCACAGCTCTGAACTCGAAAAGAATGGCATTTGGTTTTCTACAGAGCATTGCACATTCCAAGCCTCTCGAATCATTTCACAAAAGGAGACGTGAGTTCAGCAGCTCTGCCAGTGAACACAGCAACCATTCTGTCCTGACCAGACTGCACAGCCATGTTAATCAAGAGAGCACACAGCTCCCAGTCTATAGGCTGGCTCCCTGTGCTTTCTATTTGACACAGGGTAAGCCACTCATCCTCGCTTGCTGGGTACTCTCCCAGCATGAGCATTGAAAGTCTGAATCCTGGGAAACCCCTCCACCCTGGACAAACCAGGATGGCAAGTCACCTTCTGACAGGTAACCAAGCAGGCAGTTTCCAGAGCCTCAGAAACCATCAGACACACCCAGGACTGAGAGACAGCCCTCAGGCCAATGCTTCAACCGAAATAGTAATTACAGTTTATGAGCTGATCGGGGACAGACTAATGGGTTGGCCTCTGATTCTGAGTACCTGTGTGCTTTACATGGTTTCCATCAACTGCCTGGTCTATCAAAATCGGTTCAATTAAATCCATGCATCCCAGGACACTGAACATGATCTGCTGACATTTGCTTCCTCCTCCAGGCCCTGGCAAACACAGTTCAGTGATGGTGATTATGGAATTAAATTTCCCACCTTCCATTCTGACTGCTCTCTGGCCCTGACTGGATCTCATCTGCCAAAGAGGACTTTTCCTCTCTATCTGTCCTTTGATCACAAAAGGAGGTGGGTCTGGCCAGGCCTAGGTGTTGAGTTCCTATCATTTCAACATTTAAGTTAAAACCACACATACACTCCCATGTCTTTTGCAGAGAACACACACACTTGTAGCTGGACAACCCACTGCTACTCTAGACTGCTGTTCAAGGAAACTATTGTCTTGCTTCTAATTGTTACAGGTTGCAAAGAAATTGTCCTTGAAGATGAATGAGGTTGACTTCTACGAGCCATTTATGGACGAGCCCATTGCCATCCCTGACAAACCCTACACGGAAGAGGAGCTCGTGGAGTTTGTGAAAGAGCACCAAAGGTGCCCCAGATGGCATGCAGGGAGTGGCAGCAGGGCTGATCCAGGGCCTGGGGGATGGAGACAAGCCTCTCAGTCCCACCATTTCAGACCCCCAGGAGCAACAACCTGGAGTTAGTACCCCAGCAGAACTGAACTCAGCAGTGTGGCTTTGTTGGTCATTGATCAGTGGCTACATTTTCTGAATATGGGTTTACATTTCCAAGCAAAGTTAGACCACCTCCTCGCAGTGAAGAAATCACCTCATACAGTAAGATGTCACAAGTAAAATTCCACAATGATAATGATAGTGATTTAATGTTAGCATCCTAAAGTATGATGCCAGGTGCTTTGGGAAGCTATTTTACCTAATCTTCAACATTATGGGGGATATAACAAATTATACCTGAACTTTACAGATCAAGGAATTGGGCTCAGGGCAGTTAAGTAATGAAGCCAAGGATGAACATTTTGTGCATAGAACTTCTGGGAGACGAATATTTGATACCATTAGCACTAGCATGGATCAGCATACTTTTTTTGTAAAGGGCCAGAAAATAAATATTGCAGGCTTTGTGGGCCAGATGGTCTCTGCTGCAAGCACTCAATTCCACCATTGTAGTGAGTAAACAGTCATGGGCCATATGTAAACAAATGTGTGTGGCTGTGTCCCAACAGAAGTTTATTTATAAAAACAGGAGCCTTGGCTGGATTGGACCCACCATCTGTATGTAGTCTGCTGACCTCGGTTCTTAAGGGAGAGACAATACCAGAAACTGGAACATGGTGGTGGGTTTACCGCCTCATCCACCCAATGCTCCCCTCCTCCCAGTCACACGGGCTCACTGAACGTGGAGATTGGACCTACCAGTGATAGTCTGCTGAGCCCGGCTCTTAAGGAGAGACAGTACCAGAACACGGAACATGGTGGTGGGTTTACCGCCTCATCCACCCACCTCCCCTCCTCACGGTCACACGGGCTCACTGAACGTGGAGCATGATGACTCCATCACTGGGTCGGCCTTGGTCCCCACAGGGAAGCAGCACTCGGATGAATAAATACCAACAAGGCTAACAGTATTTGCCAACATTCAAAAAGAAGTCAAACTATGAGCAAAAGATAGATCCGACCTGCTCCTCCAAACGTCCTCAAGGGCTTTTGATCGATCACCCTGGTGATAAAACAACTGTAGCTCTGGGCTGTTTCCTCTCCTGGGTCTCCTGATTCTGGGCCTGCTCAGGGTTCTCAGGAGTGTCCCCTATCAGTGAGAAGGGAAAGGGCTTGGGCATAAGCTGAACCTGTTCCCTGTGACCCATTGTCTGTGATAGACTTTATAATCTTGGGCTCAAATGGGCCTATGAAAAGGCTTTAGGCCCAGCTCTGTGTCACACACAACAGGGTCGATCTGCTGTTTCCTTAATAGAGAAAACAAGTATGTAGGACTTGGGAAAGCGAACCAACATCTCATCCTACATTTCACTGTGCTGGGGCTTTGGTGTCAGCTGAGGTCATCTCTATTCAAGGAAGTTTATCTTTTTTTTTTTCTCCCCAGACCCACTCTACGTCGCCTGCGCCCAGAAGATATGTTTGAAACATGGGTAAGAAAGTGGCAAACTCTTTGTGCCTTGTAGAGATGAGTACATTCTCCAAGAGGAATACCCCTTTGAGTTCCAAACCTCAAACCAAGTCTTATTTGGTGTGGGTGTCTGGGGTGGTGGTGAATTTGACATGTGGACAGCATCACACTGAGTTACAACTCCATTCCCCTGGGCTGGCCACTAGGCAAAATCACTATATCTCTGAGCTCATTTCCTAGAGTAACTACTGGCTTTTATTCAATGGCCACCAGAAACCCAAGGTCACAGGTAGAAGCTCAGGCCACACATTCCAGACTTGGGCTCAAGTTCAGAATCTGCCACCTATTAGCTTTGTGTCCTACCTTAAATCATGTGGCCTTTCTGAGCTTTAGCTCCTGCGTCTAAAATCAGGCTTATTGTAGGGATGAAAGGTATGAAGAACCCAGACACAGTAGGTCCTCCATCAGTGCGTGGTAGCTGTTTTTGTAAATACCAACTCAAGGCACTGAAGAGTGCCAAGTCAGATTGTCCCCGAGGTCTATGTCAGACAGTATGTCCGGTGGGTTAGCACTATAAAGAGGGCCTTGACGATACACACCCCCACCCCAGCTTTATACAGAATTCAGTAAACAGTAACAACCAAAGTCTGTGAAGCTTTTTTCAAAGCATTTCATGTGCCCTTTTACTTGGATCTCTCAATAGTTCTGGAAAGTGATATAAAACAAGTGGCATTTTAGCTTCCTAGAAAAACTGACAATCACACAGATTAAATCAATTACTCAAAGATATATAACTAATAAGCATTAGATCTGGGACTTAAATTTAGACCACCTGGAACCAAATCTCTTGTTTTCTCCAGCATATATCCTAGAGTGGACCATGTCCCCATAAGGCAACATTTTGGCGGAGAGGGAGAGAAGGGTTGGTGGTAGGGAGAAAGAGATTAACATGGAAGCCTGTGTTTACTAATTCTCTAATTCAGAGTCTAAAGTGACAGCTGAACAGAATCATGGAGTAACTTGACACTCTCTGTTTTACTGGCATGTAACTTCTTTGGATATCTGAAGGTAAAACAAACATTTCACACCAAAGGCAAATAATTCAGTCTGGAGGAGTGGACTATTTAAGAGCAACACAGCACAATAGAAACATCTTTTCCTAATATTTAAACCTTTCAAAAATTTAACATTTAGGAGGTCTTGTTATTGGATTTTAAAATAACAAAAATGGTATAACAATGATTTAAAAATAATTAAAAATATTCTCACCTTTCACTTGAAAAATTTCAGACTTATAAAAAACAGTGTAACAAATTTCATGACCTCTTTACCCAGATTCCCCAAATGTTAACGTTTGGCTTTATTACATTCTCTTGATATAGAATTTTTCTGAACTGTTTGAGAGTAAATAGCAGACCCAATTCCCTTTTGCTCCTAAACACTTCAGAAGTTGTATAAAAACAGGAACTTTTTCTTACATAATCAGTGTGTGCATGCATGCAAAACTGCTTCAGTCGTATCCAATTCTTTGTAACCCTATGAACCTTAGCCCGTCGGGATCCTCTGTCCATGGGATTCTCCAGGCACGAATACTGGAGTGGGTTGCCGTGCCCTTCTCCAGGGAATCTTCCCGTCCCAGGAGTCCAACCAGAGTCTCTTGCGCCTCCCGTATTGGCAGGCAGGCTCTTTACCACTAGTGCCACCTGCGATGCCCACAGAGTCACAGTATGCTTACCCAAATCAGGGAGTTAATACTAATACCATTCCATGTTTAAATTGACCAGTCGTCACTAATATCCTATTGCAAGAGAAAACATTTGTTTTTTCCTGGCGAATGATCCAAACTTTGATCCAAGGCTTGTGTTTGATTGTTATGTTTTTTTAGTTGCCTTTAATCTGGAATAGGTTGTTGGTCTGTCTTTGTCTTTCATGAGACAAGGTACCATTTCAAATCGAGAGTGATTATTACTGTTCTGTTCAGCTATGCCTTTAATTCTTGTTTTGTTCATTCTTAAGAGATAAGTCTCTAGGTTCCTGGAAGGGAAACGCTGCAAAATCATAGAATCCTTCTCTCAGGCCTTTCCTCACTGAGAGAGCAGTATCCCACCCCAAACCACACCCCCATTGTAGGACAGTCCTGCTCCCTCCTTCTGATCATGGACACCTCTCAAATCACCCCCCTGCACACTGCTCTGAAGAAATGCTCCCTCTCCCGTATCAGAGGCAGATATTCAGAAAGGAAGTTTGCCGTCTGGCTTCAACTGGAAGGTTGCCAGTCTCTGCTTTCTTTTCACTTAATGAATAAGTTATAGCTTTTGCTATACTATAAAATAAAAGTGATGGCTCACACTTTCCACATGAGTATATATTCAACTGCTTTCTAATTGGAAAAGGGCTGTGTATTGAATTCAACCAGGCAGAGAAAAGGGCAACCAGAAGGGTTTAGTCCTTTCCAACAGCCCATCGTGGAATATCCATATGACATCCCCAGAAGCCCTAGCCAGCCCCTCATCCAAGTCTCCAACTAGAGAGAGAGGGCAGGACAGGCCACCCAGGGTTATCTTCGCATCCTGAAAGAGGAACAGAAAGCAGACTGTCAGAAGGACCTTGGGGAAGCCACTCGGTCCCTATCCCATCCACATGTACCCACTTTCAGGGGCTATTTGGCCACAGCAACTTACACTGCATAGGCTGAGGAAAGTGACCAATTTGTGAACTTCAAAATCTTGATCTTCAACACCCACTTGCTTAGACACTGCAAGATATTTAAATAAAATAGAAAAGCCAGGTAGGGCTAAAGCAACCATTGACTGGCTTCTCTCCCCAACTGTACAGGTTTTTACAGCAGTAAATCACAGAAAATATAACTTATTATTCCCCAAATACTGGGAATATTTGCTGTGTGTAAATCAGATAGCTATTTATTTACTTAGAATATTCAGTGAATGTCCAGACTCAGTGCTGACTTGTCCCTCTGCTTTGAGACTCCACCTCCCCACCGGCCCTCCATCCTGGCCAGTAGTCAGCCACAGTCCTTGGCAAAAGCCCACAGAAATTGGGACTCCGCAGTTCTTTCTGAAAGAATCTTCCCTTGGTTGCAATAGGAAAGTCGTTCCCAGAGGGGGCCAGGGATCTCCTCCAGGGAACCCCTACATCACTGATTGCCCCTTAGTTAGGGAATCACAGTTTTAACTATTTTTCTTCTCTTTGTATCTCTTCATTCAACATGAGAGCAAATGTTCCACAGAGACTAGAAGGAAACAGAGTTAAATATGAACAATGGTAATATCTGATTGGTGGGTGACTGATGTTCCATTTCTCTTCGGTATCTCTAATATTTGCTAATTTTCTTCAAGAGGTATGTAAGATTTTTATCACCATACTCTTTTTTAAAAAAAAAATTCAACAGACATTAAGAAGAACCTATTACATTGTGCTAATCATGCTATAAAAATAAGCATTGCTGTCCTGTCCTTAGGAATTCAGGGTTGAGTAGACGAAACAGTCCCAATAATAACAGAACACCAGCCCAGTGTGTTTGCTGCTATGACAGCTGCTGCCAAGTCACTCAGTCGTGTCTGACTCTCTGCAACCCCGTGGACTGCAGCCCACCAGAATGCCCCGTCCCTGGGATTCTCCAGGCAAGAACACTGGAGTGGGTTGCCATTTCCTTCTCCAATGCATTAAAGTAGAAAGTGAAAGTGAAGTCACTCAGTCGTGTCTGACTCTTAGTGACCCCATGGACTGCAGCCCACCAGGCTCCTCCATCCATGGGATTTTCCGGGCAACAGTACTGGAGTGGGGTGCCATTGCCTTCTCCCAGGGACATACAAAGTGCTAGCAAATCTACACTAAGGTAGTCATCAAAGTAACTCCCAAATTTCCACTTCTTTGGGGGATCTGGGGCTCAGACACTTGGCCTAAAAAAGCCCCTCCTTGGCCTCTTGCAACTTAAGAAAGACCAGCATTTGCAACATCTTCTGCAAAGCCTGTGGAGAGACAATAGATTAGCAGAGCCCATTCTCTCTCTTGTTGGTCATGTCAGGAAAATTTTTCCTCTACCCTCTTAGGTCTATTTCTTAGGCCCTGCAAATGAAACTGATAAAAGACAGATTAGCAAGAGGTAAAAACCACAGATTTAATTAGCTATTCATGCATGGGAGAAACGTGACTCAAGGAGGGGCTTATACACCATCTTAATGGGGAATGGGGGTGGGGTGGGGGGCAGAGGAGCACTTCTGGGAGAACAAAATGACTTTTTTGAATGATAAATGGGCCCTTAGGAGAATAGATGGCAGATACGATAATTTTGTGATAATGTCTGTCTGAGTGATGACAACTGAGTTCTTGGGGAGGCTCTGCTTTTAGGCAGATAAAGGATTTCAGGAATTTAGATGCCTTCAGCCAAAACAGTTTTATGTCACAGTGGCCTATTTGCGACCCCGTCATTGAGAAAGAAAAGGAATGGACTTTGGGGTCAGACAGAGCTGGCTTGAATCCCAGTTGTCATGTACCATCTCCATGGCTTTAGCTAAGTCACTCAATTCTTGAAGCATTAAATAGGAATCAGACTTTGAGATTCAGAAATACTGTATTTACAAAGTACCGATACATTGTGTGGCAAGTGGCAAATATCACTGTTGCCATTTTCACCATCATTATTATTTTAAGCCATAATCCCTTCCTTCAGAGAGCCTGCCATCCAGTTGAGAGAGATTTGTGCAATTAAAAAGGTTATTTCAAGGCAATGTGATGACTGACTGCGTGATCTGCACAGCAAAGGCTGTGGGTTCAGAGAAAGCCCCTGGGGTGTTCTCAGGCCAGTGGATGGTCAGCTTGGCTCTTCCCTCACCTTGCACGTTGGATTTACACTGAGTAGCCCTGACTTACCGGCCTGACCATGGATTCTTGCTCTGTGAGCTTATTATGGAAAATACCTGGCACTGAAAAGCAACTGCCTCTTTGCAGGTATTCAATACAGGTTTGTGTGCTGAATCTTTGAGATCCATAAAGAAAAAGGCTCTTTCTCTGGGTTATGGTTCTTCATCCAGGGGCCATCGCAGGCCTGGGGAGTGACAGCCATATTAAGAACAGCTTCTTAGCAAATTAACATGGATTCTTAATTCTAAAACTAATTTCTAAATGCACTGTAGAAGGGTACACAGATATGAAGCCTTCTTCCTAGAGTTAACACTGCTTACTTCCAACTGATGACAGGAGACAGAGTCACAGGGTAGCCTAATGAGAACTGATCAGGATATTCTGTCTGGCGATAATAGCAAATGTAAAACAGGGAAAGCTCAGACTCCCCTTCTGGTTGCCGTCAGATTTGTGTAATAAACCTGTACTCACGTATGCATGCACACACGTATCTGTAAAATTCAATTCCCCAGAGTCTGACCATGGCAGTGCCCACTCTCTTGGTTTTAATAATAATATTTTCCATGTAATCTCTCTTAGACCATTTGGAGGTTTTTGTCCATTCCAAACTCAAAGGAAAAAAAATTAGCATTTAGATAGGATTGCACCAGCATTAAAATTAACTGAAATGGAAACAGAGATCATGAGAGGTTTGAGATGCCTAGAGTTTTTTTTTTTTTTTTTTTCCCCTAGGATGATTCCAATATGACATTCAGGGCACCCAGTGAATCCCTCTGCCGGTGTCAGTGATAATCATATTCACTTAGATTTGTCCCTGGTGCCCCATTCTCATACAGCTTCCTCTCCAGGTCTCCTGAGGCTCACATTTCTCATAAGAGGGGCCCCTCCAAGCTCCTGCTTCTCCTTCTGCAGGAATAATCAGTGCAGAGACACAAGGTGCATATATGGTCCTTTCTGCTCAGGACAGAGAAACACGAGATGCACTTGGTTGCCCATGGATTTGAAACACTCTCTCTAGACTCTCTATCCCATTCCAGCCTCCACACACACTTTTACTGTCACACCCTCAACTTTCCCTAAGTCTAAATTCCAGAGTTTTCCTGCAGCTGCCCACTCTCAGGATCTATCCTGCTTTGGCAAGCAGAAAGGACCCCAAGGAAACAACTTGGGAGGTCACTCGCAGCAAAGCGCCCCCTACTGACCACACAGGTTCTGCTTCTTCAATAGGAGATGTCTTTAACAAAAGCACTACACAGGTGTAGATTCTTGTGTGAACAAAACAGACCCACATCCTCACTTATCTCATAGAGTCTCGTCTGCTACCTGTTTGAGGACATTTTCAGGATCTGTTAGCAACATTCGGAAGTTTCTATAATCTGGTATATCGCTGATTATATTTGCTGGCGGTGAATTCCTGAAACACAGACTGACACGCACCCGCGGAGGTGTGTCCAGAATGCTTTGTGGCTCTCGGAGCTCCTGATGAACCAAACTCACATTCTTCCTCATTTTGTCTTTTACTGCTGCTCTCCTGGATCCTCCAGCCCACGGGAGTGAGGCCCTTTTCATGCTAGTGTCTGTGTGTGGTTGGTGTTTTCCTGTCTTGCAAACCCATTGATTAAACTCCACAGTCTTCCCCGCGGCTCATCGGTATTCCCTTCCTGAATGTATGCCCCTGCGTCCACCCCGCTCCACCGCCTCCCATTTTCATTCCAGCCTCTGAGTCTGTCCAGGACTCACTCCCTGGTATCTTTCCACCCAAGAGAGTAACTTTGATTCTTCTCTCCCACAGGAAGATGATTTGAACGGAATCCATATTGTGGCCTTTGCGGAGAGGAGTGACCCAGGTAGGAACCCTACACCCCATCCCCACTCTTACACACCTTAAGCCAAAACTGACCTCTCTCCTTTGTCAGCCCTCACCCTTTCTTCCGTCATTTCCGGTCTTCCGCAAACCGCAAGGTAACGAACGCCCCCTGGTGGTAGCCTGTTAGGGATGATTCCACATTCAAATATGCACACAGCTAAGAGAGTATGCCGGAGAAGGCAATGGCACCTCACTTTCTTGCCTGGAAAATCCCATGGATGGAGGAGCCTGGTGGGCTACAGTCCACGGGGTCGCTAAGAGTCGGGCACGACTGAGCGACTTCACTTTCACTTTTCACTTTCATGCATTGGAGAAGGAAATGGCAACCCACTCCAGTGTTCTTGCCTGGAGAATCCCAGGGACGGGGGAGCCGGTCGCACAGAGTCAGACACGACTGAAGCGACTTAGCAGCAGCAGCAAGCGAGTATGCCGGAGAAGGCAATGGCACTCCACTCCAGTACTCTTGTCTGGAAAATCCCATGGACGGAGGAGCCTGGTGGGCTGCAGTCCATAGGGTCGCCAAGAGTCGGACACAACTGAGCGACTTCACTTTCACTTTTCACTTTTATGCATTGGAGAAGGAAATGGCAACCCACTCCAGTGTTCTTGCCTGGAGAATCCCAGGGACGGGGGAGCCTGGTGGGCTGCCGTCTATGGGGTCGTACAGAGTTGGACATGCCTGAAGCGACTTAGCAGCAGCAGCAGCAAGAGAGTATGACCCTGGAGAAGGAAATGACAACCCACTCCAGTATTCTTGCCTGGACAATCTCATGGACAGAGGAGCCTGGCAGGCTACAGTCCGTGGGATCGCAAAGAACTGGACACTACTGAGCGACTAAGCACAGCACAAGTGAGTATCAACCTCATTCTGCCTAGCTGCCTATTAAGAACCAAGGACTAAGGAGGAGGATGTTAAAACATCCTGGCTTTAAGGATGTGTATGTGGGTGCTGTGCTTAGTCGCTCAGTTGTGTCCAACTCTGCGACCCCAAAGACTGTAGCCCACCAGGCTTCTCTGTCCATGGGGATTCTCCAGGCAAGAATACTGGAGTGGTTTGCCATGCCCTCCTTCAGGGGATCTTCCCAACCCAGAGATCTAACCCTGGTCTCCCACATTGTGGGCAGATTCTTTACTGTCTGAGCTACCAGGGAAGCCCAAGAATACTGGAGTGGGTAGCCTATCCCTTCTCTAGGGGATCTTCCCAGCCCAGGAATGGAACCAGGGTCTCCTGCATTGAAGCTGAGCTACAAGGGAAGCCCCTGTGTATAGGAGGAGGGAGGTAAATTTCTGTTCACATTTAAACTTCATTTACCAATGTTGTGATCTAGCCTATATGAATTACAATCCTACCTTAAAATAATAACTGTGTATCCTTTGGTCTGCAAAATATTGTCTATGCCTGAGAAATTTCATAGAAAATATTCCATCAAATAATGAGAACTGGGCAAAACAAGCAGCTTATTTCTAAAGTACAAAATGACCCTATAAATGGGTGTTAACCTGGTCAAGTTTTTCCTGGTTTCACTCTTTTTAACACCAGTGGAGAGTGAAGGGCAGGAAAAATTAATTTTGCAGGTGGTAAAATTCTGGATTCCTACAGTAGTGCTCTGTAAATAAAGTTTCCCAAAGGGAAGGGTAAGCGGTGATTCTGAAGTGTGTTTTGGAAGACTTGGGGCAATCCAAAACGCAACCAGAGAAGGCAGGGAACTTCCTTTAGGATGGCTAAGCAGCCAGGTGATGAGGTGCCTGGGCAGGGTTTCCCAACCTGACAGTGCCACCGAGCCACCTGGGACTGACTGAAACAAGCTCTGAGCCAAGTGCTGATGCCCTGTGGGGTTTGGGAACCACTGTTCCGGGTAAGATACATTTGTATGGCATTTGCCTCAGCCTCTCATATATTCATTCATAAAGACAGATAAGGAAGTAGCGGGTCAGAGAAGTTCAACAAACTGCCCAAGAGTGCACAATGAGCTAGTGGGAGGCCACAAAGAGGGGACGATTGTCCCATTCATCAATATATACCTGGTTCTTGTCTGTGCCTTGACACAGAGTAGGTGCTTAATAAATACCTGTGAGCAGATGATTAGATATGCTGATGACTGGCTGAGACCGAGCCCATCTCGTCACTATCTGAACAGCATTTTGTTTCTTTGGTAAAACACTGTCAGCCTCCACAGTTTCTTACAAACTGAAACCCAGATGTTTTTATCATGCAATTTTTAAAATTGAGGTATAATCCACATACCATAAGATACACTGTTCTTTAAATATTTATGTATTTGGCTACCCTGGGTCTTAGTTGTGACCTGCGAACTCTTAGTGGCAGCATGTGGGATCTAGTTCCCTGACCAGGGATCGAACCCGCCTCTGCACTGGGAGCACTGAGTCTTAGCCACTGGGCCACCATGGAAGTCCCTAAGGTTCACCTTTCCTAAGTGTGCAATTCAGCAGTTTTACTATATTCACAAAGTTGTGCAAACATCACCACTATCTAATTCCAGAACACTTTCATCATCTCAAAAAAATCTCATCTCAATTAGCAGCCACTCCTATTCCCTTTTCCTCCACCCGCTGGCAACAACTCAATGTACTTTCTGTCTCTAGGGATTTGACTGTTCTGGATAGTTCATGTAAATGAAGTCATGTAATATGTAGCCTTTTGTACCTAGCATCTTTCACTTACTATAATGTTTTCCATATTCATCTGTATGTGGTATGCATCAATAATTCATTCCTTTTTAGGGTCAAATAATATTCCTCTGTATGAAAAACAAATTTATGCTCCAAATTATCTGAAAGCTTCCTTCCCATTTTTTTTCATTAATTTTTTGGAATGTTCACTCGTGTCCCAGTTTTCCCATCACTGACTTGCAGATTTGGGAAAACTCTTCAAGAAAACCTAATCTGTGTCCAAAAAAAATATCAGTACGATTCCAGCTTTTTTCCACAATTCTGGCTACCCCCAGCCCCTGGAGAAGAAAATAGCAAAGAAGCCAGTTGCCCAAGGTTTACAAGCTATAATCAAACCGAATGGGATCCCTGGTGTTGTGTGAACAGAGATGAAATGGCCATCAGCAGCAGCCTGCTGGCAAGACTCCAGGGGGCTTCCTTCCCCACCCCCTGCCCCCTCCCAGGATTGTGGGGAGGCCTGTCTGGCTCTCTGGAACAATGGAACAAAGAGGCCTCGGAGAAGCTGCAGGAACCTGTTTGACCGAGATTGCTGCTGTAATGAATCAAGCTTCTGAAACTACTTCCACCTCCTCCCTGTGCAAATATCCCTGGGCCCGAAGCCTTGTCTTGCCCCACAGGAGCCCATGCTGGGGCTTGTTACTGGGAAGCTGGAAGAAATGCACTGGGGGTGGAGGTTGGGGAGGGAGGATGGGCTCACAGCATCTTTCCTCAGGGAGAGAGAGGGTGGGGGACTGGCCCGCTCAGGGCTGGGAAAGAGAAAGACTTTTCTGTGAAAGTTCCTGACTCTGCGACTAGTCAGTCATTACTGCAGGTCACTGATGTGTAACCAGGGCAGAGGGGCCTGACTGCAGGACTAGGAATTTCATTCCTACCCAGACAGTACTTCCTGATATAGCTGCTCTTGCTAACAAACTCCGCGGGGCCCATTGCACCAACCAAACCCCTACCCAGTCACCAAAGACAATAGTACAGCTCTCTTAAAGAGCTAAGAGTCTGGAGAAAGTGTGCTCTGGGCTTTATGGAGGTGGTCCTATTTGGTCCTTAAAGCCACCCTGTGATATATGCATGATGATGATCCCCCCAGCATCAGATGAGAAAAGTGATTCTTAAGGGTTAAATGACTTGCCCAAATCACTTGCTGTATTCAAGCCAAGATTCAAATTCTGGCAAGCTGTCTTGACCTCTGACTACATCGTGATTCTGATAAAGATGAGGATGATGGTGACTTACTGTATTCTTAGATGAAGTAACCCCATGTGGGAGGTACTACTTTTATTTTTACAACTGATGAAGCCGAGGAGGCCCAGAGCAGCTGACTTGCTGGGGAGCAGTGGATCTGGAATTAAACTGAGCGCTGACTGGGTGCATAGCCCCACCCTGAAACACAAAGCCCTACTTCGTGTCTACCCATCTCTCAGAATTACTACCCTGCAGAGTCTGAGTGACCGTTTAGCCTGCCCTCCTTCCTCTCCGCTGTCCTTTACCACCCTCTGCACCTCCAACATTTGAAAAGACCCAAAGAAGTTCAGTGAAGCACTCAAGATGGCACGGTTAGAGGCATAGCAGGCACAGGAGTTTAGATTTCTGGATGGCTCCTTTGGGCACTGTCCACCCAACCACACTACCTCCCTGGGGTCGCCCCAGCCAGCTGCGGGCTCTGAGCAAGGGATGGGGGAGGTGGGAGCCAAGAGAGTAAGAAAAAGAAGAGGGAGTGAGGAGAAAGGAGCCACCTGGAAGCTTGAGAGCCCAATCAATGAAGAAAACTTCCTCCCCACTGATGCTCCCAGATTTGGAATCTACGATTATTCAGCAGCAGCAGTAATAAAGGTCTCTCCGAGTGACCTGTCTCTCAAGGACTCTTCCAGCGGTTCTGACAGTCCCAGTAGAGGACTTGTGTTCAGGGATTGCAGACCCTGCCTGCTCTCTGGCCCTGAGCACAACTGCTGGATCTCTTCTGCGGTGAGCTCTCCTCCCGGTTGCGACTGCAGGCAGGCCTGGCTGGAAATGACCTTTACAGCTCTCTGGTCTTGCCCAGTGCCCTGTGGTGCTGCCCGGCTTCCTCTTCCACAGCCTCCTCTCAGCTCTTGCGCTCAGAATGCAGCCAGATCTACTGTTTGACAGGTGTGAAAATGATCCATCTCCCCTGCCGCCCCCAGAGGTGTCTGCATCAGGCTGACATCTTTAGAGCACTGGATGAAAGGGTCACAAAGTGGCATTTCTACATGAGCTCATGCTGGATGGATATGGGCACCGGGGACATCAGCACTAACAAGCTGGAGATGCACTGAGATGCACTGAGGCTGCTGTCTGAGTCTATGGAATACAACCAGTGAGGGGCCCCTAGTGCAAGGGTCCAAGCCCTTGTTCCAACTGAGTTTCAACAGCCTCAGTTTCTTGTAAAATGTTTTTGACACTAGTTGCCTCAAATAGGAAGACTGACTGCTTAATTGAGCTTCCAAATTTAAATTTGATCAAATTTAAAATGCAGTTCTTGCTAAATATAGTTCCAAGCACTGAAATATCTGCATATTTCATCTTCACGGCAGCCCTGTGCTTATAGGTAGTCATCGTCGTTCAGTCGCTAAATCGTGTGTCTGGCTCTTTGTGACTCCATGGACTGTAGCCCATCAGGCTCCTCTGTCCAAGGAATTTCCCTGGCAAGACTACTGGAGTGGGTTGCCATTTCCTTCTCCAGGGGATCTTCCCAACCCAGGGATTGAACTCGTGTCTCCTGCACTGCAAGCAGAGTCTTTACCACTGAGCCACCAGGGAAGCCCTGGTAAGCAATAGGTACTGTCTTTATCATCTTCCCTGATATGCAGTTAGGGAACAAAGGTATGGAGACATTAAGCAGCATCCCTCGGTCATATGACTAATCAGTGGTAGAACTGGGATTCCAACCCAGGCAGTCCAGCCCCAAGCCCTGGACTGTAACCGCCACCTCTGCTCCTGTACCCTTTGCCTTGCCCACCAGTTCCGGACCCCAAGAGCTCGGGTTTCCCAGATGGCGCTGGTGGTAAAGAACCCACCTGCCAATGCAGGAGACATAAGAGATGAGGGTTCGATCCCTGGGTCGGGGAGATCCTCTGGAGAAGGGCGTGGCAACCCATTCTAGTATTCTTGCCTGGGAAATCCCATGGATAGAGGAGCCTGACAGACCACAGTTGCAAAGAGGCGGACACGACTGAAGCGACTTAGCACATATGCACACACACACGAGCTAGGAGACAGAGAGGAGGAGCGCTGTGGTAAGGACTGATAGGGTGTGCTAATGTCTCAGGGGCCAGCTCAGGACTGTGGGGCCCATACCATGACCCCCATCTCTCTCTAACAGGTGACTGAGTGACTCACCTTGTCAGGGACATGCTCTCAACCTTGTCTCCCACGGCTCCCAAAGGGCCCAGGTTCAGACGCCATGCTGCTGCTTACGCACTGAGTGGGCCTTTGAGAGGAGACCTCTCAGGTGACTGCCCTCCACACCTCTGTGTCCTGGCATCTGGCCCTGGATCTGATACACGTGGGCACACAGGATATACCCGCCCAATGACACCAGGAGCCCTCCTACTAATGAAGGATGAACATAGTGAAGAACACTTGACATGAGTTAAATGCTGATGGAGTGGGAAAGAAAGAAGACAGGGAAAATCTTTGCAGTCTCTTCTGCAAGTGCCTGGCATGATAACAATAGTATCATTTTTATCAACAAGCCCCCAAGGTCACAGGGAAGCTCTTTTCTCCATTGTCAGTTGAGATAGAAGCCCCAGAGAGGTTAAGTGACCTGTGCAGGGTTTTCTAAGTCCAGACACAACCTGCAAGCCACGTGATGCCTGCTTATTTGTGTCACCTCCCTCAGAAGCAATAGTCACAGGACTTCGCCATCCAGCCCGGTTCCCCAAGCCTAGGCCTGTCTCCAGGAGCGAGACTCCGAGTCCCATAACTGCACCTGGGGTAGCAGTGTGGGAGCGGGGGTGTCTCCAGCGTATTTATGGGATGAGCACCGCCAGCCCCTGAGGATGGGTCAGGAGGACAGTGTGAGGGCCTGGTGGGCAGCGTGCAGAGGGCCTGGACCTGTTACTGCAGGGCCCTTGCTGGGTCTGAGACACACGTGTGTCTGCCAGACAGGCCCTGGCTCCTGGCACGGCTGGGACTGGCCTGGAACTGGTCCCCCAGGGCTTGTGCAGCCTCATTCCCACCAGGCCCTCCCTGCCTGGGAAGGAGGAAAGCATAATCATCATCGTCTCCTCCCATAAAGATGTGATTCCCAGAGGCCTCCTGCTTGCCGTGGGAAACCTGGCTCAGCCTGAGCCCTCGGCTCTGGGTCGTGGGATCTCAGGGTCCAGTCTCGTCTGGCAGGGAAGGAATCAGAGCTCTCACCGCATCGGGCGTGCCACGCATGTGTGCTCAGTCATGTCCTACTCTTTGTGACACCATGGACTATAGCCCAGCAGGCTCCTCTGTCCATGGAGTTTCCCAGGCAAGAATATTGGAGTGGGTTGCCATTTCCTCCTCCAGGGGATCTTCCCGATCCAGGGATCAAACCTGCATCTGGTTTATTGTTTTTTTTTTTTAATTCATTTATTTTTAATTGAAGGATAATTGCTTTACAATATTGGTTTGGTTTCTGCCATACATCAACATGAATTAGCCATAGGTGTACATATGTCCGGGGTTTCCCAGATGGTGCTAGTGGTAAAGAACCCACCTGCCAATGCGGGAGGCGTGAGAGATGAGGGTTTGATCCTGGGTTGGGAAGATCCCCTGGAGAAGGAAATGGCAATCCACTCCAGTATTCTTGCCTGGAGAATCCCATGGACAGAGGAGCCTGGCAGGCTACAGTCCATGGGGTTGCAAAGAGTTGCACACGACTGAAGCGACTTAGCCCACACATATATATGTACATATGTTATCTGTTACAGAGCCCAAGTTTGAGTTCCCTGAGTCAAACAGCAAATTTCCATTGGCTACCTATTTGACGTGGGCTTCTCTGGTAGCTCAGACAGTAAAGAATCTGCCTGCAATGCAGAAGACCGGGTTCATTCCCTGGGTCGGAAAGATACCCTGGAGAAGGGAATGGCAACCCACTCCAGTATTCTTGCCTGGAGAATCCCATGGACAGAGGAACGTGGTGGGCCACCGTCCATGGGGTTGCAAAGAGTCGGACCCAACTGAGCAACTAACATATACACATATATATTTTAAATATGGTAGTGTTTATGCTTCCATACTACTCTCTTTATTCATCTCACCCTCTCCGTCCTCCCCCTCGCCTATGTCCATAAATCTGATCTCTATGTCTGTATCTCCATTGCTTGCATTCTTTACCACTGGCCTCTCTTCTTTATTTGGATCCAGCTCTGAAATTCCAGGCACACTCAGGGAAATCACTGACAGCCAACAGAACAGGCTGTGGCTCAGCTGCAGACTAGAAAGAGGGGAAGGGGCCCATGACTACTGGGTGAGGGGGGGCAAAGGCCAGCCCATCAGCCCCCAGGTCCACCCATGTGTCTCCCACTGCCCATGCCCTCGCTTCCCTCACGTGGATGCTTTCACTCCTGGTGCTTGAATCTCAAGCACAGACTTGAGCAAGAAGATGCAGCAGTTTGGGTCAGTGTGTGGAGACCACATGCTATGGACTATGGAAACAGTCCATACTGTTTCAGTCCATACACCTCAGGTGTATGACCAAAAGGTGTAGACCAAAGACCTGAGTTAGAATCCTGGCTCTGCCACTTGCTGGTGTGAGATGCTGGGCAAATCAGGCACTCTCCCTGCATCTGAATTTCATCCTCTTTAAAATGGAGATAATAACATCTTCCGACCCTTCATCAGGATTAAATACAAAGATTAAATGCAAAAGTACTTAACAGCCAGTAGCCAGTAAACGCTTGAGAAATACTGGTAAAATCAAGGTTGGGCAACATGATCACAGGCTTCCTGCATATAAAGAACAATGCCCTGTGTGCTTAAAGGAAGAAGTTGGGAGATGGACTTCTTGAGAAAAAAGGAAATTTCAGTTTGATGAAAGAAAACAACTCTTGGCTGTCTGGGTTACTGATTCTGTACTAGACCTTTAGGGAGGCCAGAGGGTCTCAGTGCTGGAAATATTCAAGAGAGAAGACAGACCAATGTTCTGGGTGGGGCTATCTATACACCTGCCTGGATATGTGGGATATTTGGGAATCCCTTCTGGCTTTGAGAATGGTGGCTTCTCTAACTAATGACCACAGAGAATAGCTCTCTACTTTCAATGGTGAAATATCTGCTAGTCTATAAATCTCAATAATATTTCCTCTTTTTTTCTTAATCTACCTTTTAAAAAAGAATTACAGGCTATTCTTTTTGAGAAATACATGGTCACAGTCTTAAAAGGCCTCTAAGCTGGGTATATCATTGATAAGAAAATGTTCATTAATTTCAAACTCATTCATTCATATAGTTGCAACTATGAACTAGTCTTGTGCTTAACATTGAATTACGAAAGTGAAATATGGCTCCCAATACCTGCTTTCTTGGTCAAAAAGACGGATCCACAGTGGATGTGTCCCTTTTCCAGGACACCTGTTTTAAAATGAAACAGAAGTGGTCCCTAAGAAGAAACTGAACTTGTAAGTTAAAATTTTAGTGACTAAATACATATGAGGGCAGTGTGGCTGTCTTAATTCTGCTTTCACAGATGAATGAGAATTCATTCCAACAAGGATTTCAGGCTGGGGATTAATGGAGGTAAATAGGGCTTGCGAGCCTTGGATCAGGAATATAAAAATTAACCTAATGACTTTAAAACAAAGTAAGTAAACCTTGCTTTAATCCTGCACTGAGGCAAGGTTCTCAGAGTCATAGAAGCTGCTGTAGCCACCCCTGCAGCCTTCAATCAGCAACAGGGACCAGAAGGAATCACTCTATAATATACCACCTCCTGGTGTAACTGCACAGGAAAATGTCTTCTCTGCCACACGCGGCCAAAACTGTATCTAGCCCACCCTTGTGCCCAGATCACTGCACTTAAGGCATATGCACTGGATAAACAGATGAACGGCCAGGTTCCTTGTATTCAGACAGAAGAATGTCAGAAAATTTCAGAAGAATAATAACTAAGCCTTCCTTTGTGTCAGGCACCATCTAAGTGCTATAGACACGAACTCATTTAACTAACAATCAGTCCACAAAATCGGTACTGTTGTTATCATCCCCCTTTTACAGACAAGAAACCAAGACATTAAATGACTTGCCCTAAGTCACACTCCAAACAGCAGACCCAGGATTTGGACCATTTGGCCCAAGTGTCCACATGTTTAAGAATCAAGCTGGGCTGCCTCCCTGAAGAACAGGTTCTGTTCTTGGAAATATTCAGGGATGCAGAGGGAGTAGCCCATTACAAAATACATCATCCGGAATATCAAAAACTGCCCTTGACTCTGGATGAAACTTCCCAACGTTAATGGCAATTCATTTGTTAATTTATTTGAGGCATGTTTTTTGAGCTGTCCTCGCTCCTCCATAGGCACAAAGAATATTCTCCTCACAAAAAAACCTTTCTGTATTTTTAAAAACAAGCATTAAACCACAATTTTGACTTATCTTGTTTATGTAAAAACTCCAGATCATTTGATTTTTCTTGCAGGACCCAATTTTTGTTCCTTCAATCTTTCTCTTTTTATCTCCAAACCTGCTCTGAAACAGAAATGTCCCTGTATGGACATTCCTATTTATAAATCGTGATATGTGGGTTTTCCATCAGAAACGAGCAGTGCCATCTTGCGTGTTCGGCTTCCGTTCAGATCTTCTTCCTCTACACTTGTACCTAGACCCGTTTCTGCCTTCCCTTACGTCAGTCTTTTGCACTTCAGCTTTACTTTCTACATGAATTCCAGACTGTGCTGTTGAATTTCATCCTCTTTGTGAATTTCTGATTTGTCACATGTGATTCTCGCTTTCCAGAGTACTGGCAGCCGCACCTTATTTGTAGCCATCCATCTCTTCTCGGCTGCTGAAAGTGGTGACTGAAGCTCTTGAGGAAAAACCCCCCAGTGCAGTCTGTGTATTTGATGATACATAAACCCAGAGATAACCCAGGTGGCACCATAGTCCCTGTCCTGTGACACAGCAACATGCCCAGAGAAGGCAGATTCATAGTGTCCAGGTAGCAGCAGCCAATGGCACTCTGGAGGGACCTTCTCAGCCACACCTGCAGGCAGCAGGAGGAATAGCCCCACCTCCACTCCCACCCCTACAGTGATAGATGTTAAACTCTAAAGCACAAAACCCCATCCATCTCTGTCATACAGTCTAATTTGTCATACAATTCAGAGGATAGATGGAAAAATCACCCAGACCACCCAGATCTCTGCAGGATAGGGCTGCAGGCCATAAAGACCCTCTTCTCTGCTAGAGGTAGCTCTGCCTTCCAGGTAACAAGGGCTGAGGGGTCCACTCTGAATCTTTAGTATGATTTAGCCACACTTAAGGAGAAGGCGATGGCATCCCACTCCAGTACTCTTGCCTGGAAAATCCCATGGACGGAGGAGCCTGGTGGGCCACAATCCATGGGGTCGCAAAGAGTCCAACACGACTGAACGACTTCACTTTCACTTTTCACTTTTATGCATTGGAGAAGGAAATGGCAACCCACTCCACTGTTCTTGCCTGGAGAATCCCAGGGACGGGGGAGCCTGGTGGGCTGCCGTCTATGGGGTCCCACAGAGTCGGACATGACTGAAGCAGCTTAGCAGCAGCCGCAGAAGCAGCCACACTTAAAAAGACTACACCCACTCAAAGCAGAGCTGCTAAAAATAGTGTGCATTTTGCCTAGAGTGTATTAGGGAAGAGGAAGTGCAGGGAAAATACTTTCCCAAGAGGTCCCAGGTAGCCAAACAAAGGCTAGGGTGCCTGGAGAGAGGAGAGGTGTGTTCAACAGAGGCTGCAGAGAGGGGTTCAAATTGACTGGTGGTGTTAGTCACTCAGTCGTGTCCAACTCTTTGCGGCCCCATGGACTATAGCCCACCAGGCTCCTCTGTCCTTGAAATTCTCCAGGGAAGAATACTGGAGAGGATAGCCATTTTCTTCTCCAGGGGGTCTTTCTGACCCAGGGATGGAATCCCTGTCTCGTGCATTGCAGGCAGATTTTTTACTGTCTGAGCCACAGGGAAGCCAAATTGATTGAATGCCGTAGACTTCTTTTTCAGTATGTGGTCCACCCAGCATGGGGACAGGTCTTCCTATCTGTGTGTGTGTTAGTCACTCAATCATATCCAACTCTTTGCAACCCCATGGACTGTATAGCCTGTCAGACTCCTCTGTCCATGGAATTTTCCAGGCAATAATACTGGAGTGGATTGCCATCTCCAGGGTATCTTCCCCACCCAGGATTGAACCCAGGTCTCATGAATTGCAGGCAGATGCTTTACCGTCTGAGCTACTAAGTCATCACTGGTCCCCTTCATCCCAATTGCTGGGCCTCTTCAGATTCATCTCCCCTCAACCTCATCTATATCCCCCCAGAGAACTCAGTGAGGCCTCCTTACAGTCTTCTCTGTCCTAGGGCTCTTGAACCAGAGGGTTCACCAAGAGACTCTGAGGTCTTTCCATTTTCCTGAGTTTTATTCTAAAACAAACCATGAGTCCCCTATATTCTGGGATTCCCTGAAATCATGGAGCTTTTATATGTGGACACATGGGCGTGCTTTTTCCAGCACCTGGACTTGTACACACAAACACGTACACACCGGCACAGAGCTTATTCTCAGGGACTTGTTACAACCTAAACTCTTTGTTACTGATTGGGAGTTGGGGAGAGGGATGCTAAAGATTTAGGCTATGCTTTCTCTTAATAAACATTCCTTTTTTTCTTACTAAACAAAATTTTTGTTTATGACATAAAGTTTCTGTTTTGTAGTTCTTCAAGGTTTAGGCTTTCTGTGCTCTTGAAGCCATCAGCTTGTCTTAATGAGGCTTGTATTTGCTTTTCATATGAATCATCCTTCCCCTGGTGGGCAATGAATGCTATGAATTGAATAAGAAGAGGGCAGAGCTCTCAGGGAAATAGTGAGAGGGAGGAAGGGAACCCCATTCACTAAATCAGAGCTTTGAAACCAACTGTCATAAAGAACCTACCTGCCAATGCAGGTAGACGTAAGCGATGCGGGTTTGATCCTGGGTTGAAAAGATCCCCTGGAAGAGGGCACAGCAACTCACTTCAGTATTCTTGCCTGGAGAATCCCATGGACTGAGGAGCCTGGCAGGCTGCAGTAATGGGTCACACAGAGTCGGACACTCTGAAGCGACTTAGCACGCACACATCAATCAGAAGCCCACTGGTTTGAAAGTTTTAGGAACTCCAGATTGTAGAAAACTAAGGATCCAGGCGAAAAGTTCTTGGTCAACAGAGTGAATGTCCTGGGGAACTGGAACTCTGAGGGATAACAAATTATCTGTTTTAAGAGATGGCGCAGAGCACTGAGGACCAGACTGGAGTTTCTCTGTTCTGGGGTTGCACTTTCTGACTCCTAGGCTGGTCAATTTTTACAGGCAATTTAGCAAACGGAATTTAGCTTTGAGTTACAACCAGACACTTCCCTGTGAAACTTTTAATTTCTTTATTCAAAATGTTTATTGTTTCCTTTGAATAAGCTGCTTTGTGTCTGGACGTCTCATCTGGCTCACTTTATAGAATAATCCTATAATTGAGGGTATGCACCAAATAACCTAAGGAACCCTCATGGAAAAGCGGCACTCTGCTTTCCCTCTTAGAAACCATGTATGCGCAGAGCTTACTCAACCTTCTTGCCTCCTGCTTCAGATGGCTATGAGTTCCTGGAGATCCTGAAGCAGGTTGCCCGGGACAACACAGACAACCCGGACCTGAGCATCGTATGGATCGACCCCGATGACTTTCCTCTGGTGAGTGGCTCAGACTGGGGCCTCGTCCTTGGTCACCGTCAGTCTCACATTTGCGTTTAGCATGAGAACTGGATGGAGGTGAAATAGGAGGGGCCCTTGCAGAAGCCCAGTGGCTGCCTCTACGCAGTGTGAAGGTCTTAGCCCCTGGACAGCACTGCACTCAAGGCCCGTTGCCTACACTGACCTGGTAAGACTTACTGTTCTCACCCCCTGGAGGCCACAGTTCCTCTGGGGCCCATTCAAGTGTGGGTGAAATTCTTCTGCCAACAGTTCCATAGCTGCCTAACACCCCTTGCTATAACCTTTTTCATGTTCTGAGGGGAACCATCACTCTGAGGCAACCCGAGTTTCTAAACCTTCAGAGATGAACATTCTGCATGGAGTTAAGGACAACTTCTGGGAAGGCAGGGACCTTGTCTGTCTTGTTCATCATGCCCTCCTAGCATAATATCTAGCACCTGTTGAATGTGTAAGGCCCTTAAACTCTTGCTGGGTCAATGATCAAAGCCTTGATTATGCTTCATTTTAAACAGAATAAACAGAATTTGTAGCAATATGTGAGCCCGGTGGTAATGAATGTAGCTAATATAGTCTATTATATGCCCAGAACTATGGTAAATGCTTTATAAGCATCATCTCATCTAATCCTCTCAACAACCCTATGAAGTACAGACCATTATAATACCTATCTTACAGGATGACAACTGGAGAGGTTTAAGCTGTAAGTGGTATATATGATCTTCTAACCTAGGTCTATGTGATGCCAAAGTTTGGTCTATTGGTCAATAGACTTTAGGTTGAGCTAAATGCTGATACTCAGTACTAGCTATCATTAGGATATAAATGATAGGGACTCCCCTGGTGGTCCAGTGGTTAAGATGCCACACTTCCACTGCAGGGGGCATGGTTCCATCCCTGGCAGGGGACCAAAAATCCCACATGCTTTATGGTGAGACAAAAGATAGGAAAAAAAAAAAAGAATATAAATGATCTCTGTCTTCTTCCAGGAATTATCATTTGTTGCATAGGTCACAATTGATCAAACTATGATTAAATATACAAAAATGAAGGGTGTCAGTGATCTCAGGGGTCCTGCAACCCAATCCTACATAGAGGGTGAGTGAATCAAAGGCAGAGAATTCCATGTCACCTAAGGTCAGTGTCATAATTCCGGGCAACCATAACAAAGTCATGGCCTTATAAGATGCTGTATATTATAGTTTTGTTTGTTTAGCTGTTACCTGGCTTTAGTTCTCATTTACCTGAACTATTTTGTTTTGCAAGCTCACAGATGGTTGCTTTTCTCCTGACCTGCTCTGTGTTTGCCTTGCTTTTGCAAATGAGAAATCTTCAGACTTCTGATTTCCAAGTTCTTGACTATCCTCTAGTCCCCATAAGACCATATATTTGTTTGGGAGATTTTCTACCCCTGAGTATCTCCATTTTCTTACTTCATGGCCCTTTACTCGTTGAGTCCTGCCCCAGTCATATATTGGTCCACATGAACCCAAGTCTGTCTGAATGGAGAAGGCTTCTTATTTCTTGCATGCCCACTTACGGCACACCACTGCTTTCCCAGACGTCTCACGAGCAAAGGGGCTCAAGGTAAGGGGGTTTTAAGTGAGATATTGTGGAGGGGAATGGCTCCTTCACCACACATATAAAAGAGCCACAGGGAATTTGGGGAACAACTCTGGACAATCTCTGTAATATTCTTCCTTCCAGCTTTAGAAGCTTCTATATTACATGCTTTCATAGTTTGTGTTATGACATCTTTTTTCCATGCTTATTTAAAGTGCTGAATGCCAAGTCTTCAATTTCCTCCATGCCCACAGCTGTTTTGGAGACCTTTAACCAATGGTGGCCTCATTACTGTGATGGGATGGCAGGTGGGTCCAGCCACAAAAAGTGGCTTGAACAGGGGATGATGCCTGCTGTCTAATTTTATTTTTTGTTGCTACAGCTTGTTGCCTATTGGGAAAAGACTTTCAAGATTGACCTCTTCAAGCCACAGATTGGGGTGGTGAATGTGACAGATGTGAGTATACCTCATGAAAGCTTGCTCAGATAACTTCCACCTGCCCTGGTTTCTGCCACACAGCCCAGACTGTGAGATCCTGTATAGGAGTCCAGCCCCTCATGAAATAAGCAGGACCCTTGGCCTTGCTAAAGCTCAGGAGACTTGCCAACATGGACCGATCCTAGTCTGAGTCAGGGGTGGGGTCAGGGCAACCAAAAATACTTTTGCTTTTCACCTTATATCCTACCATTCTCTTTTTTAACTGTTTTAATGTAAGCAGAATTTTAATCATTATTAGTGATTTTAAAAAGTGACAAAGTGAAAGTCACTCAGTCATGTTTGACTCTTTGTGACCCCATGGACCATATATAGTCCATGGAATTCTCTAGGCCAGAATACTGGAGTGTGTAGCCTTTCCCTTCTCCAGGGGATCTTTCCAACCCAGGGACTGAACCCAGGTCTCCTACATTGTGGGCAGATTCTTTACCAGCTGAGCCACAAGGGAAGCCCAAGAATACTGGAGTGGGTAGCCTTTCCCTTCTCCAGGGGATCTTCCTGACTCAGGAATCGAACTGGGGTCTCCTGCATTGCAGGCAGATTCTTTACCAATTGAGCTAAATTGGTAAATTTAGCTTCACAGGGAAGCCCAGTAATTTAAAAATTAGTTTACAAAATAATAAATGTAGAATTTCCCAGGTAACTGAACATCTACCAAGAGAGTGATAGGACATTGCTAAAAAATACAAAAAGAAAAACATTGCTAACTGGCTATATAAACAAACAGTGGAGGGATTTCCTGGTGGTTCAGTGGTTAAGACTCTTAGCTCCCAATGCGGGGAGCATGGGTTCAATCCCTGGTTGGGGAACTAAGATCCCACATGCTGTGTGTCTGATAAATAAAATAAAACAATCTGTAAAAAATTAAAAAAAAAACAGTGGAATATATATATAATATATAATGCAATGGAATATAGATTTCCTTTTATATTGCACAAACAGGACTACAAACAGCAAACACTACACGTACCGTTTGCTACTAAGCATTTCTGTTTAACGGACTTTCCAGGTGGCATAGTGGTAAAGAATCGCTTGCCTGTGCAGGACATGGGTTCGATCCCCGGGTCGGGAAGATCCCATGTGCACACATTCCTGATAAGTGTAAGTGACCTGGGGTTCACTGAGCACAGTCGCTTGGAACCCACTGGCCTGGCTGACCCTTAGTGTGCTCACTCGCACACTCCTTCTGTCTCTGGATGCAGGCTGACAGTGTGTGGATGGAGATTCCCGATGATGATGACCTGCCCACAGCTGAGGAGCTGGAGGACTGGATTGAGGATGTGCTTTCTGGGAAGATAAACACTGAGGATGATGACGACGATGAGGAGGATGAAGAGGACAATGACGATGACAATTCTGATGAAGAGGACAATGATGATAGTGACGACGACGACGAATAGCCTCCAACTCCAGATGAGTCTCACGAAGACGAAACCACGGCTACCCACTACCATGCAGACAGCACAAGGCGGCAGGCAGCACACAGCCCCGGCCCGCATCCAGCCAGTTCCTTTCCCTTTACCGACATCTCTTTCCCCACTTCTTTCTCATCAGATGTGCAACTCGGCAAATGCCTTTCTAAATCCAGCAGTCCCGCTCGCTCAGCAAGGACAGTGGGGAATTATTCCCATGTTGGCTGTCTTGATTGTTATGAAAAAGCTTTCGTTCGTTGTCAGATCATCAGTGGCCATGGCAGTGCCCGAATCTGGTTGTCTAGAGAGAGTAATCCCCTAACACCTCAATTCAAGTTTACTCGTTTGACTATGATAGTAGCAGAATGGACAGCTTGCTAAGTCACAAGCACAGCGTGACCTTACAACAGAGCCCAGGGAAGACACACAATCCATTTAGCCCCTGTGCTTAGAATATTAGTTAGGATCCCTCCTCAAGCCGAGAAGATCCCTTTTAGGGAAGGCTCAGTCTTGGAAATAAGTTTTGTAAATCAGCTTCTCTTGGTTCTATTAAACTTATTATTTTAGGTGTAGGTCCGACCATTATGAACTCAGATCCGAGCCTTTGGATGGCTATTGAGAGGTTCTGAAAAACATGCGTGCTGATTGTTGCCATCATTTCTAGTATATTAGGATATTGGGATGGGAGGTTGATTTGCTCTCTGAACTTCCCTGTAGATGACCTTCATTCATATACACACAGGGGTTGGGGGAGCTAGAAGGATTAAATGTTTTTAATTCTTTCTGATGTCTTTAGGTCTCTGATTGGGTCAGCTGGTGTCCTAGCTTGAGCTGGGATCCTGATATCCCTCTGTCTTGTCGCTGCTAGTCAGCCTTCCCATTCAGAGTCCAAGTTGGTTTTTCCAGAGGGCGATTCCCTCTCCATTGATCAGTGCTCCCACAGGTGAACAGGACAACAATCATTAGGATTCATAACGATGCTCTGAGGCACTGAAAAAAATCCCCATGTGCCTTTCAAACTATCTAGAAGTTATATTGTGTTCTGTAGTTTTAGCATTGGGTGTGCATTCTAATGTTCTAATTTATTTTCTCAGTCTTTTAACACATGTGTAAGACACTGCAAATTCTTTGAAAATAGGACGATCCTTTTATGGAATAGCAGCTAACTAACTGTCATTAAAGTTTTATTTTGAAAGTACTGAGACTATCTTGAAAATCCTCTCTTGATTTTTTTGTTTTTCTGCTCATTCTTTCCTTTCTGGGCTCCTGTTCTTCCTCTTTATTCCTTCTTAGTTTTCCTTTCTCCTCTCTCTTCCTTTGCCTACCCTTTAAATGTCAGTCTTCCACGGTATCTCTCAGCTCTAACATTCTTCCAAGGCAGCTTATCATCCATGCCCATCAGCTAATAACTTCCAAGTCTGGGTCTCTAACCTTGACCTCTCTCCTTGGTTTCAGACTCATTCATTCAGCTGCTGCTGGACATCTTGGTTTGGAACAAGTGCTTCAGACAACATCACAAGACCAAACTCATTACCCTCTCCCTTAAACCTGTCCTCCCCTTCATGAATCCCAGTTCAAATGATTAATATCAGCATCCGTCCAGTTGCCTGGGTGGTCTGAAGGGGAGCCCTTCCCCTCTGCGCCCACGGCATGTTATGCCTACCCCACATCCTGGCACTTATCATTTAAAGTGTAACACGTATTTGCATGTCTGTTCTTTCATTAAATCCTACATAGGCTCCTTGAAGACAAGAGATTTATTCACCATTGTATCCCCAACGCTTAGCACTTTGCTCAGCACAACGTAGACACCCATTTATTGAACTGATGGGTGAATGATTATCAGCACTGTTGGATCACAGTGCTTCCAAGACCTCCTTATTTTTCTCTCTGCCTCACAAAGCAAGGCAGACCCTTCTCAAGCTGGGCTATGTAGCTATCCAGAGAGACTCAAATAAGCTCTGGGAGAGGTGCATTTATACAGTGATCTTTGAAGCTAATCTTTCAAATAGCCAAGAAATGTGTTCTGTCATCAGAGTGGTTTATTTCCCAACCCAGGAAAACTCCCTGGTTCTCAGAAGCCTGACTAATAATATGCATTAAGTTTAAATCATGCCATGCTGCTCCTGTTTTAGAAGCACTGGGTGTTAAGCTAGTACTACCTATAAGTAATAGCACTGTTTTGTTATTTGTCTAAAACTTTTTCAGCTATTTATTGAATATTTGGTATGTGCTCAGAGCACTATTGGAGAAGGCAATGGCACCCCATTCCAGTACTCTTGCCTGGAAAATCCCATGGGCGGAGCAGCCTGGTAGGCTGCAGTCCATGGGGTCGCTAAGAGTCAGACACGACTGAGCAACTTCACTTTCACTTTTCACTTTCATGCATTGGACAAGGAAATGGCAACCCACTCCAGTGTTCTTGCCTGGAGAATCCCAGGGACGGGGGAGCCTGGTGGGCTGCCATCTATGGGGTCACACAGAGTTGGACACGACTGAAGTGACTTAGCAGCAGCAGCAGCAGCAGAGCACTATGCTATCTGCTTTTAATGTATTACCCCATTTAATCCTTAAAAAGATCTTATATGAGTTTTGTTATTTTTCCCATTTTAGATGGGAAAACTGAATGAGGCACAGAGGCTTCAAGTAATTTTCCCAGAGTCACACAAATACTTAAAAGGAATGTAAACATAACCCCATTTTTATACTTAAAGATTTAAACTAAATTTAATTCTTTAAATTAAGCAATCAAAAGATTCCATTTCTGTTACTCAGATGGTGTCCCAAGATGGACTCAAGTGAATTTCTTTTAATCCTTTTTGTTGTTTAAGCCAAGATGTCTTTCTCCCTTTCATTCTGGAAGCAAGTAATCAATGTGCAGTGCTAGTAATGTTGCCTAATTAGAACTGTGTGATCTGACCATTCTGCTAGGAAAGCAAAAAACAAACAAACAAACATCGTGTTATCAAGAATGAACATTTACATGTATTTCTTTAGAATATCATGTCTAATTGAAATGAGTTTGTCTTTTCTGTAACAAGGTTGTGTACAGTCCAGGCCCTAGCTTGTATCCCCCAAGAAGCCCATTCTATCAATGATGTGACCAGTCAGAGGTCATAATCAAATGACTTTTGACCAACCCTCCTGGTTGATGTCCCTTCAAGTGCTGGCGGGTCTCGTGGTCTGTCCTCGAACTTCCTGCTCTCACCCGGTCTCCTCAAGTCTGTTCAGTGTCAGAATCATGTCTGAGTTTTAGAAAACACAGATGACTGTCACCAGCCCAGACCTACTGATATACCATCTCCAGAATCAGGCCTAGCCCTCTGCTGGGGACAGATGCAGGTCAACACTGACCGCTGCTCTTCCTGCTGCTCTTCCCACTCCCCCAGCCATCTCATCCAGCCCACAGCATCCAACACCAACTGTTTCTAGCCAGGTTTCTTCTGAGTCCCAAGCCCCTCGCTCCAGCCATCTTCCCTGGACAGCATCACCTCAGACCAACACAGTTTTGGGGCTTTAAGGGGACGCCCTTAAAAGTAGCTCTCTTGAGGCTTCCCTGGTGGTCCAGTGGCTAAGACTCTGAGCTCCCAATGCAGGGGGCCTGGGTTCTATTCCTGGTCAGAGAACCAGATCCTGTATGCCTCAACTAAACCCCAGCACAGTTAAAAAAAAATTTTAAAAAGTAGCTTTCTTTTCCTGAGGTCTGAACCAACTGAGAAATTAGGTCCAAAAGTCAGCAGATTACCACCCTGATTACAGAGAATCAGTAATTTGGACACTAGAGATTAGGGAAATGGGCTTCCCAGTTTCCGGCCTCCAAGTTCAAGTCATCCAGGGGAATCAGGTGCAGAGAGGACCATTGCCCTCAGGGGTCATGGATGGAGAGGCAGGAGAAATGAACTGGATCCTTCCCCCAACACACACATTAACTTCATCCTAAGAAACATGGACAAATGGCTGCCACCCGCTAACCAGGTAACTATCTCCATATCAGTACAGGAATAAGGGCTGGGCAAAGGGCCAGCAGTGTTTGGGGAAAGTCCTTCACAGAAGCACAGGAATGGGGAAGAGGTATCGCCCTCCGACAATCTCCCAGCCAGAAATCTTTGAGCCATTACACTGTCTCCTATTCCCACATCCAATAGGAAGCAAGCCCTGTCCTCTTCTCTTCACTTGCTCTTACTGTATAATTAAGGCTTTACAGTCTCAGCTGGGTGACAGCAAGGTTTTGACTGCCCTCCCATCTCCAGTCCTGCACACTGCAATCAAGGGTTTTTTGAAAATGAAAAACTGATCGTGTCACATACTTGCTTAAAATTCTTCATTGTGCTTTAATTGCTCAGTCATGTCTGACTCTTTGTGACCCTGTGGACTGTAGCCCACCAGCCTCCTCTGTCCATGGGATTTCCCAGGCAAGAATACTGGAATGAATCGCCATTTCCTTCTCCAGGGAATCCTTCCAACCCAGGGATCAAACCCGTCTCTCTTGTGTGTTCTGCATTGCAGGTGGATTCTTTACCCTCTCAGTCATCAGGGAAGTGGTGTTCTATTCCCAACAAGTGTTTAAAAATTTTGTGTTTTTAAAGATTAAAAGGACAAAGAGCAAGTATTGATCAGAAAGTTGTGTGATGGCCAGTTGTGCAGTCTAGGCTGTGGGGCATGAGGTTGGGGAGGAAAAAATGAGGCAGCACCTGTAAAGTTAAAACTCCTTGAAGAGTCTCTCCTCCACAAGAGAAAAGCAAAGTCTGAGTAGAGCTGATGCTGGTGATATCTGGGCTCAGAGATGGGAAGAGCACTGGTCTCGCTGGGGTGACTGCTACTGCAAACATGGAGTACTATCTTGGAATGATGGCATCCAAATGCCCCATTTAGATTATAACATCCAGTTGTTACTTCAGCAGAAGCCAGGTCAGTACCACTGCCAGGGAACTGGGGAGTCAGGACTAGCCTTGTCTTGGGGTTAAAACCAGTTTCCTTTGTAGGACATGGAGGTCTATGCAAACTGTCTCTTGTCGACCTTACCCAGCCTCACTTCTCATGGCACCTCCCAACTGTCTACCCCTCTACTCTGGACATGAGTTTGAGCAAACTCCAGGAGATAGTGAAGGACAGGGAAGCCTGGCATGCTGCAATCCATGGGGGTCTCAAAGAGTTGGGACAGGACTTAGTAAGTAAACAGCTACTCTCAGAAACTGGCCAAAGCTGCTTGGCTATTTAACACCTCCAAGCCTTGGCTCATGTTCCATCTACCAGAATGCCTGTCCTTCCCCATCTGTGCCTGCCTACCAAACTCCCATAGAGATACACTCTATGACTCTTCTCCAGTTATGTCCCAGGCAAACTGGCTGCATCCTCTGCTTGGTCCTCGCAGTGCCCTGTGGCAGTCTTCTGCAGATCCTGCAACTTACTGCACTTTAAGTGCATGCCCCTCCCCGTGTTAGTCTGAGAGTGATCTTAGGGAGAAGATTTTGGCTGATTCTGTGCTAACCTCAGGGTCTAAGTTCTGTGTGGTACTTAATAAATTGTGTTTGACTAAATACTCTGCTAAACCCTATACAAAACTAATTTAACAGCTATTAGTACCATTAAGAATGTGCTAGTGATTCCTGAAAGTCAGTCTCATTCCAAGTTTTTGGCAAGTGTCATCTGCTCAGATTTGCTTAGGGTAGACAACTGTTGAAGAAATAGGAACACTATCTCCTTGGCTCAGTAAGATTTCCAATGGGGGATATTCTCTTCCCTTGGGTTAGCAAAGTCTCCCAGGAATATACTCATCATGGTGGGAAGCAAAGCAGTGTGGGGATGACAGCAGAAATCCCAGGCTCTATTCTCTGAAAATGGGATAACCACAGCCACCTAAATGTCAAATGCATTTAATATATCCACAGACCCGAATGCTAGAGAGATGAATTAAAGACCTCTTTCAAGTTAACCTGGTATTGTATCAATCTGGACTCTTTAGAGCAGTGATGACTAGAATTCTTAATGTCAGCCCTAGAGCCTGACATTAAGGCTGACATAAAAATGCCAATAATTCCCCTTACAATAGTCATAAATGATTAGGTTACACCCAGTAGTCTTAGCATCGAGTGTGTGCCATGTTCCCATTCATTCATTCACTC
This sequence comes from Bubalus bubalis, assembly GCF_019923935.1. Classification (NCBI taxonomy): domain Eukaryota; kingdom Metazoa; phylum Chordata; class Mammalia; order Artiodactyla; family Bovidae; genus Bubalus; species Bubalus bubalis. The sequence goes on from NC_059162.1 coordinate 27,829,181, forward strand.
ATTGCAATATTCAGTCAATGGACCCTTAAAACTGATTACCACATGCAGATCACAGGAGGCAAAACTGAGTGGGTAAGACGGGAGAGCTGAGCAAGGAGCTAGAAAAGGAAACATGTTTAAAGCCCCCACGTCAGTTCTACAAACGCATCATCATTTTGTCTAAAACTAGATGAATTCTCAGAACTGCAGAAACATGCTCAGGTGTAAATACAGAGAACAGAAACACGGTTTTGATTTTCCATGTCAACATTAGCCTGTGTAACTAGAAGACGCTACATGACACAGATCGGGCATTACCAAGTCTCTCTGGTGCAGGGATACTCCCCAGACCCACACACTACTGGTGGACCTTGTCTTTGGTATTGGGAAAGCTTGCAGTGGCTGCAGCTGGTCCCATCCTGATAATCCTTTCTCCACTTCCATAATCTTATGGTTTGTCACCTAACATCCTCAAAACTCTTCCAAAATTCTGTTATCTTTATCATGGGCAACGAAAGAAAAAGAGTCTTTGGTTTATGTTTGTTACACACTTTTAATCTTTTCTTGAGTAGGTTTTGCTTGTGTAGGTGTAAATTGTGTCCATCTTGGCTGATGGCACAGAGAGACAGAGTTTATCAATAATCTATACAATGAGTATCTTCACATCAATTGCTTAGTCTGATCTTTGTCCATGCAACAGGTAAGAATTTGACTGTGTGCTACAGGTACTCAGTACTAAGGATAGCTGAGTGTAGCAGAAGGCAAGCTCCAATACTTCTTTGTCAAATAATCAAGTTTCCTTTAAGTACACCTACTGAAAATAAGTCAATAATTTAAACTGAATTAGCAAGCCACTCACAAAAACAATCTAACATTCACCTTACTACAAATCCAGGGTCTGACATTTTCCTCCCTCCTTACCTGACTTGAAGATCTTTTTTCACTTGCTGATTTACTCAAGAGCCTGTTTCACCTCCAAGTTTTAGAACCTAAGAATTTAATTTTCAGTACTCAATTCATTTAAAACATTCTCTTGACCATAAAATGATTGCAACCTATAGTTTCCTTACAATGACAATTCCTCTTTCCCATTCAATCTATCATTACATTGTCTTGGTTTTCAGAGACACTTGACAGGTTATATTTAAAAGGGTATCAAAATTATTTCAAGAGTAAAAATGTTCCCTAAAAAATTAGAAAACAAAATTAAGATTACCAAAGAGCAAGTAGGATGAGGGATAAATTAGGAGTTTGAGATTAACATATATACACTACTATATATAAAACAAGGACCTACTATGCAGCATGGCAAATTATACTCAATATTTTGTAAAAACCTAAAGGGAAAAGAACCTGAAAAATATATATGTAGGTATGTATAACTGAATCATTTTGCTGTATACCTGAAACAAACACAACATTATAAATCAACTATATCTCAATAAATAAACAAACTTTTTAGATTGAAGTAATCACATTAAAAAAAAAGCAACAAAATGTAATTTGGGATTTCAGTTTATTTTCCAAGTTTTACAGTATAAAAAATGTAACATGTAAAATGTTTTACAGTTCATTGGAACTGGAGACCCAAAAGAGAACAAAATAACTTGGATACCAGGTACACCATGCCCCTTATAGACTCTAACTTTGTTACTGATGTTACAATGAGAAGAGGCTTCACAGGGTACACCTTATGAATGTATACAAATGTACTTGGGCAGATGGTTGCTGGTAGTGTAATTCATTCATTCACATATTTGAAACATCTCAATAAAGCCCACCACCCCGTTTATGCAAGAAGTCACACTTAGACTTTGTCATACCTATGTAGTGACTGTGGACTTTGCTAACCAGCCAAACTGCCCCTCCTGGTTACAAACTGTGGTATTAACTAATAAGAACACAAAAGACCCCTGGCCACATCTCTGCACAGTTATGGCTCCATCAGATAGAGACAGATGGTTTCCTTACTGAACTCGCTGGACTGATACTGGATTCTAAATCCAGAAATGTAAAGTTCTTTCAACACAAAAGTGATTGTTAAATAAATTTTCCTTGAGTAAGACCCGGTCCCAGTCTCTCTGGTCTTCTGCCTAGCATCTTTGTTGAAGAAGTGGTCATGACAACACGAGTTATTTCACCACTCCAGTGAGCCTGTATCTACCCCTGCCCTCATCTTGGCTGGTGTCCTATACTCCAGGCAATAGCTGTCATAAACAACTTCTTGAAAATCAAAGTTTGTTAATTATGTCATAATTTAGGAGTCCCAGAGGAGTTTGCTATTTAGCTAAAGCCTACTGTGAACCCATTATAACAATAAGGAATTATTAGCACACTTTGGATTTTTTTTTTTAGAACGATAATCAATGCTAAATGAATACTCTATTATTTCTATACCTGTGGGGCACTGGCAAATGAAAAGTGTCAGCCACTTCTTTCCACCTGACCCCTGGAATGGTGATGATGTGTAACTAAGTTCCCTATAACATGAACTGAACTAGACTGGACACCCGCAGATCAGATGTCCAGGTCCTATTACTAATTCCCTGAGCAACAGTCTCTGGTCCCTAGATATGAACCTTTCCCAAGGTGAGGGCTTTTGGGGGTTTAAATACTCCTAAAGGATGACCTCCTTCAGAGTGAAAGTTCATGTCTACAAGGGAAAACTCAGATAAGAACAAGCAAATATAAAACCAGACACTGTATATTCAACTATTTTTATCCAAACATTATTTCAGTGCCAAAAGAAGTGCCAAGGACACTCAAGATAAAATCCTGGGGGTTGGTCACATTTGTCCCCAGGGCTTAAGATAAGAGCGTTTTTATCCCACCAAAGCAAGAACAAAACACTGATGTTTTCAAGCTGAGAGACGTATCAATTGTAGATTCCCGGTGCCATACTGGGAGTAACATTTGATTGCGCTGCTTCAGGTATCAGAAATCTGCAGTTGTGCTGGAGTGCTCTAAAACAGCTCATTGAAGAGGTTTATGTTTCAGGTGATACAAAACAAATTGGGTTATCTAAGGAGAAACGGGACAGGCTTGGTAAAAGGGACACAGAGTACTAAAATCTACTTTTAGTCAGTAGTTTTACATTTTCTACCTACCCTTTGAAAATGTCGTGCTCTTTCCTAGTTAAGTATTGGGTTGGTCAAAAAGTTCCTTCGGGCTTTTCTATACCCTCTTATGGCAAAATCTGAGCAAACTTTTTAGTCAACCTAATAGCAAAGCTGAGAGGCGCGTCATCTTTCCCTTCCTATCCTCCACCAAGAGCAAACAGCAGGCAAGAAGAAGGTAGTTTATGCGCAACAGAAACCTCAAGACGGTGGAAGAGACACAAACGGTGTGTTCAGAGCCCTGGTTTAGGTCTCTTGATTAAAACTCTCGAGGACAAATGTGGGGGAAAATAGTGCGATGGAAGCGCTTGCTGAGAACAAGGAAGTCAGGCATGGAGGCCAGGGGCTCCAGTCCTATACCTCCCTCGGCTGGGGCTGTAGGCAGGCCCTCCCCACCTCAACGGGGGGCGGGATGGGGGGACACTGTTGGGGTACAATGTTGACAAAGCACCAGGAAGAGGCCTTCTCAGGTCAGGAGGAGGCCAGGTCAGCCCCAGCACACCTCCCCAAGCCAGCAGGGTGGGAACGGAAGGGTGGGAGGGGCAAAACCCAAAGTGACTGCCAGGAACAACAGCACCCAAGTTCTACAGCAAGTGCAGCACTGGCAGGGCTGGTTTTCCTAAAGGAAGGGGGATTTTCAACTTCTTTCCATCAAAAGTCCTGAGGAAATCTGCCAGTGCCACGGGGCAGCTTGCCTTGGAGCCATAGTCTGGGTACAAAACCAAAGTCAAAGAGAAGCGATTCCACCTCCAATGAACCCCCCTCCCCAGGTTCTGATTTAAGGTTAAGTGCCCTCTGGTTCTCTCTCCTCCACATCCAGAAAATGCCAAATTATATAGGTAATACCTCAAGGTACCATGGGATTGGAGTCAAACATTAGATGGGAAATTTCATTTATTAACTGTGAGATTTTAGGCACATTCTTCTCTCTGCTCATCCTGGTTCTCACCTGTAAAATTGAGATAACCCCTGATTTAAAGGAATTCACCTTCAAGGACAGCGTCTAACGTAACAATAGCTGATAAACACACCCTATTACCCTTCTCTTCCTTCTTTGACCCAAATATGTTTTCTCAAAAATGTGATCCAAAATCTAATTTTCTGGGCATCCACTTGATTAAAGCTCAATAATATAGTGTCTATGGTTCCTAATACAACTACCACACTGACTACCATTCAAAAACTGCGCTATGGGCTTAGGAAAACAACTCATATTTCATTTACAATGGATTATGACCATAAGGTTACACAGGAGTAAATTCATGGTAGTGATTTTTTTTTTTTTTTGGTAAAACAAGATCTATAAAGTACAAAGCCTACCCAGAAATAAATCACTTAACAACTGCAGGGTCTCTGCTGGACTATTTAAATATTATGGCACCATTTCTGTGCTTTTAGTCATCAACTTTTTTTAAATGAAGTTCAATTTTTGAGTTAGATCAAGAATTCTACAGTAAGGCTTTCAGGGTAGTGAAGTTGGAGCAGTTGCTTATCATGGAGCTAGACTTTTCTTTCTTTCTGTTTTCAGGTCATAGGGTCCAGAGGCAAGGAAGAGTCTAATGGACTTGCCTGGAGGGCAGCGGTGCTCTAGAAGACCTCACTGTGCTAAAGTCATTTACTCCTGGGGAGAAGCCAGTGTAACTGAGGCAAAGGAGAGAAGGAAGGGCGGGAGAAATAAATGGCTTTAGAGTAACCTCCCAGAAGATGGGTGTTGTTAGGAAATCTCCCAAACACAGGGCCTATGTAGAAACACGGACTTTCACACACTCATCCATATAAACCCATCCACAAGTTATCTGCTGAGATACACACCAGTCTTGCTACAGATAGCACAGATGATCAGATGGCTAACATAAACATGCCGTCCATCTGTTGGTAGTTACACTCAAGAGAAATGCTCACATATATTGCAACACACAGCCACAAACAACTATGCATCCTTACACAGCAGGGTTCCCGTAGATGAGGGTAAACCAAGGACCCGATTTTGCTGATTTCACTGAGCGGCTGCAACAGGCACTCCCCCAGGGGCGGGTCGTCAGTTTCTGTCAGCCTAATAGGCTCACGGCTTTCCAGGCTTACAGCCTCATCTAAATACATGGCTGTAAAGCAACCAGGAGACAAGAGAATGAGAGCACTCAGCTACCACCACCTATGGTGAGGAGAGGGGCACATCTCCCACACGGGACGTGCACCCACACAGCTACGACCTCCCCGCTGCAAAGGAGGTCCGAGCTCTGGCAGTGAGCAGCACAACACACACACGTACCAGGGCCACCTCCTCTATCCTTTGGCCCTACAGAATTTGTCCTGTCCACAGATTTGAAAAGGAGAGGGAGATGGTGATAGTTGGACAATAAAACGGAGCAAGCATTTTCTCTAGGGCTTACTTTATAAACTTTAGCAAAAGTATTACACACTTTGACTTAGCTGATGATGCAAAGGATGAATCAATCACAAACCTAGAAATCCCTTCCACCTCTAAGAACGCAGTTCAGTTCATGGACAATTAAAAGTTGGCATTATCTTCAACAGTACCCACTTAAAAACAGAAATTAGATATCTACTGGTTAAAACATCAGGAGGGAAGAGAGTGACCTCAGACACACACTCCTCATTAAGTTTTTCTACTTACTGTTTAATGTTCACATTTTAATAACTTAGGTTCACTATAGAAAATCTATAAACATTTAAGGCAAAAAAATCCTGTCTCCCCCAGTGCGGATTTATCTAATCCTACTAGCACAGTTTATCCTTTTTAAAAAGTATAGCCGATTGGCTCCAAGAACTGAAATAGAAATGCATTGTGTTCAGCTGTGTGATACAGTTTTTCTGAAACCTTAAAATTTTTTAAATGGCATCTACATTGTTCCCACTGCACCAGTAACTCAAGCTATTAAGAGTTTGCAAGTGCAAAGGCTTGATACAAAGATCCTGCATTTTATTATGTTATTCTTTCAAAAAGGACTCAATACAAAGTCAGCATTAAAAAAAATCGATACTCAATTTAAAACAAAAACAGTAATTTCAGAAAGTCTGACAAAGTCAGAAAGTCTATGCAAAGACTGGGAGAGAGACAAAGGGGTGGAGAGAGAAAAAAAAATTCCTTAATTTAAACCTTTCTTCACCCTGCTGGGAAGGGAGGCACCCAAACCATGACTCCAACTTAACCCCTTCTGGACTGGTAATTGAAGACAGGGTTGGAAGCAGTTTTATGGAACGCTGATGGATAGTGTCATTATTAACCATATGAATATATGTGTATGGCACTTCTATTGCTGGGTTCCTGATGCAGCAGCCTCTGATACCTTTAGTCTGAGACAGTATAACCTTTATGTCGCCAAAGTCTCATTGTACATTCACCATCCCTTGCCCAGTCTCCCAAAATAGATTCCTGAGAAAGACATCATCATAAGGAATGTCCAGTTTGAAGGGGACCTAAAGGCAAAACTAAGAAGAAAAGCACCATGGTTACATGGTAAGTGTTTTTCATAAACCAAAACCATGCAATTAAATAGGACATCTTGGCTCCACTCCATACCGACCAGTTTTTCCTCCTTTTCCAACACATCTTCTTTCTGACCCGAAGGCTGTGGATTCAAGACGGCTGTTTACTTTTTCAGATTCAGGTGTGTGACAAACAGCGAAAGCCAAGTGTGGTTTAAGACAATAATAACAAACACTGCACCCCTGCTGGCATGAACACACCAGTCAGAATACATGGGAACACATGTGAAAAGAGCACTGGACAGTGTTGTCCTTGGCTAAAGAAAGGTGACTGGTTAGCCTAACCACCAGGGAAAAGCAAGAGTGAGTATTTGGCAAAAGTTTGTTGTGGATACTGGAAGGTAGGTGGAGGAACTGAAGACTGCTGCAGGGCTCTGCTTCAGGGTGCCTCCTCCTAGAATATGGCCCAGCTGCTCCCCCAGGCCTGGGAAAGCCCCCAGAAACCAGCTGTATCTAAGAACACACCAGGCAGGCATCGTTTGAACCCTAAGATCATCTCCCTACGTTCCTTTTCCCGAATGCTGGATCTTGCCTATTCCCTCTCCACACTTGACTACCAACGACAAGTAATTTAGCACCAGGGCCTAAATCAGCCCCTTCCCGGGTAGTAAGGGGCAGAGGCAATGAGCACACAGTGACGGTGGTCAGAAGTCAGGGACTGGACGCTGCAGCTGTCCCCTGGCAAGGCAGCTTGCTATGGAGCTTTGTGAGGACATATCTCCTGGGAAATAGAGGCTCCGAGCCAAACGTGCCAGCCCCAGAGTCACAGTGTGGGTCTCTCCCTGGTGGGTGTGGAGCAGCTGGAGGAGGACCGGGAGGGGAGGGGCTCCCGCCGCAGCCTAAAGGGAACACCCTAGCAGGCATGCTCTCCCTGGGACCTGCCTGGTGGGCACACCACCCTTTCCTACACAAACAAACAATCCATGGGGCAGACCCGAGGCTGTGCATGGAGCCCCAGGGCACACGTGAACAGCCAGGTCCCCTGTGGCTCTGGAGACTGGGCTCCTGGCCAGGCCTGCTGGCCAGGATGGAGAGAGGGCAGGCGGGCCTTCACAGGGTTAAGAAAGGGCTACCTGCTCAAGCTGGTAGGCAAGCAGGTCAGAACTAGGGCAGGCAAATTCTCTCTTTGGGAAACAAAAAATCACGAAGAGCTGTAAACTGACAGCGCACGCTTGTCATTTTGATCCTTCTCTGCAGAACCTAAGGCAACAGAGAACGGAGACGAAGGCAGGCATTTCACCAACAGCCCATGGCTCCCGTGGTGCTGGACGTTTACACACACAAACACGTGTGGACAGGTCCTGTGGGGTTCCCTGAAACAGGACGAAGATGTGTGCCCTACAGGCCCAGGAGTGGGACGGCCGGAAGCCAGGGCAGGGCTGGGTGCTGGACGAGAGGCAGGGGCGTGTCGTAAGGCAGGGTTCCTGAGAACCTCCAGCTCTGCTTTGGTTTGCAGCCGTCACAGAAAATGCCAGGGAACCGCTTCTGGAGACGGCCCATCCCCAAGTCAGACGTCATCAGTCACTTTCTTCCAGGATGGCCATCTTCTGCTTCCTTCCAAATAAAGTGCAGATGGTCAAAGGACCCTGGTTTCTCATGTGCCAGCTCAGTCAGCCATGAAGAATAATAAAAACAAAGATGCCCCTCTGGTATACATATATCTCTCTATATATATTCTTTCTTTTTTTAATAAAACCACAAATATAGAACTTTTAAACCGACGTCTCGGACTGCAAGCGAAGGACAAATTTGTGAGATTTGGGGTCTATGAACTCTTCCGAGAGCATGATGAACGGAATTTTCTTCACATTGACGACAAGGCTGAAGTCCAAGCATTTAAGGACAAAAACGAGTCCATCCCGCAGCCCGTTGGTCACAGCCTCGTCGCTGACGAGCCGCCACTGCGTGGAGAGCCAGCGCTCCCGGTCGTACTGCAGTGTGGGGCCGGCGCTGAGGTACCGTTCGAGGAAGGCCTGTAAGGACAGCAGAGATGCTGTTAGGGAGGGAATGCCCACTCCAGGTGGCGCCGCCAGGCTCCCAGTCATGTGGGAAAAACATCCTCCCAACAAACCGGGACAGCCCGGCTGATCATACACCAATTCCATCAGACCTGCACAACAGAGTCCTTTGCTGGGGAGAGAAGGCTTCCTGACTTTCTCACTCTCCGGCCACAGGGTGCAGACAGTGGTAAGCACAAGAGCGAGGAAGGTGGGGTGGCTGGTACCCACGTAAGCTGTGGCTAAGGCACCAGCCCCATCCAAGGGCCCGGGCCCCATGGCATATGCCTCAGCCTGTACCTGTTCATAGGTTGGTCTCCTCCCATCCTGAGAGCTCCTCGGGGCAAGTGCCAGGCACAGAGAAGCATTCTGGCAATGTGAGTGGAAGAAATACAGGGATGTACCTGCTCACACAAAAATGCATGCTATGTGCCTTTGGACACGCCGTTTAACCTCTGTGTGAGTGGAGCAGATGGCAGCAGTAATGCACAGAACGGCTGTGAGGACAAAGTGGTTAACCTGAACCATCTCACGGTGCAAGATGGTTATTTGACTTTGGATGAAGTATGCATGTGGTAATCCAAGGGCTGGCCAGGTCCCACGTCCACCTCCCCGCCCAAGCCCGAGGCTCCAGGAGCGCCGAGTTCCACAGGTGGGATACTCCCCTTGACGTGTGCCGTTCCTCCTGCTGAATGTCGTCCTTCGGAAAATTCCTCCTGGCTCTTTATATTTTCTCAAACTGCTCGCTGAGCCTCTCAGAGAGGTGAACATGTCCTCCTGTAAGTGCCTATAATCATGGGCATGACTCCCATGTGATATTCTACTTTCTGAACAATTACCATTGACTGCTTGTCTGAGCCCCTCACTAAACTATCCTCTCCTGGAGGGCAGGAACTATTTTATTTATTTTTTCAATATGAATTTCCCATGTGTCTGGCATATGCTGGAGGCTCAACTGCATGTGTGTTACACCAATAAATATATTGCTTGATCTGTGAGAAAGAAAAATGAACAAACCAGGGATATAGATAGAAAATATTAGGATACATCACTCTGGTCCTAAACAAAGTGGTGTCCTCTTCATCCATACCTTACTGCTGCCAGATACAATATTCCTACCTGTAAGTATATATTCTGAGGCAGAAAGGACAGCTGTGCCTCTGCTATAACACACACGCGTATAAAATTAGTTCTCATATGGAAATTCCCCAGCAGTCCAGTGGTTAGGACGTGGTGCTTTCACTGCCCGCCCCTGGTTCAATCCCTAGTTGGAAAACTAAGATCCCATAGGCTGTGCAGCACGGCCAAAAAAAAAAGTTTTTATGAATCATAAGGAAAAGAAACAGAGAAATGAAACTAAGAAGATAACTCATAAAATAGAAATACGATATGCAAAGATACTCTATCACGTTAATAGTTAAAGAAAAGTGAAAGTGTTAGTTGCTCAGTTGTACCTGACTCTTTGCGATCCCATGGACTGTAGCCTGCCAGGCTCCTCTGTCCATGGGATTCTCCAGGCAAGAACACTGGAGTGGATTGCCATGTCCTTCTCCAGGGGATCTTTCCAACCCAGGGATCAAACCCGCATCTCTTACGCAGGCGGGTTCTTTACCACTAGCACCACCTGGGAAGCATCATGCTCTTAGATGAGCATGATTAAAAAAGAATTATAACACCCAATGCTGTCAAGTGTGTGTGGGGGGAATAAACAAATAAACAGTCTCATATCCTATAGGCAGAAATATAAAACAGTAACACCCCTTAGAAGGATAATTTGGCAAGATCTGTACCTTTGATCCAGCTATTCCTCTACTAGATATTGATCCCTCAGAAATACTTGCATATATGCATGAAAACATATGTAAAAAAAGAGAGATTCATTGCAACATTGTTTAGACACGGGGCTGGCAAACTTTCCTTTAAATGTAAATATTTTTGGCTTCGCAAGGCACACACTGTCATAACTACTCAACTCAGCCGCAGTGGAGAGAAAACAGTGGTAGACAATCTGTAAACAAAAGGGTGTGGTTGTGTCCCAATAAAACTCGATTAACAAAAACCACCAACCCCTAGTTTAGACTAACGAAAGATCTTAATCCGAATGTGCATTAGTAGGCCATCCGTTAAACAAACCATGGTATTCAGAGCAACAGGACACAGCTATTAAAGGGAATGAGGGAAATCTGTAATGACAAGAAGAGATGGGGAAGTACTGACAGGGAAAGCCAGCCAAGAACAGCTTTAAGTGAAAAAACCAAGTTTCCAAGCTATACCTATATGGGATGAGATTCCCATTTCCGTTTTTTGTTGTTTTGTTCATTTCTGCTTTAAGCGCACACATCCCTGAAAGGATATAAACCCATTCTTTATATTAGTAAGAACTGTCTAGGTGGCAGGGATGAAAACTTCGTATATTACACTTCTCTTTAATGTTTGGATTTTTATATAAAGATTATTAGTTTTAATTTGGAAAAGTATACTATTTTTTTTAAATGAGAAAGAAAGCAACCAGTCAACTTAAAAACCTTGAGGAAAAAGGAAAACAACCACTTGCGTTCTATGTGGTATGCGCTATCGCTCTGCTTAGGCAGACATGCTGTGGTCACGCGCAACCACAGTGCTCATACGTTTTGCTTTCTGCTTTTTGTAACTTAATATTCTAATCGATTCTTCCACATTTTAGGAGGTGATATACCATAATTTGCAAGCCACTGTTCTGTTTTTAAGTTATTTCCAGTTTGGAGCTAATAAAGAGTATTTTGCAAAATAATCCACATATACATTGGCGTGTATCGTTGACTGTGCTAAGTCCTTTTCCTAGGAGGGGGATTAGTGAACCAAAGACTATGGAAAATGTTATGGCTTCTTACTGATCATCTCCACATTGCTTTCCTAGGGTTTGATAAGGTTACTGACAGCGCATCCAGCAGCTGTATATGTAATGGGGCAATGTATGAACACAGGCCTTCATACCAATAATATCATCAGCAGTGTTACATGCAAACCGTATGCCACGCTCATTTACTCTCTACCACGTGATTTACATGTCGTGCTGCCATATTTAATATAATTCTCATACCATGATCCTATCAGGTAGATACTATTATTATCTCCATTTTATAAAAGAGGGAACAAGTGTAGAGTAATTTAGGCAAAGTCACAAACCAATTAGGTGGTGGACTTAGGATCTGAATCCACTTCTGTTTGAAGAGGTCATTGGCGGAACACTTTATTCTGCCTCCTTGGCCACGGCCCTCTATTAGACACATGGCTGTTTTTGCATCATCCCCAAAAGCATGCTCATGTCATAATGGTCCAGAAGATCACTTAGTAAAACTAACCCCCCAACAGCCAAAACACCAAAGTGAGAGCATGGTTTCTACCCCTGATGATAATGGCTATTTGGTCCTTACATTATGACAGATGCTGTTTTAAGCACTTCACAGGAATGAACTCTTTTAGTTCTCACAGCAACCCCATGAGGTAGACATTAGTATTATCCCCAACTTACAGACTAGGAAACTGAGGTACAGAGCCATTAAGCTCTTGGCCCAAGGTTTCCCACTAGTTGAGGGAGGTGCCAGGTTAGAACAAATCAGCTCAGGCCCACCCAGGATATACAGAGTACCCTGAATTACTACCTGGGCTGTTTCTAAGTGCACGTCTTTCCTCTGCTTGAATCCAGAAGCCTTCAATTCAAAGGCACATTTAAAAAACAACTGTACCCGGGAAGGAGGGTGGGATATATGGAGAGAGTAACATGAAAACATACATTACCGTATGTAAAATAGACAGCCAATGGGAATTTGCTCTATGACTCAGGGAACTCAAACTGGGACTCTGCAACTACCTAGAGGGGTGGGACGGGGAGGGAGGTTTAATAGGGAGGGGACATATGGATACCTATGGCTCATTCATGTTGATGTTTGGCAGAAACCAACACAGTTCTGTAAAGCAACTATCCTTCACCTAAAAAATTAATAAATTTTTTTAAAAAGGAAAAAAAACCCAACTGCACCAAAATAACATAAAATAAGTGAGAAACCTTTGATTTTATCATTCCTGACAACACCCTAAAATGGGACTTGCAAGCTCGGCACCAAGACGCACCTTTGGGGTCATGCTGTGGGTGATGCAGAAGGCCAGGTGCTGCAGAATGCTCTCCATGCTGTGGTAGTTCTGCTGCCGAGTGGTACGCAGGTACTTCTGCAGAGCCCGGGCCATGGAGGGGAAGATGGCTTGGGCAGCCTCCCTGGGGTCCATCACCTCCCCTGGGGCTTTCTGCTGCTCCTCAGCCTGGAGACGCTGGATGTGGATGAAGGCCTCCTCCACTGCGACCACCAGCCTGGAGGTGATAAAACATGGTACTCAGACAGCAGTGCGGGGCTTGAGAACAGAGTCACACAGGACGTGGGAGGAGGACTCCTAGTCAGCCGCCAGCTGGCCCAAGGCTCCCATCCTCAGGCGTCACCCCAGACAATAGGGAGGTGAGGGAAGGGGAAAGGAAGACAAAGGCAAAAGTAATACGCGGAATGGGGGCTCCTGGGTGAGGAGGAAGAAGAGTGGACTGCGGAGATGACTCCTAATCTCAATTCTGCCACTAATTTGCTTGGGAGACTCACTACAACGAAGGGTGAGATGAAAAGAGTTTTAAGGCCCCTCAGACTGTGGCTACAAAAGACTCTGCATGCACTGAGGGGTGGCTCATGGTACAGAAGCAGCTTTATGGAGAACCAGAGCTGCATCCTCTCCATCCAGCCGCCCACACCAGCAGCCCCAGGGAACAAAGAAGGAAGGCAGCACGTATGATGAAAACCATCTTTGTCCACTTCAGCTAAAGTGATCAGCTCTTGAAAACCAGCAAGGGCCTGGGGATAGAGGGCGGGCCAGTCAAAGTGTGGGCGGAAGGCCAGCAACTTCATCATCAGTTGGGAATTTTTAAGAAATGTAAATTCTTGGGTGGGCCCCACTCTAGACCTACTGGAAAGTAAGTAACCTGTGAGGGTAGGGCCGGAACCTGAGACCTGTGTTTTAACAAGTCCTCCTGGTGATGCTTTTGCATGCTAAAGTTTGAGAAACACTGGAGTGAGATTCCCTCCAAAGGCCCAAGCAGGTTGTGTTTATAAACTGAAATTTCATTCTGGTTAAAAAAAAAACAAAGTCTTAAGAGAACAGACTTTTGATTGCCAAAAGGGAGGGAGGGAGGGAGGTAGATGAGGGACAGATGGGGAGTTTGAGATTAGATGCAAACTATTATATGTAGGATAATAAAGTGTCAGACTTTATTTTTTTGGGCTCCAAAATCACTGCAGATGGTGACTGTAGCCATGAAATTAAAAGACGCTTACTCCTTGGAAGGAAAGTTATGACCAACCTAGATAGCATATTCAAAAGCAGAGACATTACTTTGCCAACAAAGGTCCGGCTAGTCAAGGCTATGGTTTTCCCAGTGGTCATGTATGGATGTGAGAATTGGACTGGGAAGAAAGCTGAGCACTGAAGAATTGATGCTTTCGAACTGTGGTGTTGGAGAAGACTCTTGAGAGTCCCTTGGACTGCAAGGAGATCCAACCAGTCCATTCTGAAGGAGATCAGCCCTGGGTGTTCTTTGGAAGGAATGATGCTGGAGCTGAAACTCCAGTACTTTGGCCACCTCATGCGAAGAGTTGACTCATTGGAAAAGACTCTGATGCTGGGAGGGATTGGGGGCAGGAGGAGAAGGGGAACGACAGAGGATGAGATGGCTGGATGGCATCACTGACTCGATGGACGTGAGTCTGAGTGAACTCCGGGAGTTGGTGTTGGATAGGGAGGCCTGGCGTGCTGTGATTCATGGGGTCGCAAAGAGTCGGACACGACTGAGGGACTGAACTGATTATTCGTAGGAAGACTTCCCTGTTGGCTCAGAAGATAAAGAATCCGCCTCAGGGCAGGAGACCCAGTTTGATCCCTTGGTTTGGGAAGATTCCCCTGGACTGAACTGAACCTGGAAGAGGGGATGGCAACCCACTCCAGTATTCTGGCCTGGAGAATCCCATGGACAGAAGAACGTGGTGGGCCACCGTCCATGGGGTCGCAGAGTCAGACATGACTGGAGCGACTTAACACGCGTGCACATTATATGTAGGATGGATAAACAACAAGGTCCCATTGAATGGCACAGGAAATTATATTCAAAATCTCATGATAAACCATAACAGAAAAAATACAAAAAGAATGTCTATGTGTGTATAACAATCACTTTGCTATACAGTAGAAATTAACATGACATTGTAAATCAACTACATTTCAGTAAAATAAATTTTAAAAAAAGAGTCGGTGTACATTCAAAAAGAAAGTCTGGTCGGGGTGCTGGTGTGGGGGCTGGGCAGTGTACCTTGCTCTCCGCTTCTTCACCCGCCGCTCATGTTCCGCCTCCTCGTAATACAACTCGTTGTGACTCGAGTCCCTGCGCCGAGCAGCTGCGGCGATCATCGCCCGGGACTGACCAGTGGCGTTGTTACTGGGGCCTTTGGGGGAAAGGACGGTGGAGGAAGGACAGTTTTAATGCCTTGGGGTGAGAAACAGCAGAAAACAAGTCTACAGGCTGTCAGTACTGTCTGCCCAACCCCTGTGAAGCCCATATACAAATCCCAAAGGTAACCTCCCAGAAAGATGAACATGACCCCTGCTCTGTGCTCAAAATGCTCACAAGAAGAAGGCAGTCTCCTGAAACCCCAATCTGATGAACGGAAATGGAAAAAAAAAAAAAAAAACTCCATAGGAGATGAAAAACGCTTGACAATTAAAATGCTGACCCGTAATAACAGAGTGTGCTGAAGATGTTATTTACCATCTGTCACAGGAAGTTCCAGTTTGGCCATCAGAGCAGCTGGAACATGCATTTCAGCGATGAGACAATGGGAGAGAATGAAAGGGATGGGGAGAAAAGGACAGAGAAAAGAGTCAACGCCCAGAGACAATGACCATGCTCCTGCTGAAGAGTCAATGCCCGCAGAGACACTGACCATGCTCCCGCTGGAGTGTCATGGAAACCACAACTGTTACAGAAAAGACCCATGCTTGGGGCTTGCAAAATGTCATGTTCATTAATAAAGACCTAGAACTCCTGGTCTCATAGCCCTGACCATGGATCGCCTGAACTTTTCAGAAGGACAAGGCAGATCGCATGCTTTCTTATGTAGTATCTACTTAATGGCTTGGCTGGCTAATGGGATTCTGCACCAAGTTTTCAGATCACAGGTGAAACTTACCAATCCTTTAGGATTCACAGGAGAGTGAACATCTCATGTAGCCAAAAGGATTAAAAAAAAAAAAAAAACCAGGCAGGATATTGTCACCCAAACTGACACCACCTATAAATGACTTGACTTGTTTACAACATGATCCTCTTCTAGGCTGCAAAGCTCTTGCCCTGACCCAAGGTGTCCTTTTCTTGCACTTACCCATCTGATGGCCTGAAACACAGCTCTGATGTCCCCACCCTCGCCTCTGGCCTCCCTCCACCCACTCAACCCCAGCTCCCAGCCAGGACTGAGAAACGCCTGTAAGAACCTCACCAGATGCCTGAACTGGGAGTTACAGTCTTAACAGACTGGGGTAGCTGAATCTTCTGGTAATTTATCCAAATTTTGAAAAGCAGGCTTTCCTATGACCTTCCAATGTATGATGTTCACAGCAAGAGGCAGAAAAACTACATCACGTAGTTTTCATAAAACCTCAAGATGAATGAAACTCCCACACATGTAGACTGTAAATCAACATTTCTGTAAAAATATGTTTGCCAGCAAAAAAAAAGAAAAAAAGAGGAAAAGAAAAAATTGTTCTGACATGAGCATGTACCATAAAAGCAGACTGTGAGAGGAACAGAACCAAATGGAACAGAATTTAATCTATGCAGTTGTCCACCTGCTCCCACACCCACCAGAGACACCACTTCAAGGCACATACCATCTACATTGTAGACTTTCAGCCCGGCCATGTGCTTGGCTGCTCGGAATTTGGAGGCTGTTAGGAGGTTGGGGTTATAGATGGTGAAATCTTTATAGTAATTTTCCAGAACCACCAATGCTGCTCGCTGGATACTGAGAAAAGAAGGTAAAATTAATGCAGTTTTTTTTCCCAGTAGCTCCTATGTGAAAAAAAAAAAAAATCATATTTTGGAGTCAGGTAAAATAATAAAACACCAAAGATAGCCTCATACAGAAGGCTCCTGGGTTTCACCACATCTTTTGTCTCCAGGATGAAAATTTAAAGACGAAACTAAGCCCCATCGTCCACTGGATTCTCTGTCTTCTCCCAGGCCACATCATTAGCCACATCAAATGTAGCCAACAGGTGAGAAGGGAATGTTACAACTTCTCATTTAGATTTGTTTAGTCTACACAGAACTAGCCTCATTTTTCCAGTTTACAGAAGAGCAAACTAAGGACCCCCCAAAAGGTCAAGAGACTTACAGATGCCCTCAGAGCTGCTGAGTATAGATTAAGAGCTACAGAGTATAGACTAAGTTTCTCAGGTTCCAGAGCAGTGTCTCCACATACACCTCATTGCCCCCAGGGGAAGGAAGGTAGGGTTTTCAGTTTCCTATAGCTCAGACAACACCTGCACAGAGCAGATGCACTGAAAAGACGCTAGCTACAGACACCTCCTTCTCTTAGTCCCACCCATTCCAGGCCTGCGAGAACACTCTCTTTCAGAGGAAGTAAGACCCTTTTCCCTCCCCTGAGGTCTCAGCTGAGACCTCCCTCGTTCTTGGTCTGCAAGCCCTCCAGCTCCATGAGTTGCCGCCTCTGTCCCTCCAAGAAGGTATGTGAAGGGGACTCTCCCTGCCAGTGTCCTGAGATCTCTAACCCGTCCTTTGCTTGGCCCCTCTGCGAGTAGTGGAGGAGCAGAGAAGAGGTGGCAGGGTGGGGTAGGGGTGCTGGGGCACCCATCCTTGGTATTAGTCACAAAAGAACAGGTTCTTAGTCACAGATGCGGGACACTCCCCAAAGAGTGACCTATACTAACACAGCCAGGGATTTTACATACCTCATCTCACCTGACACTCACAATCATTCAAGGGAAGAAAACCAAGGCTCAAAAATCTATGACCTGCAGGCAGGATAACAACTGCCGAACAGTAGCATTGGAACTTCAATCTGGATCTCCAGCCTCTAACCTGTGCTCCTTCTCCCAGATGTGTGGCCACTGTAGGACAGTGTACATATGTACCAACCTCTCCAGGTCTCTTAGACGGTCACAGTTATTTGTATTCTGCACTTTATATTTGTCTTTCTGGTTCCCTCCTAAGTGCTTGTGTTAAGTCATTTCAGTCGTGTCCGACTCTTTGAGACACTATGGACTTTTGTCCACCAGGCTCCTCTGTCCATTCTCCAGGCCAGAATACTGGAGTGGGTTGCCATTTCCTCCTCCAGGGGATCTTCCCAACCCAGGGATCGAACTCAAGTCTCCTGCAGCTCTGGCATCGAAGGCAGACTCTTCGCCGCTGAAGTAGATGCACTTATAAGGATTATTTACAATAGCCTGGACACCAGGACACAACTGCCTTTAATTCCTAGAGGATTCCATTGCCTGCTACACCTCTCCAACTGGCTCAGGGATCTTCACACCAAGACAAGAGAGCCCCTAACCCATCAGTCTGACACTGTCAATCTAGTCCTCAGCTCCCGCTGGGGTCGTGTCCCCAGAGTTTAACATGGGAATTGAAAAACAGTCTAGACGTCAATCAGCTAACCTCCTTGAGGGCTGAGTCACAGCAGTACTTTCTGACTCATATCCCCACACAGGGCCTTGATCTGTGATCTGCATTCAGTCCAGGCTTAGGATCAACCTAGATATGCACATTCATGCAGGGCTGGGGAGAAGTGGCAAGATCAACTTCCAGTAACAGAAGAATAAGATTCCTAAGAGCAAACCCACATTCAAAAGCCCTAGTCATTTCGTTTCTCAGTCGCCCACTCATCATGTTCATATTTAAGTACCTGCCTCAGTCAAGTCCTGGGAATGCAAAGATAGGGTGGGAGGAACTTCTCCTTGCTAATGGAAGTGGAACGGAAGCTCTGTGACCACCAACTGGAATGCACAGGAGCCGAGGAAGCACAGAGGAGGGCTTCTAACCACGCAGGACTTGGGTGGGCACCTGGGTGGGCTTCCTGAGGAAGTCAAGTGGCCCTTGAGGTTTGTGTGTCACAGATCTTTGTGCACAAGACTTCCCGGCTTCCACAGACGCCCCTGCCCAGCAGATCCCTGGCTCAGCATGGCCAAGGTCCTCCCTGTCACTCCTTCCACCCGAGGTAGGGCACACCTGCTCCATCCTAGACTGACCTGGTCACTCGTCATAGACAAACGCTCCGGAGCTCCTGTGTACCTTGTCCCCCTGCCCAGGCGCTGCTTTTCTAAAGTCTCTGGGCTTTTTAGAGATGAGGAGCCCCTCCACACAGACACAGGTCTGTTCACACACACAGATTCTCGGCCTGCAGACCACTCCACCCCACACTCCTGTGCTGACACAGACACATCTCAAGAGGCCTGGATTCCAGCACAGAAGTATCCCCTGATCAAGATTTAAAGCTTGGTTATTCTCAGGCCTGTCTTCAAAGCAAACCCTCTGTGGTTGAGGGGTTTGGCTTTTTTGTTCGGCCAGCCCGCAAGGAGGAGCCCAGATCATCACACTAACTCAGCTGGGGCCTGGGAGGGGGAGAGGGAACGGCTGGACTGGAGCCCGGTGGCCATATTTTCCAACCTCTCTGCCCCCCAAACCACCATGTCACCCAGAGAAAGGGTGTCTGCCCACGCCCAGCTATGGAAGGGGGCTTCCAGCATGATGCTCTCCAAGCCGGGCAAGTCCACAGCCAGCATCATGCCAGAGTCATGCCAGAGCCCAGGGCGGCCTAGGGAGGGCTCAGGGTCCAGACAGCTAACACGGGACAGGTGGCATTCTCCTCCTCCAGCCCCATCTCAACAGAGGCTCCAGAAAGCCCCAGAAGCAACTGTGGACCTGCTCTCCATCCCCACCCCAACCCCTGCCCACAAGGTGACAGCTAAAGTGGAAGCTAAAAATGGAAAAAAAAAAAAAAAAAAAAAAAACCCACAAAGCTGAGATTTGGATTAAAATCCAGTCTGTCTTTCCTCATCTTTTCAAAGACAGCAAACTATGTGATACATGAACGGAGTCTTGCTGGCGAGTCAGCATGATCATCACTTGCATTAAGCACTGGGCTGTGCCGCCTGCTTATCAGAGCAAAGGTGTCAGACCCCATTAGGGGGCAGAGCTCTGTGCCCATGTCCACGCCACGTTCTTCTCCATATTCTCCCTCACAACTGGCTATCAAAGTCATTCCTAGTTGCTGTTAACCTCGCTGCCTCGGGCCATCACCCTCTGTCCCTGTACACATTCAACGTTAGAGTAAACAGAAAAAATGAGCTTTGAGGCACCTGAGTGAGGAGCTCTACTCAGACTAAGAGACACTCGCTCCAGTACAACAGTCTGATGTCAATTTCAACCCCAAATGTGAAGTCTTTTTCGTTTCTATTCTGGCTCCTGATTCATGCTCTGAATTAGTTGAGTTTGTTCGATAACCAGGATAAAAGAAATCCATGACTAATGTATCTTTTGGCACCTACTGAGGGGACACCCTGCACCCCGGCATCGGTCTAGGTCATGGCCCCACAAGGCCAGGATGCAGGAGCACCCCCTGTCCTCAGCCAGTGTGGGGGTTCAGAAGCCACCTGCCTCTGCTCCTTGTGTGCGTGCTAAATCGCTTTAGTTGTGTATGACTCTGTGCAAACCTATGAATTGTAGAGCCAGGCCCCTCTGTTCATGGGATTCTCCAAGCAAGAATACTGGTGTGGGTGGTCATGCCATCCTCCAGGGGATCTTCCTGACCGAGGGATCGAACTTGAGTCTCTTCCATCTCCTGCACTGGCAGTCAGGTTCTTTACCACTAGCACCATCCTTAGCATCTTTCAAATGTAGCATCTCGCAGGGCCAAAGGAGAGCTGACTTCTTTCAGGAAACCTTTCCAACCCTCCGGACCCCACTAATCTCTCAGGAGAGTCTCAAGTGCTAGGCTGTCTCTCCAGCAAGCCTGTGCAAGTCTCCCCCCATCTCCCCGCACAGGGAGACACCTTTCGTGGCTTCCCCACAGTGCACAGTACTCGTTGGCCCAGCCTGCTCATTGAGAAAACCCTAGACCTGCCAGAAGTACAGGATCAATTCTGAGCATGTATTTCCTAAAACCATGGAGTTTTAGAAGCAAAGGGGCTTCAGAGATGAACAAAAGTAAACCCTTCAACTAGTCCCAGTCTCGACGAGATCATTTCAGGAGAAGGAGGGAGGCAAGAAAAACCAAGTTGGTGAGAAAAGTGCCGCCTCTCTTATCACCATCACAGTCAGAGACAAAAGGCAGTAACCTGGCTAAACAGTCCTCATGCAGAAACCCTGTAATCATCAGGTGGAGCCTGACATCCAGGCTGATTGTGGACAGGGCCCCACCAAAACCTCATGGCAAGGAGCACTTTCCCAAGATATGGAGCTCTGAGCTCAGTAATTACTGCATTTTAATACACCTCCCAAGTCACTACCCAGGGAAATATCTGTCTTCACAGACTGCATATATGTGGGGAAAACAGCCCATAGATACACACAGCTCGTAACAGAAATTCACTTGAGACCTGCACATAAAGACACAAGTACCGGGCTTCGTGGTTCAGGGGTAAAGATTCCTCCTGCCAATGCGGAAGACAGGGTTTTGATCTCTGGTTCAGGAAGATCTCACACCACAACTATTGAGCCTAGAGCCCAGGAGCCACAACTACTAAAGTCTGTGCGCCCTAGAGCCTGTGCTCTGCAACACGAGAAGCCACTGCAATGAAAAGCCCGCACACCGCAATGAGAGAAAAGCCCGTGCAGCAACGAAGAACCAGCCAAAAGTTAAAAAAATAACTTAAAGAGAAAAAAGCAAGTACAGGAATCCCAAATGGGCCTAGGAAAGGACAACATAGACGATGGAATACCCATGATCAGGACCAGAAGTAGCTGATATCGTTCCCAATGGGAAAGTTAGCCCCCCAACACTACTTGGTCCAAACTTGAGCCTGTGGACAAGACAGGGCAGCGATGGATCAGCACAGATGTCTGAGGGAATTCAACATCCACAGTGGAATCTGCAACTCACCCTTGCCTTACTGGCCTATTTTCTTTTCAGGACAAAGAAGGTGGAATATGAAATGCTGCATCTAATCAGCCATAAAACATCTTCCAGTGTCAGTGATAACCATCACACAAGTGCCATGGCAATGGAGAAGACAGCTCCACCTACATGCTACATTTCTAAAACACCAAGAGAGCACCTCTGAACACAACTCAAATTTTAGTTCATAAAACTCTGAAAGACATGCCTTCAAAAAATAAATTCTGAAAAAACCAAATTCATGTCCTGTGTATCTACACCTCTGCAGCCTCCACATGCTCTCTGATAGGGGGAGAAGAATGCACACTGCAAATTGGTGTGGGCTTGGGACCCAGAGAGCATGACCCCTGACTCTTCCATTATTCTCTGGCCTTGAACAAATTAACTCATTTCTCCCCACCCCAGATTCTTCATCTGTAAGATGAGACTATAACACCATAAGACAATCTCGCTGTAACATGGTACGCATGCATGCTAAGTTGCTCAGTTGTGTCTGACTCTTTGAGACCCTATGGACAGTAGCCCTTCAGGCTCCTCTGTCCATGGGATTCTCCAGGCAAGAATACTGGAATGGGTTGCCATGCCCTCCTCCAGGGGATCTTCCCAACACAGGGGTCAAACCCACATCTCTTACGTCTCCTGAACTGGCAGGCAGGTTCTTTACCACTGGTGACACCTGGGAACAGCCTATAACATGCTCATTTGTATAAAATGTATGACTAAAAGGTTAATGAAGTGACGTGTGCAAGCCCAGTGCAGGCAGCTAGTCAGAAATTCTAGTGACAGATCCAAACATACAGGTCTGACCTGGGACTGGAGTCACCCATGGTAAATTGTCTCGTAAGTATAAATGTCAATGGGGACAATTCCAAAGTCAATGACTTCCTAAGACTTCAACAGTTGGCACTAAGTCAGGAAAAATGTTGGAGACTCAGAGTCTGCCCTCCACTTTCCTATTTCCCAAGAGGAAGTTGCCTGCCTGGTTTAGGTTTGTTTTAAAGATTAAATGAGATAATAAACTTTAAGGTCCTGACCTAAAGCAAATGGCTTATGAATGGTAGCACTGTGAGCTTACCTGTCCAGGTTTACTGTGGCGGCCAATCTGTCTCCTGTGTGCACCTGGATGACCCTTCCCATCAAGGGCCAACACGTGGGCACCATGAACACCGGTCCCCTCTGTACTGTCTTCCTTAGGGACTCAGACTATAAAGTCAGGCTACTCTCTGTTTTTATGCAGTATTTGCTGCCAACTCTCAGCTTTCTGAAAAATCAAAACTATAGCTTCAGGGAGTCATCCTAGTATACAACATAGACAATGCACTGACTTGGAGTCAGAGGGCCTGGATTCCAGTTCTGATCCTGTTGCTCTGTAAACTGTGTAAGTCATTTTCCCTTTTTTGGCCTGTTAACTGGCTGATGATGGAGAGAGAATACCAACTATTGCATTTGGTTGTTGACAAAAGCAAATGAAAACCTGCCAGTGCAAGAGTCTATAAACTATAAAGGATTATATGAATATAAAGCATTATCATATTACTAAGGAATATGAGTATTTTGTAGCGAGGGGTAGGGTTGTTTGTTGGCTAAAATATTCACCCCATTCCTGAACATCAAAGCATGACTCAATCTCTACTTACATCAAACCACAACATTTTAGAAATGAAGAGAGTTTCAGTGTTCACCCACCTAATCATAGACTCAAGAATTAGAGAAATCAGAGTCCATCTAGTCCCAACTTCCAATCCAAGCACCAGCTCTTTAAAATACCCTAGAAATCATTCAGCCTATGCTTGATAAGAAAATGTACTCTCACTCTGTACTAAAATGACCTTATTTTAAGTTCTACCCACTGGTCCACTGGCCACCCGCATCCCCCTCCACCCACTTCCTTCCACACCCAAGCCCCTTTTTCTTGTGAATGTCCAACAAATACTAGAAGAAAACAATTGTGGACATAAATCTCCCTTTTAACCTTCCTATTTTGCAGATAAGGGTCTGAGATGTTAAAAAAAAGCATTGCCCCGCGCCCCCCCGACACCCAGTACAGAGTTGTCTATTTCCTGTTCATTCACTTTTCCTTGGATTTGACTGGGACTTCCGCAATTAATCTTGTTGTTTTGTTCAGTCGCTCAGTTGTGTCCAACTCTTTGTGACCCCATGGACTGCAGCATGCCAGGCTTCCCTGTCCTTCACCATCTCCCGGAGTTTGCTCAAAGTCACATCCATTGAGTCAATGATGCCATCCAACCAACTCATCCTCTGTAGTTCCCTTTTCCTTCTGCCTTCAATCTTTCCCAGCATCAGGGTTTTTTCCGATAAGTTGGCTCTTGGCATCAGGTAGCCAAAGTACTGGAGCTTCAGTCCTTCCAATGAATATTCAAGGTTGATTTCCTTTAGGATTGACTGGTTTGATCTCCTTAATCTAGCACATGCTATTAAAATCAGAAATATTAAGGCTTTAGAGCTCACTCATCAGAGGCACACTTTGCAGCTTTAATCTTCTCCCAGAGCAAAGAGAAAGGGTCTGACAGGGTCAGGTGGGGAAGCCTTGCACCGGTTTTAGCCACCTCTGTTCAAATGTTAATTGCTTCCTTTAGCTTGTCAACAAAAACAGCTTTCCCAGCGTGTGAAAAACAAGAAAGCATTTCTTACATGCTATTGCCCCACACAAACGCTAGCTTTGCTGTCGATAATGCTTTCCGACTGTGGTGCTGGAGAAGACTCTTGAGAGTCCCTTGGACAGCAAGTAGATCAAACCAGTCAATGACTCAATGGACGTGAATTTAAGCAAACTCCAGGAGATAGTGAAGGACGGGGGAGCCTGATGTGCCGCAGTCCATGGGGTTGCCAAGAGTCAGACACGACCTAGTGACTGAACAACAGCAACAACAGAAAAACCCCACTAACAGGAAGGCATTGGACAGACAGTGTTCTGACCACAGAGTGAAATCCACAAAGCCCCCTTTCAGGGTCAATTTTCATTATCCTGCCAGCCAATTATAGACGCTGACATTCAGAAAGATCTTAATGACCAGCCTTCACAACTCCATCCACAGGCAAGTATTAATAGAAATTGTGAACACCCACTGAGTCCCAAGTTCTGGGATGGATGTGAATGACACCTCATGGGGCTCACAATCCCATCAATGATGACAACCACCTGAACAGGTAAGTACACTGAGTGACCCGGGGCTGAGACAGAGCATTTGAGTGGAAGGGTTTCAGGTGAGGATCCACAGAGAAGGCAGAGCCGAGTCTGAGCCGAGTCTTAAAAGATGAATGATGGTCAAACCTTGTGGAAGAAAGCATCACAGGCAGAAACAGACTGGTGTTCAACAATCCTCCTAAGTGGCTACGACAAGAGCAATGGGGTTGCAGGGGAAGAGCACCAAGGACTGAAGGCAGCTGCCAGAAGCCAGGAGGAGCAAGGAAGGCCTCTTTCTGGGTGCAGAGAAAACATGGCCCTGCCAACACCTCAATTTTGGCTTTCTAACCTCCAGAACTCAGAGGAAATTGTTTCAAGCCACTCAGTTTGTGGTCCTCGGTGGCTCAATGATAAAGAATCCACCTGCAATGCAGAAGCTGCTGGAGATGCAGGTTCAATCCCTGGGTGGGGAAGAGCCCCCGAAGGAGGGCACGGCAACCCACTCCAGTGTTCTTGCCTGGAGAATCCCATGGACACAGAAGCCTCGTGGGCTATAGTCCACAGGGTCACAAAGAATTGGATACGACTGAAATGACTTAGCCCACAGGCACGCCAGCCACCATGGAAGTGAATACACTTCTGTGTAGTACAGAAGGATGGAGGCAGGTAGAGGGCAAGGCTGGGCTAAGGTTAACGGTGGCTGAGGCTCTGGACCAATGGCAAAGGAAAGAGGGTGAGCAGAGAGGCTGAGGAAGGAGAGTTCAGTAGGGACAGGGGTGGTAGAGAGGGTGAGCCAGCAGTAAAGACCCAGAGGACGCAGCCAGTGAAAGGAGCCTGGGTACCACAGCCACCCCAGCTCCTGCTCCTTAAGGTGTGCTACCCAGTAGACGCATTTTAGGCTGGAATCGGGTCTTTGAGAAAACTCTAAAATGAAGGATCCACAATGAAAATTGATTCAGCTCGTTGGGAAAATCCCACCCTGGGAAAGAAATGGATGACCTTGATTTGACCTGATTGCTACTTTTTCCCAGGACAGTCAACACTGCGACAGCTTCCTGGATGTGTGGGTGTCACTGGACTTGGGAGATAAACTGACTTCCATGTGACCAACAGTCAGGAGTGTTTGCAGTAATGCTGGGACTCATTCATGTGAGTCCCAGAGATGCAAATATGATTACCCCTGAACGCTGCTGCCACCTCCTCTGCTGAGAACCGGACACACAAGTGTTTATACCCCTTGGCCCTCCTGCCCTTTAATTAGAATGTCTGTCCTACTGGGGCCAGTAGCCTACGCAAGTCCCACATAGATAACAGGCAATGATCACCTTGGAACCTGAGGACAGGGAGCAGCAAAAGTTGGAACCTGTTCACAGACAGGTCTGGGTTAGGATGCAGGAAGATGTGGGAGAAAGGCAGGATCTTCCGGGACCTTGTCATGACAGGGGGACACACATGACTGCTTGAGATCTCGAAGTGAGGCCCATCCTGAGAGGGGACAGTGGTCAGCATCCCTGTCCTGCTGGTGAGGTCCGAGGAGGCTGTTCCCTAGGCCACATGGATTCCCCGGTGACCCAGGCCTGCTAGAACCTTGGCTTCAGTGACCACGTTCTCTGAATCGAGATCCGCAAACTGGCAGGTGTCCCTGGATGAGGCTTTGAGCACCGGCTGCAGACAAGCCCTGCAGGAGATCCCACTGAAAACCAGCAAACTGCAACCAGACGCCAGGATAGCTACTTCCAGAAGGAAGGAGGTGAAATGAACGTGTGGTTTGGAGGGCACTCAGGGTACTTCAGGCCCTTTACTGTCCCTATTAAGGGAAGCACATTAACTGAAACTGCCCACCCTGGCCAAGCACCACGGTAACCATGTGGGTGAGTTATTTTACGACAGCAGATCTTGGTAAGGTACACAGAACTAATTAGCCACCACCAACCGGAAGAGTTCAGGAAAGGTCAAAAGGAGATACCACATGTCCAACCACCTCCCAGAATCCTTCTCACTGGAATCTATCTTGGCTGAGCAATGGATAAGCCACCAGGAAGGACCCTGAGTCAGAACGACTGGCCAAAGAAAACCCGGAAACTAATCCCATCACCATAAAACCGAGACTGCAAGCCACGTGGCAGAGCAGTTCTCCTGGGTTCCCTCACCCTACTACTCTCCACTTAGGTGCCCGTTCCCAATAAAGTCTCTTGCTTTGTCAGCTCGTGTGTCTCCTTGGACAGTTCATTTCTGAGTGTTAGACAAGAGCCCACTCTTGGGCCCTAGAAGGGGTCACCCCTTCCTGTAACATCCTCCTTTAAGTTCCTGCTAAGAAAGTGTAACCTGGGAAACATCCTCTCTAATAAAACAAGCAAAGCCACAAAGAACCAGCTCAGAGAAGATCACACTGTCAGTACTGGGAGGACCGTGAGCACAGAAGTGGCTGACAGCTTCATACAACACCCTGGTCCTCCTAGTCGCAGGAACTAGACAACCAGACGCATGGCATCCATCTAGGCTGGAACACCGCGATCACCGGGAGGTTCTGAGCTAGCTGACACTGCTGATGAGAGTCCCCACCCAGGGGATGGTCCAGTCACGGCTGACTGTCCCACAACAGAAAGATGCTGGCAGACCCCGCAGGTGGGGGACCTATGGGCTTGCTTCCCCTCGAGTGACAGGCTTGGCTATGGCCACATCTGCCCAGAGAGCTTGCAGCCCACTTCCAGGCCAGGGCACAAGCCCCAGTGCACCGTCACCTCCTGCAGGGTCCAACCTGGGCTGCACCTGCCATGACTGCGATGGGAATTCTGCCTTCCAAGCTTCAAATCACTGAGCTGAATCACACCAGATAAACATCAAAGACAACCACCTGTTCTGGGTGCCTTGAAAAGCAGATTTAGATCGGGACTGAGAGCAGTTCCAGACCCACCCAGGATGCTCGGCTGGCCTACTCTTATCCAGCCTCACATCCCTTGACTTGGGTACCTCTGGCCCTAAGAAGAACTGCAGGTGCCCACATGGAAAGATCTGGAGGCCAAGGGCAACAGGCCTAGCCACGGGATCTCTGCTTACAGAGACTAATCGAGGCCAATACAGAGCAGGACAGGGAAAGAGAGTCCTGTCCACTTGCCCTCGAGTGTTAGCACAGCACACACACACTGCACTAAATCACACCCATTGGTCTGTGGAGGGGACGTGCAGAATGCTGGGCTGGCCACGGGGCGAGTCCCTGGAAAACAGACCACACACCATTCCAGTGTGGACCCACCACCGCCCGCCCAGGGCCCTTGGGGAGACGGTAGAAACCAGGGTCACGTCCTGAGCTCCGGTCTGTCCGCTCTGCCTTGGAGCAGGGCTTGTGGGCAGATGCCGTGAGAGGGCAGCCTTCCCAGCTGTGGCTGCTGCCAGCAGGCAGCTGAGCAAACACAGGCTCACAGTGTCCAGCACCTTACACTCTAATTAAAGCCACTTTTAACAGGCACCATGGGGCCAAACCACAAACGGCAGCTCTGAGCCCACCTTCCAAATTCTCCCACAGCAGAGCAGAGACTGAGCGAAACCTGACACTCTGCTCTTCAGCTCTTTCTCGTTCTTACCCTTTGTTTCCTTAGGGAGTGGGGATGGGGCCTACAACTATCTTTACTGAAGAGCAGTTACACAAGAAGGTGTATTTCTAAAAATGAGACTGCATGCGAAGCCATGACCATAAAAATCATGAACCAAGACCTCTGGTGGTCATTTAAAAACACTTCAAAGGTGATGGAGCCAGGCTCTCGAGATAGCTGCTGCTGGTCTTGCATATGGAAGGGAGGGGTCCACAGCCCAGCCCGACAACCAAGCCCAATCAGCAGTGTAACCACCGGTTTTGATATTATTTGACCCAGAATCACAGACATAAGATTTCCAGTGGAGCTAGATAAACCCTGAAATAACCTTAACCTCCCTAGGAGACTCTCCCTTTCTCACCTCTAACTGGAAAGCCAAAGTGCCATGGAGAGAAACAAGGCCCCCTACTCAAGCTGAGAGGAAGCAGGCATGAGCTGGAGAGAGGACAACGGGAGCTCTGTTTCACGGGGTCAGGCTAGGTTCACTGATCTGTGGTTTCCTGGGGCTTTGGGGTCAAAGGTCAACAGTATGGAGAATGTTCCCGTCCTTAGCTCAGCCACCACAGATTGGGTGGCTTAAACAACAGAAACTTCTTTTCCTACAGATCTAGAGCCTCAAAGTCAAGTTCAAGGTCTAGCCAATTCAGTTTCTGCTGCAGACTCTCCCTGGCTTGCAGACGGCTGCCTTCTCGCTATGCTCTCATGTGGTCTCTCCCCAGTCCGCATGCACCAGGAGGGAACGCACACAGGGAAGATCTCTGGTGCTTCTTATAAGGACACTAATTTACAAGACCGATGACCTCCCTTAACCTTAATTACTTCTTTAGAAGTCCTAACTCCAAATACAGCCGAACGGGGTTTAGAGCTTCAACCTATGTATTTGTATGTGTGTTGTTACTCAGTTGTGTCCAACTCTTTAAGACCCTTGGGACTGTAGCCCGCCAGGCTCCTCTGCCCAGGGGATTTTTCAGGCACAAATACTAGAGTGGGTTGCCATTTCCTCCTCCAGGGGATCTTCCCCACCTAGGGATTGAACCCGCATCTCCTGCATTGCAGGCGGATTCTTTACCGCTGAGCCATCAAGGAAGTCCCTCAACCTATGGATTTGGGGGTATGCAATTCAGCCTATAACATTCCATCTCTGGTTCCTCCAAATTCATGTCCTTTTTGCATGCAAAGCACATAAGCACATTCATTCCACAATTCCCAAACTCTGAAATTATTCCAGCATCAACTCTAAGTGTAAAGTCTAAAATCTCATCTAATCAGATATGGATGGGACTTGAGGCAAAATTCCTCCCCAGCTGTGAACTGTGAAACCACACAAGTTATGCGTTTCCAAAATTTCATGGTGAATCAGGCACAAGAGAGACATTCCCATTCCAGAAAGACGAAACTGGAAAGAAGGAAGGGGTGATGGGTCCTAAGCAAGCCCAAAACCTAGCAAGGTAAATTCCATCAGATCTTAACACTTGAGAATGATCCTCTTTAGCTTAACATTTGTCCCTGGGGCCCACTGGGGTGGCCCATCACCCTCCTAAGGCTCTGTGGCCCGGCCCTGCCAATGGAACCAGGCCACTGAAACCAAGGCAGGGGACCATCGTCTGAATCCAGGAAGGAAGCAGCCTTGCCCCTGAGCCTGTGGAGGAGTGATGATCCTGAATCATCTTTGGAGTCATTCTCTTTTCCTGAAGGATAATGCATGTTCACGGCATTCCCTCATTTTACAATACTTTCTGTTTCCTTTAGTCTCAGTTGACAGTGTTTCTACTGGCATAATCCCATCTTTATTCCTGGCTTCTGCTGAGATGACTGATTCCATCCCTGGTTCACACCTATACTAATCTCCTTATCAAATGGCTGTCAGTCACCTGTTGGTGTTCTCTTTAGTACATGCTTCCTCATTTTTTTGCAATATGGATAAGCTGAGAATCATTCAATTCTTCAAGTTCTGGTTACCTTCTGCTTAACAATTCCTTCTTTAATTCCTCTCTTTTCTTCATTTTAAAATAAGGAGTAAGGAGGACTCAAGCTGTACCTTCCATAGTTTGCTTAGAAATTGCTTTCGCTAAAAAACCCAATTTCATTGCTTGCAAGTTCTACCTTCCACAAAACACTAGAACAGAAACATAATCCCATGAAGTTCTTTGCCATTTTATTACAGAGATCACCTTTTCTTTATTGTTCAAATACATGTTCCTTGTTTTCTCATTTATAGCTATGAATTTTGGAGGGAACATGGTCTACAATAGTTCTAACACAATGCTGCAACCATGCACAATCATAAATTTTCACTGTTTGAAAATCAATCCAAGAATTATTTCTTCTAATGCATGAGTGGTTCTGTGAGCAGTAACCAGACCTTTGATTAAAAGGTCCATGGTCAATGCCAATTTATAAGGTACTCTTAGTCTCAATGAATGAAACATTGAGTTAAAAAAACCTGGCTGGCTGGATTAGGTAAAATGGAGCTTCAGCAATCTGAGTATCTCACACAACGGGTCACTGTGAATAGACAAGTTTCACAGAAGACCAAGATGAGAGTTAACTCTGCTTTTGTGGCTTCTGTGTCTTTCTCCTTGCTTATGACTATCAGCTATCACCCTTCACTGATGTTCACATGACCTCCGTACAGCAGCTCTTTCTCTGATGTAAAATATGTTACTTCTGGACTCTGGGGGGAATTGAAGTTAATAATTAAACTTTTTAGAACTATAAGTATGTGCAGGCTCTGAAAATGAGAGCCTGAGGTTGTCTTGGGAGCCTGCCACACCATGGACCCTACTGAACCAACCCTTCCAAAAGCCCCTAACTTGTGCAGTCCTTGCTCCTTAAATCTGGGCTGGGGCTTTGACTTGCTCTAAGAAGAGAATGCAACGCAAGGTACTGGTTGAGTTTCAGGCCTAAGCCTTAACAGGCCTGAGAACTTCTGCTTAGGAGCCTGAGATGCTGCAGTACACGAATGAAGAAACTACTTCCCAGGGGGAAGGCCCTCTGAGGAAGAAGAGAACCACAGAATAGCCTGGACAGGAGAGCAGCCCAATCCCAAGTGACTTACCACAGGACTGCAATCACACAGGGACCATTGGCCAGACCAGCCAAAGAACTGCCCAGCTGAGCCCTGCCCACAAAACTATGAGAAATAATAAAGTAATGTTGCCAAAACTAGTAAGTTTTGGGGTAGTTTTAACAGCAACAAATAAAAGAGGTGTTCTTTGGGACATGTGACAAACAGAAAGTTAAAAAGGTTTGGCCAGACAAAGGCTCAAACCGACTTGCTACTGTGGTCATAACGCAGAGGCCTGCTTGTGACTGTTGAATGAAAGAACCAATGGGGCTAAGGAATGACTGCAGAGTGGGGGCCAGGCATCTCTGACAGGGCTCTTCATCCCCTCCTGTCCAGCCCTGAAGCTATGATTTAAATGAAGTAGAAGAATGCGTATAAAAAGAGCTAGCACTCAGCTCGGCTCACAGCAAGCACTCAAAAAGTGCTTAACAATTTCACTCATGCATTCTTAAAGCAGCAAACATGAACACATACGTTCCTGGGCACCATGGTGAAATGCTTAAGATCATCCTGGAACCGGCCTGGGCTCAAACCCTACCTCCCACAATTATAAGCTGTATGGCCACAGACAACCTATGTAACTCCTCCAAGCCCCAGTTTCCTCATCTGAAAATGAAGAAAACATGCCTACCTTGCAGGACTGCTGTGACGATTAAGTGATTTACATGGTAAGAGTTTAGAAGGTGCCTAGCATATGGCAAGGACTATGCCACTGCTAACTGGTAAGGTTTCCACTGCTGTTGCTTTGCTCTGCCACTTGGATTCAGTAAGTCAACTGTACTAGCTGCTATGCTCCAACAGTCACAGTGTTTACCTTTAAAGATTTCAAAACTGAGAAATCATTAATGAGGATCATTAAACATCATTTCAAGTCTCTTTTCTCCTAGGTTTCTCTCCATATATAGTCAGCTAATGAATGGGGACTTCCCTGGTGGTCCAGTGTCTAAGGCTCCATGCTCCCAACACAGAGGTCCCAGGTTCTAACCCTGGTCAGAGAACCAGATCCCACATGCCAAAACTAAGAGTTCGAATGCCCTAAGAAAGATTCTGCATACCACAACTAAGAATCCTGCATGCCACAATGAAGATAAAAGATTGCTCATGCCACAATTAAGACCTGGCACAGCCAAATAAATATTTTACAAATTCTTAAAAAAAAAAAAAAAAATAGTGTTTGGTGAAATCCTGGAAAAGTGAGCAACTCACTGTGAGAATGTGGCCAGGAAAACATGTGAAGCATGCGTGTAGAATTACAATGTGCTGAAAGCCCAGGATGCTGTGGAGAACGTGGGGACGGGGTGTGAGGCACAGGAACACGTTGGTCCTTGAGGCCTCAAGTATGGCCCTAGCCTATGGCTTGGGGCCCTCAACTATAAAGGGTGACACCACAGCACCTGCCCCCACCCCAGTGGCAGCAAGGAGGGAAAGGGAGACATCTGGAAAGCCCCGTTAACCCCTGCAGCACTGGGCAAAGGTTAAAGTATCTTAATCTCCTTTGGTATTTCACTTTGCACACCAGGAACCTTTTCCGTTTCTGAACGTTTTCAAATAAGCCCCCAAAAGCCATTCCAGCCAACAAGCAAGGCTCCTAAAAGTAACTTTTATGAGAGCTAAGGAGACAGGGATTTTCTTTAAGACACTAAAGATGAGGCATTCTTCTGTTTTCAAAAATACCTCAGCTGACTCTATAAAACTGCCTGAAAACAAAGCAACAAAAGACGCTGCCATCACTCTGCACCTCAGCCCAACAGGTCGCTGCTGGGGGAGGAACTTACATAACAGAGGGCGGACCATCCTGATTCCTGATTTTGACAACCCGCTATTCTGCTCCCCGGGACCTGCTCTTTGTCTATGCCAATTCCCTTTTCCCTCCTGTCTTTTTCTACACTTTACAAAAGAGCTCAGAAGTTCTATTTCTGGCCCAGTGACTCTTCCAGCCGCTGCTGGGTTTCGACCAGATTTAGCCCAGGGCTCGGCAGGTGACAGGCGCGCTCAGGCCAGCAGGGAGAGATGGATGCCAAATCTGTCTCAGGTCTCACAGCCTGACTGTCTCATGGGCAGCCAGGCCCACCTGAGGGCTCTGTGAGTGAAGATGCCTCTCCTTCCCTGGCCATCTTTCCACCCCACAACCAGGATCTCCACACAAGGGACAAGGGGGTCCTTATGAAAGCAGAAGAGGAGGAAAACCTATGGCCCTGAGGAGGAGTCAGAAGGAAGATACGGGGCCAGCCCAGGCCACCTTCTGTCTCCTGGGGGAGCTGGGGAAAGAGGCTTCAAGGTTAGCCAGTATGGACGGGGCAGCTGTTGGTCATGGTGAGGACAACTCTGCGGCGTCTATGATAAGCCCTGGGCCACACAGAACACCCAGCCTGCCTCCCGGGTGCAGGTCACCTCTGGCCAGTGCACCCACATGGTAAGGAACCAGCACCACGCACAGCTGTCTGAACATACCACGGAGCGCATCCTGGGGCCGTTTTGTGTGTCCCCTCCCCGCTCCCACCCTGGCCCAGCATGCAGAGCAAGCAGTGTTAGAGCATGGAATCCCCTGGAGAAAGTCAGCCCCACTGCATGGACTACTTAAAGTGAGAAGTCACCCTTCCCTTTTCCACCTCTGCAGGTGGGATTCACACAGCTAGGGCCGAGCCAAAACTCAAAACCATGGCAGACTCACTATGGGCCAGTGTCCTAGCTACTGACATTTACAGAGTTCCAAATGTCACTTCTCTCTCTGTAACCACAGCTGGATTTCTCTCACCCTCCTGATTCAGGCTAAACCTGTCCATTCCTGAGACAGATGTGGGGTTGGGCTTCATTGCTGTCACTGTCTAAGTGCCCTCCTCCTCTTGGGTTCCCACCCATTCCAAGGCCTGTGTCAGCAACTGTCCACTGGTCTGTCTCCAAGGAGTTTTCGGACAAAGCTTGGGAGGCAGCGACCCTCTGCCACTGGAGCTCTGCACACAGCAGACATTTAATACGCCTGCTGGTCATTCTCCAATGTAAAATATGGGGGAAAAAGCTGTCTGAGATGAATAAGCAGCAGTGACTTACTTGCTTTCAGAGCCCCACGGGCACCCACAAAGGACTCAATACACCTGGCTTTGCAGCACCAAGCATGGGAATCAGACACTGATTCCCTCCAAGGACTGGTCAAGGTGGCACAGTCTTTGACTGCTAAACCACCCAGTCCTCGGGTGGTATGAGCTGAGCCAGAGGAACGACAGATCCATGCCAATACCGAGATGGTTTGGCAGTATGACTGACTCTAAACCAGAGTTAGGCCACCTCCCCCAGCCCCAGCCAAAAACATGACAAAGCCCATTGTTCTGATCCCCACTAGGGTGCCCTTGCCATCTTGGCTGCTCTGCAGTATCACAGCAATGACAGCTACCATCAACAAAGCACATACCATATGCCAAGCAGATACACACATTGACATATATTGCCCGAGGAGGCAGGAGAGCCCTGTGAGAAGACAATGTCAGACATCTCAGATTGTTCTCTCACCTGTAACCACCTGGGTGCCAACCGTGTGCCATGCTCTAGGTCAGGCACTGAGGATGCAAAGAGGAGTAAAATGCAGCACATGTCCTCCGGAGCCCACAGTTTGTGGAAGAAAACAGAAAAATAGGCCAGTGACACAAAGTGAGAAATGCTATAATGAGGACATTAACTTAGGCCTGGCTTCATGGGGTCTGGTAGATTCTGCACAAAGCTAGCCATGTTCTTTTGTATTAATTACTTAAAACCCCTAAAGCCCTGTTTCCTCATCTGAAATATAGATGAGCTTTATGAATACAATCTATATGATGTGCTTATCTCAAGGTAAATAAAAACAAAGCAGAACAAAATACTGAATACAATAAATAATGATGATCACTTTTCGTTAATCACAAAATAATTAGATTTTGTGTATAGATTTCAAATATGACATCTTAAAGTATTTCTAGTTTTTTCTCATGTATACATTTTCAACTCGTACAAGTTTAGAGTCTCTAATCTACACCTGATTCTTTACTGGAAGGTCACTAGGGTGACCATATAATTTATTGCCCAAATCAGGAAACCTCTGAGAGTGGGGGAGAAAGGAATGATTAATAATTCCACTGGGACAACACGGTAAACCAGAGGTACCATTATGAACAAAACTGTTGATCACTCCATCATTCACAGGCTGATTTTGGGGGCAGGGTCAGCAGCCATCACTAAGGCTTCCTTTCTCCATCATTCTTAAGAGCTGTGAACAATTTTGGAAACAGGCCCAACAAAACTCCAACCTGGAAGACAGCCAGTCCCTGTGACACGCCATCCAGAATTCAGCAAAGTCAATGTATGTGAATTTCCCCCTCCACACACACATATGCACACACAGCTCCTCCCAAAACCGGAAAAAAAAAGAGTCAGACCCTGGTCTTGCTCTTGGCACCTGGCAACATCCCTCACTTGCTGTAGACTTAACTGTCTTCTAGCAAAACAGCAGTGGTCCTTTCCGCCCTGGAAAGGAGGAAGAGCCCCCTCACCTCAGGTGTCCCAAGCTGTAGAAGCGGGACTCGCCGTCGGTGGAGCGGACCACCTGCAGCGTGAACATGGGCTGCAGCTGTCTGAGCTCTAGCAGGACGACGGCCAGGTAGTGGATGAAGAGGAGTGCGTCCACGAGAGAGACGGCATATTGCACAATGCCCTGGTAATTTCGGTCCCGCGAGTCCAAAATGCGGACCCCGTAAAAAAGCCAATAGGAGACCACGAAGAGAAAGATGAGGACCAACAGGAGGGCACGGAACACGAAGATCCGCGGCATGTCAGCTCTCTGCCTCCGGAAAAACAGCGCCCAGGTCCCGATGAGCAGAATGAGGAGCTTGAATGCCACGGAGATGAAGAGTCCCTCACAGATGGTGCCGCAAGGCTCCAGCTCGTCCCGCCACAAGATGGGGGGCAGCAGAATGAAGGCAATGGGGGTGAGGAAGACCAGGAGTCCGAGCACCGCAGCCACGGTGAGCCCCAGGTAGCGCCTACAGTCCAGCCCCACGCTGTCCTCCATGTCCTTGCTGATGCGGGCAATGTCCTCCTGTGAGATGCTGTGCTCCGACGTGCCAGTGATGGCCGTGGTGGTCTCGCCCCAGTTGTCATCCTGATGGGGAGAGAACAGTGAGGACCGACAGCCCCATGGCACACTGCATGTTAAAGCCACAAAGCCCACAGGAGCTCGGGGGACAGGAGGGCCCACCTTCTTCAACCACAATCCACATGTGTGGGCTTCCTGGGAAATGAAGCCTGATACACACACAGGCTTTCTGGGAAATGAAGGCTTAACTCTTTAAATAGAGGAATGTTTTAACTATGACAATTTTTCTTGAAGTTTTGCAAACTATACCGTATATTTACCTTTTCCAACAGAAAAAAACATAACTTAACCTGTTTGTTGGGTGATTTATTATTATAACAGTGACTATCATCCACTGTGTTGGAATTCCTGAGAGGCTCGGTGACAGACAATCTGCTGTTAGAAAATTGTGTGCAAGTTCACCTACAGCCCAAGGAGAAGACCTTCTGCATTTCCTTCTTGATTCACGACTGGGCTATAAAGGCTTACAAAGTCTATCTCTCAGAAGTGGGGAGTAATAGTAGTCTGTGCCCTCTAGGAGCTCTGAGTGGAGATCTTGCACAGGAGCGAACTTACATGGTTATGTACAAATCAAAGCCCGCCTATAGTTGGTACACACATTTTTTTAAACCTCCATAATGTTTTTAAGACCCATTTAGTAGGTATCAAGCACTCTCTGATATTTCTCATTGAACAAGCAAAACAGATTCTAGTATCGATGGCCCAGATAGCTCAAAAATTCCATCTTAAACACGAGTTCCTGTGACAAATTGAGCATCAAAGGTATAAAAATACTGAGACTGAGACTTCCCTGGTGGTCCAGTGGCTAAGAGTCTATGCTCCCAATGCAGGAGGCCCAGGTTCGATCCCTGGTCAGGAAACTAGATCCCACACACCACAACTAAAGATCATGCCAGCCGCGGCAAAGATGGAAGATCCGTGTGCTGCAACTAAGACCCAGTGCAGCCAAATAAGTAAATAAATAAAAATAAACTTTACAAAATACCAAGATTACTAGAATGTGTGCCTTTTACCATCTTGCTTTGCTTGCTTTTTAAAGCCTGTGGTTGTTTGGAGCAATTGTCTCCTCACTTAACATGATCCAGTTGTCAGGGTTTTAAACAGTTTTGCTATTTCTCTGGCAATGACGACTCCATTCCAAAGCAACAACAGAGCCAGAAGACGATGAAAAGCCACACTGGGTGCAAAGGGGTTTGCCTCAGAAATTTGTGTATATGATTTAAATTGGAAAAAACAGTCAGATATGGTGGTACGCTGGGTGAAATTAATGCATACGATACCAATTTCAAAAAATCTAGTCTAAGTTAATAGCTGAATCGGCAAGCTAGAGATCTCACAGCTAAACGATAACCTGAAATCTAGCAACAATAAATAAATATGACTCATGAAATGCATATAGGCTACAGAAAGAAGCAGTAGTGGTGTCAATAGAGATCTGAACCTATGAACAAAGAGTTCTTTGCCTCAGAAAGTTACAAGTATCATGTACTAAGAGAGAAGCTGTTATTTAAGATAACAGCCAGAAGCAACCACTGTTCTCTCATTGCTGGTGGAAGTACAGATGGCACAATCACTCTTGAAAACTGGTCTGGTAGTCTCATACAAACGTGACTTTACACTTAACTGGAGAGCCCCAGTAATTCCACTTCCAGGCTTTTACCCCAAATAAATGAAAACATATGTCCACAAAAAGGTTTGCACAAGAATGTTCTTAATCGTTTTATTTTCATAATAGCCCAAAATGATGCAACTCAAATGTGTATCCATAGGAAGAAGAATGGATAACAAACTGTGATATATGCATACACTAGAACACTATTGCTGAAATATAGCAAAACATGGATAAATCTCAAAGTTATGATGCTGAGTGAAAAATGGTCCAAAACAAAAAAATATGATTCCAATTACATTAAATTCTAAAACAGGCAAAACTAATCTATAGTGATTGAATGAAAGCAAGGCTTGCCTTGGAGGGGGCTGGGGGAAGGGACTGACTGGGAAAACATAAGAGAACTTTCTAGAGTGATAGAAATATACATTTTAATAGAAGTGTGGGTTATATGGACTTATTCAGCTGTTACAATTTCTTGAATTATACACTTAAGATCTGTTCATATCTCTGGGTAAATTTACTTCAATTCTGTAAAAAGAAAAAAATCACAAGCATGGGAAGAAATGGCTACACATTCAAAAACGGACAACTTGCTTTAACCTAAGGTGAGTCTGTTGTTGTTTAGTTGCGACCCCATAGACTGTAGCCCACCAGGCTCCTCTGTCCATGGGATTTTCCAGCAAGAATACTAGAGTGGGTTGCCATTTCCTTCTCCAGGGGATATTCCTGACCCAGGGATCAAACCTGCATCTCCTGCATTGCAGGTGAGTTCTTTACCACTGAGCCACCTGGGAAGCCAACAGTTTAGTACAATAAGTTATTTTGTTACACTCTTAGTGACAGCAAATATTGGATCCCATGTTTTGCATTGGGCCTAATATTTAGTCGATGATCAGTACTGAAATAATGATCACTAGTGTTGTGGTTATTTGGTTGATATTGCTGATTTGGTTACTCATCCTTTTTCCTGCCAAAGAGTTGCTAACTAAATCCCCTGTCCATTTTAATAATGTGTGCACACTTGTGCCCCAAAATGAAGATGTCCAAGGTCTTCCCAAGCTTGAGGTTCTCAGAATAGAAAGGATCTCAGACCCTCTAACTCAATCCCCAAGATTTTCAGTGAAGAAAATGAGGCCCAGAACGGTTGGACATGCCCAAAGTCACACAGGTGCTGAGAAGTACAGCCTCCAAATGCCCACTTCAGTGCTTTTCCCTGACTGTAACTTCAGAGTAGGCTACAAGATGCAGACATGACACATGAACTGCCTTCACAGTAGACCACCAGCACCCGTGAATTCATCCAAGAAGAAACTGACCCCTGTAGCACTTAAGGGTGGTCCAGTCTTAAGACTAGCCCAATCCATCCCACCATTCCTCTGGCCCTCTGGCTCTCCATCCCTATGACTGTCCCAGAGCCAAGGCAGGAAGTGCAACAGTCAGGACTAAAGTCATTTACTTATCACTGAACAAACGTCACATTCAACCACAACGGCAGCTTTGGCTTCTAACAGCATCTCGTGTGCTCTGAAGAATTCCAATTTCAGTCCATATATCTGCTTACCAATGCATATCTGTCTGTACTTGTAAGAACGTACAGATATATGCTTATCTGTATCTTTACAGCTGTGCAGGCACCCATTCGTT
Source organism: Bubalus bubalis (assembly GCF_019923935.1). Taxonomy (NCBI): domain Eukaryota; kingdom Metazoa; phylum Chordata; class Mammalia; order Artiodactyla; family Bovidae; genus Bubalus; species Bubalus bubalis. The sequence goes on from NC_059162.1 coordinate 27,869,153, forward strand.
TATTTGGGGCCAAGGCTGGTCATGCATATACTTCAGGAGAGTATGCAAACATGTTTCTGAGTATAACTCAGATGTTTATTTAAATCAACTGGACTGTGAGACCGGAGAAGGCAATGGCAACCCACTCCAGTACTCTTGCCTGGAAAATCCCATGGACAGAGGAGCCTGGTAGGCTGTAGTCCATGGGGTCGCTAAGAGTCAGACACGACTGAGCAACTTCACTTTCACTTTTCCCTTTCATGCATTGGAGAAGGAAATGGCAACCCACTCCAGTGTTCTTGCCTGGAGAATCCCAGGGACGGGGGAGCCTCGTGGGCTGCCGTCTCTGGGGTCGCACAGAGTCGGACACGACTGAAGCGACTTAGCAGCAGCAGCAGGGCTGTGAGACAGTTGGAACCCAGAGAGAAGAACACAATGTTTTCTTTTTAAAAATTAATAAATAGACAATACTTTAAAATTGGGTCATTTGGGGACTTCCCTGGCAGTCCAGTAGGTAAGACCTCGCTTTCTAACATAAGAGGTATAGCTTTGACCCCCGTTTTGGTAGCTAGGATCCCATATGCCTTGCGGCCGAAAAACCAAAACATAAAACAGAAACAGCATCGAGACAAATTCAATAAAAAAACTTTAAAAATAGTCCACATCAGAAAAAAAATCTTAAAAATTGGGTGATTTCACATTAAATCCTAATTTCCGCTTTTCTTAAATATTGCAAGACCCAGGAACACTGAATTCCTGCATTCTTGCACAGTGATAAGCATTCACAGCTGAGAAGCTGCCACTCCTTTGACAGAAGAAACATACTCTCCAGGTGCCAGACTCTATCACTCCATGCTACAGCCCTGACGTTGGTGTACCACACAGATTGCTATTTATCCCCAAGCTAGCCTGATATATTTTTGCTCTTCTGTGTAACCCAGGGCCTATTTCACTCACTTCTGTTTCCCTAATAGGCATCTAAGTGTGTGGCCTCTGGGTTGGTGAGGCTCCATCTGAGCTGTCCTAACTTCTCTGCTCCTCTTCCCAACATGACTTAGGGGCTCTGGAGAGCGAGCTTCCTTCTCTTCTATACTGTTCTGCTTTGCAATGAGTCTCCAGAGCCCACAGCCTGCAACTTTGCCATCTCCATCCTGTCATCGGCCCTTGCTGGCTTCTTTTCAACACCATTCCAAGCAAGCCAACCAATCACACTTCAGAATAATCCTCAAGCTGGCCAATAGCAGGACAGGCTGTTCTTAGACCAACAAGAAACCACGGGACATAGATAAACTAATTAACATGCTAGAAAAATAAAGATAAAAACCCAAGAGAACCTGTGGCAACAAGACTTAGGAAAACATTTACAGAAAAGAAGCCTGATCAAGCGGCAGTGTACTTACAGACTGCCTTTGATCCTTACCTGAGCTTCCTCTGTCCGAGCAGAATCATTTGCCAACAGGGGCTCTCCAGTGGGAGCTTGAATGGTGACAGATTTTTCTGACCCTCTGCCATCTTTATTCCGGGGTGGCTTGTGCCTCTCTCTATTTCTTTCCCTGAAAAAACACGAAAGATAATCAGCTAGCACATTTATATCACATTAATTAACCCTCATCAAAACATGTTATGAATTTCATCTTGAATTTAAGAAAATTCTGCAGATACACACACACACACACACACACACACACATACTGTGCCAATCCCCACCCACTGCCACCCCCACTGTGAGGAATAAGTTGATCTTTATTCCCTACTTAACTATTTTCTTTCTGGCACTCTAAGACCCAAAACAAAGACTGTCACTCCTTCTCTCTCAACAGTGGTCATATTTTTTCAAAGTCTAATATTGTGAATTTTAGAATTTCTGTAGATAAGGCACATTTCATGGTAAGATTACTGATTTGATTTGATTATAATTTGCCTAAACTTATTTTCTAGGACATTATTTTATTGGGACAACACAGCAAAATACCTAAGCTTCGGTCTGCCCAAAAAAATCCGGGATGCACTGTCAACCCTACACCTTGGACAAGAGAAGAAAGGAGATTCCAAACCAAGAGAATCACTTATTTCTCTTTCCTGCAAATTCGAAACGAAAAGTCATTCTCATAGGTTCTAGATGAACTCAAGGCACCCACAGAAACAGACAAAAGCTGGGACAAATGACGCCAAGAGCTACACACATGAGCGTGTGTGTGTGTGTGTGTGTGTGTGTGTGTGTGTGTGCATGCGCGTTTTCTCTAAGGAAAGCAGGCTGCTGCATCATTTTACCCCAGATGAACTTCCTGCGTGGTCTTCTAGGGTGACTAGGAAAGCACTCTGCTGTGGGTAAATGCTGAAATTACGAAAGGAATTAACCACTGTGCAAGTCATGACCTGGGTACTAACCATCTATGAAGACTGGTACCCCCAAGCCCAGCTGTGAACGGTCCACCCAGGAGCCCCACCAAAGGAGCCCCTCAGTGACCAAGAACAAGCTCCCTCGACTTCTGTCCTACGGGTCGCCCTGACGTCAGTGCCCCGTTCTTTACCCGGGTGTCCTCCTCCCCGAGGTTTCCGGGGAGAACAGAAGCATCGCACACACACACTGCAGAGACGCACAGTCAGATTTTGGTTCTGTCCCTATGTGATGTGCGAGCTTGCACAAGTTCAACCTGCCAACGAAGGAAAGTGTCTCACGAGTGGCTCAAAGGGTAAAGTCACGAGCCCCGGCAGTCGGTGACCTTGAAGACACCCTGAAGGGAGTTCAGGGCAGAGAGTAGGAATGAGACCATCTATGCTCTGGGAAAACTGGCAGAACAGGACTTCAGACAAGATATTTTCAGGAGAAAGTTTTATGAACCCAATTTCTCACATCTTTTCATACTTAGAAAAGCACTAAAATCATTAAGAGATCATTTGATCCTCATGACTAGCAGCAACCTTCTACCAAGATGTGGGCTTAATTGCATGGACCCCCTTCGTCAAGTCATACATATGCTCACCCCCCAGCCCCCACCACCTCTTCAGAGCAGTTTTTCAGAGCTATCTGAGATGCTGTCTTCTGTGCGTTAGTTCTCAGGAAGCCCCAAATAAAAGTGAACTCATAGCCCCCATGCTGTGTGTTTTAATCAAAAAAACCTCTGAAAACCTCAGTTTTATCATCTATGAAATGGGGATAATAATCACACCACATAGATATAAGGATGTGAAATAATACCTAGTAGCAATAATATTAACAAAAGCTATAATTATTGCTGTTACCATCAGCACTTGGCAAAGAATGGTGACTTGACTTGGTGAAGCAGAGTATGCGTTCCTTGGAGAAAGATGAAAAAGAAGCTTTTAACATACAATCAACCCCTCTTACTGTGCACAGTATTTCTCCTATTAACCTACTTAGCTAACAGGATCACATGCAGACTTCCTGTGGTCAGACTTCTGCCTTATCCATACCTCCCTAGGATAAGCCCTGGTTAATTCCTTTGAAGGGGAGGGAGGCTCCAGACGTCCCAGAGACGCTTTCAGTGAGAGCATCTCTAATCCCTAAGGCATAATCTATCATTACTGCTGCTGCTAAGTCGCTTCAGTCGTGTCTGACTCGGTGCGACCCCATAGACGGCAGCCCACCAGGCTCCCCCGTCCCTGGGATTCTCCAGGCAAGAACACTGGAGTGGGTTGCCATTTCCTTCTCCAAATCTATCATTACAATCTACTGTTAAATAAGAGTCCAGAAAGAAATGTGTTCTCATCAACACTGATGTTTTATTTTAACTGGGCAACTAGGGAAATGGCTAAGAGATTTTGTTTGTTTATCTAGAGATGTGTCTCATTGATAATCACTCTGGTCCCCACCCCAATGCGCAGAGCCTTCTCAGTCATGTCAAACTCTTATGGCCCTATGGACTGTAACCCACCAGGCTCTTCTGTCCATGGAATTCTCCAGGCAAGAATACTGGAGTGGGTTGCCATTTCCTATTCCAGGGGATCTTCCCGACCCAGGGATCGACCCATGTCTCCTGTGTCTCCTGCAATGGCAGGTGGATTATTTACCACTGCGCCACCCAGGGACCCCAAAGAGTACCTTACCAAGTGCTTTATTATATGAAACTTGTTCAATCCCAATAACAACTCTATGTGGTATTATTGTCCCCATCTTATATATGAGGAAACTGAGGCTTATGGAGGTTGAGTGACTCCCCAAAGTCCAAGTGGCAGAGCAGGGTGTGGACCCACTCTCTTGATTCAGACCCACTATGCTGCACCATTTGAAGAGCAAATGGAAGATTTTTGTAGCCTAAGTATTCCTAATGCTCATTCTCACACCCTGAACTTGAACTACCAGAGCTGTGAAATCTGCTTTTGAAACTACTTCTAGAAGTCATGACTGGACCCTGACCTTGGAGAACACAAAGCAGTGTGCCCAACACTCTGGCCTGCCAAAGACAACCACTTCAAAAGGACTCACAGTGAGAAACAATAAGCGATTTGGGAGCGATTTCCCATGTGTCTGGTCAGTCTTAGAATGAGCTGTTTAGACTAAGTCTGGAATCACTGCTCCCCAGGGCCCCACCTCAGCCAGGCCAGACCGAGGCACCTCCTCTCCTCGCTCTGTCCCCACTTTCCCCAACTGCTCTCACATCTATCACTGTCCTGCCATCTGCCAAGTCACGTGCTCCCCTGACCCATCGATCTATTCACTGGGCCCACAGGTCAAATCCTGTGACAGCACAAATTCCACCGGCAATCAAAATTCTTTCACTGTGTGCCAATTCCTGCAGCCTGAACACTACTAGGGCCAGAAGCAGGCAGGGAACCACTCAGGGCTGGAAACAGCCTCTTGGGGGGCCAGCCATCCCTTGACCTGACCCCAGTGGGCCTAGTCTGGTTTTTAAAGGGCTCAACAGTTCCCAAAGGAGAAGTGATCTCTACAATTCCCCTGGCAACAGCAGAGCCAAACCAGATAGCAACTATTACCCGATAACCCCCAGAAGGTTTCTCATCCTCCAAGACCGAAACCCTAAACCAGCGCTTCTCAAGATTTGAATGTACAGACAAGCCACCTGAGGTGCAGATTAAGTACAGATTCGCTGGCCCCACCCCCAGAGAAATAGTCTGGAGCAGAGAGACAACAGGAATCTGCCCTTTTTATCAGCATCCCCAGCTGATTAGGATGCAGGAAACTGCTCAAGGCTCTCCCACCCAAATGCTGCTCAGGGAGGAGGTAGGTGGGATAACTTAGAAATCACCCCGTTTGTGAAATGCCCTGTATACGGCGAGGGCCTGATAATGGGAGCCGTGTGAGTGCAATGCTTAGCTATACAATGTACAGTGTGGCTTCTACAATAAAACAGCATTAAGTGGATGAGGCTGGGAGTGGGACTCAGGACACTCTGCACTGGGTCCAGAACCAAGAGCTTTCCATATGCTGTCAAGTAAGGGGCCAATGGAAAGCTTACCCTATCAACTCAACATGGGCTGCACATCATGCTGGTCCTTGTTGAGGGAGCAAGACCTGTTGCACAGCTTTTGTAAAAATCACTGGTCCTGAATGACTGCTCTGGGAAGGTGCCTGAGCCTGGACTACGTAGAGAAGTCCAGCAAAAATGCTGCCATACAGCACTTTCCAGAATGCAGAGCTATGAGCTCAGTATGGCTGCCTCACTGCTTTGGTACCCAAACTTTCATCCCCAGAGTGTTAACTGCTGTGATGTCAAGGACGTGCCAAGTACCTATGGGAGAGCCCCCCACCCCACACACACAGTGGTGAAGACCATCAGTTCACCATGTCTAAAAGAAACAGGAGACATGGGGTAGGCTACCAAACCACTGAAAGGGTCTTTCAAACACAAGAGCACCGGGTGTCATTCCAGCTCCAACTGAGTTGTCTTGATCATCTACACACCTTTGCTGGGCAGGTGTGTCAGCCACAGGAATCCTTGTATCTTTTTCTCTGAGCCTGTCTCCATGGAGCATCTGCCTGTACTGAGTAAAGATAAGTCAGGGATTGGGGGGGGGGGGGGGGGCAAGCAATAACACGTTGGAGGCCGGGCATCTGTCTGTACCTGCAGGTGTGTGCGTGTGCAAACGCATGTGTTTAGGCGATCCTAGAGCTGAGCTCTGGGAGGGTGCTGTAAAGTCTCTCTCACTCCAGTCAGAATCCCCACTGAGCCCCAGACCATTCCCACTTATAATCGGCATTTCCTGGGAAGATGATTTGGCTCTATTTCTGGTGTTTGTCTATTTCTATTTGGGGGAAAGCCAGCCCCACCGGTTACTCCTCCCTTTCCTTCTCTACCACCACCCACTACCTGTCCTTTCTCTCCACTGACTGCAGGGCCTGGCTGTCTGCTTCCTTTCGGGTGGGAGGGCCGGGCACCGCACAGACTGACTCTGAAGCGGCCTCGGAACAAAAGGACCACTCCCCCTATGCTCTGGCAGCCTCTTTTGGACAATGCATTTTACACATCAGGCCCAGGGCTGTCCCTCCAGGCCTTTTTTCCCTACCAGTTATTCCTGCTGCTCTCCATCGTGCATGGCCCAGGAAGAAAACCATGGCTTGCAAAGGAGCAAGAAATGGGGCCTGAAACCTGAGGGTCCCAACCAACCTCATAACTTCAGGCACATAATGCTCTCTCTCTGCATCTCAGTGTTATCACCTGTTGAACGGGGGTCTCCCTCCCACTGTTTAAGGGCCGCTGTGAGGATGGGCGACCATGACCCAGGATCTTAACAGGCACTCTCAGAGTGGTCGTGAACAGCACTGGAAGCTGCTGCACTGAGCTCAAGGAACTGGTGCTCTAAACCCGAGGGTTAGGTGAGGTCGGCTGGAGCCTGCGTCATTTTCCCAGCAGGTTAACTGGATACCCTCTAGAGAAGGCAGGTATCAAAAGACCAGACCACTAGCTTCTTTGTTGGAAAAAGTCATCTGTCATCTGCTTGGAACTCTGCCAGTACTCCAAAGATGATCTCAGTGTCATCAAGCATATCAAGTTCGCTGCCCTTCATTATTCCTCTCTGAGAGTTCTACGAAGATTCCCAGAGAGCACAGTCCCTCTCCTTTCCTACTCTGCCATTCAAATCGCTGAGCAAGGCAGCCTTCACAGGGATACTCCCCGCTGATACACTACCCTCTGCTGGGTCCAGGGCACACCTTCGGAGGGCTACTATGACTGTTCAAAACCATTTACACCCAAAGGACCCCTGACACCTACTATCTACGGATTACAAACTCCACCCCACAGTCACTATGCCCTGTCATGGGAGTTATCTCAGCAGCTGTTGTTTTTCTAAAGACACCAGGGAGCGCACCTATAAATCTCCAGTGGTCGTCTCTCACCCAGAGCCCTCCTGAGTAGGCATTCAGCAACATCCCTGATTAAAGTATTAAAGGTCTCAGCTTGTATTATCATTTGCCTAGCGCTTTCTGCAGGGGTCCAAGAAGGTACTCAGAGTTCTGCGTGCTGTTTTCATGGAAAGTTATAGTCTCTTAAAGTTACCACAAGAGCACTACAGTATCAATTTCTGGGGGCCCCAAGGGGCTGAGGGAACACAGAGCAATGAGTGTTGGGAGGGGACATGAGTGCAGATGAAGGAGGCCAGAGACGGCTTCTCCTCGGAACCCTGCAAGACATCCCTGCTTTACTCATCTCCAAGCACCCAGAGAACCCGATTCCCACTCCGCTCCTCACAGTGCTGGACGGGGAAGCTTGGCACACTGACAGGGGAACTGCTTTTCCTGGTTAAGTTCAAAGATTGGATATTTTTAAACAGCTGTTTCTGGTATTTTAGAACGAATCTGATATGTTTACCCACTGATTGAAATTGGTGATTAAATTTTTCTCACCAGAGGGTTCCTGACTTTCCCAGGATCTGGGCTCTGGCCTCACTCAGCCGCACTTCTTTCTGTTTCCCATGCTGACTAGAAAGTCTTGCCTGGGTTCCAGCACAAGCTCATTTACTTCTTTTCCCCAGATTGTTATGATTGGAAGAGCAATACATGAAATTTAGAAAATAATGAAAGTTTAAAACACACACAAACTGTTACCATTCACCATATCATAACAATATATACCTATTATAATGTGCAAAGTTTTGAATCTTGGTTTTTAGTAACATGGCCTCATATAGATTTTCTCATGTCATTAATCTTCAGAGGTCTTTTACATTTTTATTCTATTTGTTTTTTTCATATTTTCATTTTTCATATTTTCATATTTCACATTCATATTTCATATTTTCATATTTATTCTATTCTATTCTATTTTAATCACAAAATGTATCTACTTATAAAAGATTGAACAAGTGTAGAAAGATAAAGCATCTAAGTGCCCATCGGTCACCATCCTTCCCTGTGGAGGACCACTTGGGACAGCTTGGACACTATCCTTCCAGACCTCTTTCTGCGTGTATAGATCCATATGGACTCACAAATAAATAAGTCAATTAGGTATATGTGGCATACGGCTGTTTCACAAAACAAAATCCTGCTCTGCACTTAGCTGCCTGTAAGGGGAACTGCTCAGTCAGGAAACACCACTACAATCGCCATTCCCAGCTCTTCCCTGGGTCTGTGGACTGGGGTCAACTGGGGCCTTCAAATGTGGTGCTGAAATGCCAGGGCCGCTGACAGCATAAATCCAGGCACTGGTGAGTGGCCTACGATGTGCCGTGTTAAATGCTCCAGAGGCATCATCTCATTTAATCCTCCCAACAGCCCTGTGAGGAGGGTACTGCTCTCCCCATTTGACAGATGAGGGGTCTAAGTAACAGGCAGCCCTGCAACTGCATCAACCACACTCTGCACTGGCCTGGCACTACCTCTTCATTCACTCATTTCCTCACCATTCCACAGGTCTGTAACACGGTAGGCCCCAGGAACACCAGTGCAGACCTGTTCATTCTGTACAGAGGAGGGGAAATCTGGCCGCCCCCATTACCCAGGTCAGATGTCCAAAACCCAGGCCTGTTCACTGGGAAGACGAGTCAGAGACAGAGAAATACGTAAGGCACCAGGCCAAGCCTGCCAACCTGCCACTTCAGTGGATAAACCCCACAAGCAAGGGTATAATGGACCATGAGTCAGCAGCTCTGGGTAAGAAGCGACAAATTAACACTTTTTCTTTTTTTTAATAAAACTTTCACTTAGATTCTTGGTAAAGCTTTTGGGAGAACTGTCATCTTGGAGAAGTACTTAGAAATGAAAAACATTTCCACTGAAGGGAGCAACTTTAATTTAAAATCAATGTGAGAAGTGAAGGTCATCAACGGTAATGGTGGCTATAAAATGCAAATTGGAGGTGTAGTTCCTCCCAACGCAGGTTAAAAGGTTCTGAAAGCTCAGCTTCTCATGCACCAGTGGACTGAAATGCCAGTGCTGGCTCCCCCCAGGGGGATTGGGAAAGTGAGTCCAGGAAGCCTGAGAAACCTGCAAATTCTGCCCCCAGAGGAAAAGTGCAACAAGCAAGAGCTTACATACCCTTGTCTGTGAGATTTTTTCGAATGACTTGAATAGTAAGAATATCCAGAATACGTGGATTCGGTATCCATAGCAATGGAGGGCTTGTCTCGCTGCAGGAGCAGGTACTGTTTCTCCTTAGAGGTAGAGAGAATTTCACCTACTGGACTCCTCAGACCTCAAAGGGCCTGGGAATCAAGGAGTCACTCTTCGACGGGAACAAACTCTGGGAAAATGAGAGAAACAAACAAAAAAGGTATCAACCTTCAAAGCCAACCTCAAGGAAGTTCAATTGGAAGATAAATAACAGTGACAGCCTCCACTCTGGGATCTCTGTTATGGAACACGTGAGCAAGGGTGAGCCTCCAGGGTGTTAAATGCTCCGCTCAGGTGTCTGGGAGGGGGACAGGTGGGTGGGGGCAAGCCACACCCCACTGCAGAAGCAGCAAACCGGAAGTGGGAGAGACCTGGCCCTGGGCCATCAGACCGGACACAGCCCGGTCTGCCGGGCTTCCGGGCCTGAGACACCCTGTCCAGCCCCCACTGTCAGTGTGGCGGTTACAAAACAACACCCAGGGAAGCAGCCTGTAAGCTATGTGCTCACAGTTTCCAAAAGCCAATGGAAAAAAAAAAAAGTTCTCAATTCTTTAATCCAGGAATGCAAACTTCTAGAATTTTTCTTTTTAAAAGAAAAACTATTATTAGCACATTGCCTATAATAGTGAAAAGCTAGAAACACTCTCAATGCTCCCCAAAAGGAGGAACTGGTAAGGGAAATATGAGTCATTCACCCAAAGAGGTATCATTGTTGCTGTTTAGTTGCTAAGTCATATCTGACTCTTCTGTGACTCCATGCACCACAGCCCCCCAGGCTCCTCTGTCCAATACATTTCCCAGGAAAGCCTACTGGAGTGGGTTGCCGTTTCCTTCTCCGGGGAATCTTCCCAATCCAGGAAACAAACCCGCATCTCCTGCACTGGCAGGCGGATTCTTTACCAGTGAGACCCCAAGGAAGCCCAAAGAAATATCATAAAGCTGTTTAAAATGATAATTACAAAGTATGGAAGTTTGTATGATCTAGTGATAAATTTTAAAAGCAGGCTACAGGACTTCCCTACACTAGTCACTACAGTGGCTAGGACTCCACACTCCCAACACAGGAGGCCCAGGTTCACTCCCTGGTTGGAAAACTAAGATCCCACATACCGCAATTCAAGATCCCATGTGCCACAAATGAGACTCAATGCAGCCAAAGAAATACATTAAAAAAAAAAAAAAAAGCAGGCTACATATAGCATTGTAGACAGACTTTGAAATCTACACTTCAGTTACAATCACAGAGGATGAGATGGTTAGACAGCATCACTGACTCAATGAACATGAACTTGAGCCATCTCCAGGAGAGAGTGAAGGACAGAGAAGCCTGGTATGCTGCAGTCCATGGGGTCACAAAGAGCTGGACACGACTGAGCGGCTGGATGACAAGACTGCTTGTGTAAGGACGAGGATGAGGGAACATCAGAAAATGAAAGCAGGTGGTTTGTTTGTTGCAGGCTCCTGGGTCTTTTGCCACACTTTCATTAGACACTGCTATGCAATAAAAATAAATTGGAAACATTTCCAAGTACATTCCTGAGCCCCACATGTTAAAAACCTTTACTTCAAGACAAAAAGGAGCTCTACACCCCTCATTTCAGAGCTGGTCTCCGCCCCTCAGGGCTCCTTCTTCCAGTGACCCTCATGAGCTGACACTGCAAACAGAGCCAGTGAGATAAGTGTGAGGGAAAACACAAAGAGGCTGCAAATACTATCACTACCCTCAGCTGGGGGCTTCCCTGGTGGCTCAGCTGGTAAAGAATCCGCCTGCAATGCGGGAGACCTGGGTTTGACCCCTGGGATGGGAAGATCCCCAGGAGGAGGGCATGGCAACCCACTCCAGTATTCGTGCCTGGAGATTCCCCATGGACAGAGGAACCTGGTGGGCTACAGTCCATGGGGTCATAAAGAGTCGGACGTGACTGAAGTGACTTAGCATGCACAGAGAAACCAGCAACTGTAAAATGTGAATAAAAGGGCTTATGCGAGAAACAAACAAGCTCTAACTGTGATTGCACCCAGAACCACTCCGATGTGCCAGATAAAGGGCAGTTGCGGTTCTCAGGACTCCTGTGCCAGTCTTCAACCCGGCGGCTCTCCATGTCTCTCTCAGTAAGAGAAAGGCTGGGAAAGGAGCAGGCCAGAGTGAGTACCTGTGCTCACCTGCCCACCAAGGCTCACTTGCAGCCAGACAGCACTAGACCACATCCCAGGTAAGCCCAGGGCTTACTAACCCCCTCGGAATCTCAGGCTCCTCATCCATAAAGTGGAAATAAAGTGGCCTATTTTGTGAGGTGACTGTAAAGAATCAGTGTGGGGAAAAAACCCCACCGTGGGCATTTTTAAAATACTTTTGCTCTTGGACCTACCCCTCCTTTTGCAGAAGACGTCAAGAATCAGCTCAGCTTTTTTTTCTCCCTACTCTGCCTCTCAGCAGGTTCAGTAACAATTTCGATAAGCTTTCAGCACCTCAGACTCTCACTTCCTTTCTGCTTCCTTGTTGCTTGTTCTGCTTCATACCTGCCAGACATCAGCCTTAAAAGGTGAGCCAAAATCTCCAGACCTGCCCTTGAATAAGCCTCTTCCCCCGAAGGCCTTTCAGCCAGCTCTCTGCTAACCTGCAGATTCTCATACCAGAAACCTGACTGCCATCTCCTACATTCTGAACTGACCATCCACAATGTCTATGCTTTTTTTTTTTGCCCTTCAACCCATAACTCTCGAGTCTCCTTTCCATGCCAGCTTCTAGCTATTTCCGGCTAAATGCTGCCGAGGTGTCTCAGAGGCAGGCACCCCAGGCTCCAAAGACCTGGGCTGATCCTATTCACATTCCCTGGCCATGACACAGCGTGACAGACGCTCCCCTCTGTGAATTTACCTCCCCTCAGTTAAAAAAAAAAAAAAGAGAGACTTAATACAGTCTCTTCCTAGGGTTGTTGTAAGCATCGATTTACAACTTATTTTGGAAACTCACAAAATAAAGTCTCTGGCACATGCTAACCCAAGTTTTAGTCCCCTGTCCTTCTGCAAAAGGACGTCATCCTTCATCGTCATTAAAACCTCCAGCCGTCCAGTAAAGCAACTCCGGGCATGTCCGCAGAGGAAATCATGGGCTCCCAAGTGCCCTTAGGGGGAGGGCTTCACCTCCAGTCTACCAGCTGCCCTTGTCTGGTTTCTCTCCAGACAATACCTGCCCATACTTATCAAAGGGGTGATCTGTAGATCCTGCCATCCCCTCCCTCTTGTCACCCCAATTCTCCACCCTCGACACTCCACTGAAACAGCTCTAAGTTGGCCACCGATTGTTGCTGTTGTTCAGTCACTAAGTTGTGTCTAACTCTTTGTGACCCCATGGACTGTAGCGTGCCAGGCTCCTCTGCCCTCCACTATCTCCCTGAGTTTGCTCAAACTCATGTCCATTGAGTTGGTGATGCTATCCGTGATGCCACAGTTTGCCATGCGCCAGATCCAAAGGTCCCCTCCTTGCTCTCCTTCCCCCTACCTTCTTACGCCATGTACTTATTCATCCACCACCATGTTTAGTGGGGCCATGAGAGACCCACTAGGTGATGCTGGACACAGCAATGACAGCAGTCTGCGGCACACGGCTGCCCTCACGGAGCTCTCTGCTGCCTGTCCTCCTCCAAGGCGACAATGTTTATGCTACTACTTCTCCCATGCACCTTCCCCTCTCCCCTATCATCCCTTAAGTCTCAAAACTTGCCCATTATGGGACTCCCCTGCTGATCCAGTGGTTAAAACTCTGAGCTTCAATGCAGGGGGCTCAGGTTCGATACCTGGTCAAGGAACAAAGATCCCATTTGCTACAGGGCACAGCCAAAAAAAGAAAAATCTCTCCCATTATTCTCCTCCATCTATGGATTTACTCTAGGATAAGCTCCTGGGATGCACTGAACATAAGAGGTACCCAACAGATACTTACTGGAACTAAGTATAAAGGATAAATCCCGAGTGCACATTTCCTACTTGTTCTCCAGGCAGTGCAGTAGTAAAGAATCTGCCTGCCAATGCAGGAGGTGCAGGAGACTCGGGTTCGATCCCTGGGCCTGGGCCGGGAAGAATCCCTGGAGTAGGAAATGGCAACTCACTCTAGTATTCTTGCCTGGAAAGAGAAGCCTGGTAGGGTACAGCTCATGGGGTCACAAAGAGTTGGATACAACTCAGCAACTGAATACACACACACTCGCATTTCCTACTTAGACCCCTCTTGCTCCACTTGGGATTATCATCACCCCCAAGATGCTCTCCAGTGCTCCGGCCTATTCTTTTCAATTTCCTTCACCAGAGTTATACAGTCACCCTACCGACCCTACCAGTCCATTCTGAAGGAGATCAGCCCTGGGATTTCTTTGGAGGGAATGATGCTGAAGCTGAAACTCCAGTACTTTGGCCACCTCATGCAAAGAGTTGACTCATTGGAAAAGACTCTGATGCTGGGAGGGATTGGGGGCAGGAGGAGAAGGGGACGACAGAGGATGAGATGGCTGGATGGCATCACTGACTCGATGGACATGCTGCTGCTGCTACGTCACTTCAGTTGTGTCCGACTCTGTGCGACCCTGTAGACGGCAGCCCACCAGGCTCCTCCGTCCCTGGGACTCTCCAGGCAAGAACACTGGAGTGGGTTGCCAGTTCCTTCTCCAATGCATGAAAGTGAAAAGTGAAAGTGACATCGCTCAGTCTTGTCTGACTTTTTTCGACCCCATGGACTGCGGCCCACCAGGCTCCTCCGTCCATGGGATTTTCCAGGCAAGAGTACTGGAGTGGGGTGCCATTGCCTTGAGTCTCAGTGAACTCCGGGAGTTGGTGATGGACAGGGAGGCCTGGTGTGCTGCAATTCATGGGGTCGCCAAGAGTCGGACACGACTGAGCAACTGAACTGAACTGACCCTACAGAGCCAACCCAGCACCATTTTCATAACTTCCTCTCCTTCTCATCCCACATATTTCACTGTCACTAAGTGCCCTCTGTCCCTTGGGATCCACCCTTCACTCTTCTGGTTCTCAGCCACCCGCCTCCTCCAGGCTCTGGGGACACAGGGCTAAACTATTACAAAGCCTGCAGGTTTCCTCACAGAATCCAGGCTCTACAGAGCTCGGGCCCCTTCTACATCACAGTTTCTATCAGAGCTATCAATTTTTTTCAAGATCTCAGTGAGGATTAAGAAGCAGCAGCCAAAGGCAAACGGACAAAATCCAGAGTGAACTCATTTCAAAAGCCAACATAAGAGCTTCAGTATGGTTAACAGAAAAACACATCCTGAAGCTTATCTTTGCAGCAATGCATTTAGAAGATAGCTCCCTTGTATGCACAAGAAATTAGCAGACCTCAGATAAGGTCAGAGGGGGATGCCTTATCAGGAAGATAAAGTAATGAAAAGGGATCGGGTTCCCTGGGTAATAAACCAATAGGCTGTGCACTAGCCTGAATGGGATAGGGTCATAAAAAGGTGTAAATGTGGATCCTTGGAATGCACAACTGTGCCTTCATCACACTGACCCCTGACAAGACCCAGACTCTGGCTGGCCCTGACTGGGCAGCAGCCAGAGCGATCTCTCAGGTCACAATGCAGACGTTGTTTTCCTGCTTGAAACCCTTCCATGGCGTTCTGCTACGCTTCAAATAAAACACAAAACCTTTCACTTGGTCGGCCAGGCCCTGCCCATATCTCCTTCTTGGCCTTCCTTCTCTTTCTAAGGTCCTCTAAAGCAGCAGTCCCCAACCTTTTTGGCATCAGGGACTGGTTTCATGGAAGACAAGTTTTCCACGGAACTGGGGGCAGGGTTGCTTGCGGGATGGTTCAAGAGCATGATGTCTATGTTGCACATTATTTCTATTACTATTTCACATTATACTCTATTACTATTACATCAGCTCCAACTCAGGTCATCAGGCATTAGATCCCCGAGTTCGGGGACCCCTGCTCTAAGGCACCATGCCTTTCTGCAGCCTCAGTGTTTACACTCTACTGACTCTTCACCCACCTCATTCCACCCAGTTCCTAACTATCCCTCTCAAATGAAATACGACTTCTTTCAAGAAGCCTTTCCTGATCCTCCAGTCTCAGCTCCCTGTACTTCTTGACATCCTGGTTTTCAGTTACTCGGGGACTGGCTCCTGGAGAGACAGGAAGCTCCACAAGGGCGGGGCCTCTTTCATGACTGTCTCTTCAACCCTTGGAGCACACCAGGCTCTCAGTAACGCACACTGAGTGAGGGAAGGGTTCTCGTGGCAGATATCAAGATGCGGAGGCCACGGACTTTTGCAGAAGAAACCTTAGAGGTCATCTATTTTAAATCCTCAATTTTACAACAGAGGGAAAAGATGCAGAGATTAGATTCCACAGTGACAGCTGAACCACCGAGAGTGGAGGTGCCCTGCTGCTCACACAAGTCTCTCTCACCAGCAAAGGTTATATTCCAGATACATTGAGTAAGAATCAGCATTAGTTCTCTGCCTCCCTCTCCTGTCACTTATCCCTTCTGGGAACTGGAGGCTAACAACAGGATAGGGCTCAGCGCTCATCAAGTCACATCTCAGTGGGGCAGGAGGGCAGCATCGTAAATCTGGAATTCCCCGGCAACAACATCAGAGAATCTTCTTCACCACCCTTTGTTAAAAGCAAAATGGGGATCAGTGGTTTCGAAGTGTGTGTGTGTGTTCAACCGATCAGTCATGTCTGACTCTTTGCAATCACATGGACTGTAGCTTGCCAGGCTCCTCTGTCCATGTCAAGAATATTGGAGTGGGTTTGCCATCTCCTACTCCGTGGGATCTTCCCGACCCAGGCATAGAACCTGAGTCTCTCACATCTCCTGCATGGGCAGACTCAGAAGAAACTGAGTCTGAGTCCATCTCCTGCATGGGATTCTTTTATCTGCTCCTAAAGCCATGTTCACTTACATAAAATATACGTGACTCCTACTTAAAAGGAAAACACAGTGTTCAGAAAATCGTGAGAGGGAAATAATATGCTATGGTAACGACAGTGGTAAACATAAGCTAACCTTCCCAGAAAAGGAAATTATAAAAACATCAACAGCTCTGCCTAGAGCTATTAAGTAATTAAGCGAACCTGGGTTTGGACTGTTACCTTGCAAGGGGTACAAAGACACACGCTGAATTTAAAGAGCCTGCACTGGATGTATTTCCAAGGGAAAGAGGTTTCTGCTCCAACTGTATTTACATATACTGTGTGCATTACTTTGAATATTTTGTTTTTATCATATACAGAATTCTAAAGGATTTATGGCATTTATAATTTTTATTGTTTTCAAGCTAACATTTTTCTCAAGGTACCCATTTTTATTTTTTTTTTGTTTTTTTTTTTTGTTTTTTTAAGGTACCCATTTTTAATTACTCAAGAGGAAAAGGGTAATTTAGATATTTTGTTCAGAGTAACTTTTCTTTTACAGAGGATAAGCCATGAGCACACGTTCTGCAGTTAGATCGTTACTGCTCAAATCCTGGCTCTGTTCCTTATCAGCTATGTGACCTCAGATTAAGTTACTTAACCTTTTTGTGCCTGTTTCCCTAATTATAACAACAGAATTATATTTTGCTTAACTTACAGGCTCAAGGTGGGTTAAATGAGATCATTCGTAATCTTTCAGACTAGTGCCTGGTACAGGATAGGTATTCAGTTCAGTTCAGTCACTCAGTCGTGTCCCACTCTTTGCGACCCCGTGGACTGCAGCACGCCAGGCCTCCCTGTCCATCACCAACTCCCGGAGTTCACCCAAACTCATGTGCATAGAGTTGGTGATGCCATCCAGCCATCTCATCCTCTGTCGCCCCCTTCTCCTCCTGCCCCCAATCCCTTCCAGTATCAGGGTCTTTTCCAATGAGTCAACTCTTTGATAGGTATTACTACTTAGTAATAGGGACTTCCCTGGTGGCTCAGACGGTAAAAGCATCTGCCTACAATGCGGGAGACCTGGGTTTGATCCCTGGGTTGGGAAGATCCCCTGGAGAAGGAAATGGCAGCCCACTCCAGTATTGTTGCCTGGAAAATCCCATAGACAGAGGAGCCTGGCAGGCTGTAGTCCATGGGGTCGCAAAGAATCGGACACGACTGAGTGACTTCACTTTCACTTAGTAAATCTAAATTCCTTCCATTGGAAAGAAAACTCTTATAAGGCACATGATTTATGTATCATTTTCATTAAACTTATGTATATGTTTTTGGTCCATTTGAGTCTACCTTTAGTGTTAGTGCTGTCGTGTCCAGCTCTTTGCAACCTCATGGACAGTAGCACCAGGCTCCTCTGTCCATGGGAATTCTCCAGGCAAGAATACTGGAGTGGGTTGTCATTCCCTTCTCCACGGAATTTTCCCAACCCAGGGATCGAACTCAGGTCTCCTGTATTGCAGGCAGATTCTTTACCATCTGAGCCATTTACCTTTAATGGCTACCATTAGCTATAGTTAACTGATTGATTGATTTCCATTCTGTTCCTTGCAGGTCTTCTTTTACTGTTCCCAGGTTGGAAGTGAGTATCAGAGAAAACTGTGTGTTTTATTGGGTTTATGTGGAGGAACTCACGGTTGTAAGGGAGGGTAGGAAGAACTATTTTACTGAACTTGTGGTCTATAAACCATAACCCATCATCCAGGTCACCGATGTGGGAATCAGAGGGACTGGTGTATTTGCAACAAACCCAGTGATTCAACAGGGCTCTTACAAAAAAGTGATTCTGGGCCACTATTCACAAGGAAAGAAAATGTCAACCTCACTGTACCTGTCTTGCCAATGATTTCAACTCACCTTCTTCAAATAATTGCTCTTGGCTCCAGTCATCAGTTACCTCTGAAACACTCCCAGCAGCTGGGTATAAATTTCTGCAGAGCTGTGAATGGTTAATATGTCCGGAATTCTTACGATGTATATTTGTTTTCAAGTGACCCTTGTCCCCTGCCAGATTTTTAAGCTTCAGAAAAATACATTTTGTAAGTATCTACTACCTCCTCTGTAAATCCAGTGGTGCCAGGTCCAGTGACTGCTGTCCAATAAATGGGATTCAGAAGGGATTGGATTCAGTGGGATGGAAACACACTGCAGCAGAACACACATGTACCTTTTCATCAGGCTTCGGGTGAGCCCAAAGCCACGACCAGAAACATGGGCCAGCCCCATGTCCACCTAATCCTGTCATGTCCACCTTCTGGAAAATGGCATAGGCTCTAATCATATACCCATACCCAGCTAGTCTCCTAACCACAGCTAGTTCACTTTATAGAGAGAAGACGGCCATAAATAATCTGATGCTCAAAGTTCGTCGAGTGCCTCTGATGTGTCAGGAATTGCTTTCAGTCATTTGCATGTTACATTTCACTTAATCCTTAGAACATGACTTATATGGAAGAAAAAAACATTAATTTTCTGTTACAGTTAAGAAAACCAGTCAAACACCTGGTAAATGCTGGAGCCGGGCCTTGAACTCTTGAGAGTCTAACTCCAGAACCTGCTCTTAACTACAGAAACTATACAGCAATGTAGTAATTATCAGAATTGCTTATTTTCAGAGAGGAGGGTAGGCAACAATCATAAACTGTCCCAAACCACACATAACCTACAAAGATTTCTGCAATTTCAACCCCTGTTCACAGGTTGTGTCCCAAGCACTGTGGAAGGTACGGGGAAAAAAGAAATGAATCTGAAATAGTTCTAACTGCTGCGGAGCTCATAGCCCAAAGGTAGAAACTGCCTTTTCAAATACAATCTGATAGGCGCCTGTGCAAACCAACTCCTCCTGAGGTCTGCAGTCACAACCAGGGGGTGTGTGTGTGTATATTGGGGGATGGAGAGTACCTTCCTCATTCAACACTTGTTCAATCTCCAATGAGACCAGGGTGACAAGGCACTGAGGCCTGGTCAGGACACTTTCCTTTATGGTCTCATCCTTTCACTCAAATACACAAGGCGATAAAACATGTACCGCCTGGCAAGCCGTCCTTACAAATATGCCATTCTTAAAATTCTCCCATTTTACTTACAAATTAAGTTGCAGCCAAGTCACACTGCCAACACTGTAACAGTGGAAATTTCACACTAGCTGTTTCACTAATTATACTGAGAGACACCAAAGTCTGGGAATGCTAAAAGCTCATGGGGTAGGTGAAGAGTGTTATTTCTTTGAACTGGAGAATAAACAGTTTCCTCCCACAAATCAAAGCCCGAACTATATCACATTGATTTAATTCAACTCTAAAAACTCTAATTAGTGGTTTCATAAAATGACTAATTACATCTCCCTGGATTCAGACAGTTTCTGCCATCTCACTTAAAGAGCCTAGGAGCTGTGTAATCAAACAACCCACCCACTGGAAGAAGAATGCTAATTAGCATTGTTGATTGGTGACACAAGTTATAATATTTTTCCAGCAACCTTGTAAAATTTATAAACACATCAGTGAAAACGCCAGATTCTTTACAGCTTGCTAGCTTTTGGAATAAGTGTCTAAAAATACATGCATTTCCAACCACAGTCCCCTCAAAGGGGTTTAACAAAATGCACGTGTCAGCTACACAATCATCATCATAGAGCGCTCTAACGTCTCTTCACGAGCAGCAAAACGAGCTCACAACACCTTCTGGGGTGGGCCTTTTACCTGGTTTGAAGCTGTGAAAACTGAGCCACGGATTTCTCGGCTCCAAGTCTCACTAGCTCATCTCCCGGCCGCCAGGCCGCGGCTCCGCCCCACTCCTGCCTCCGCCACCGACGCGTTTAAATTTTTATAAAGCTTCGCACTTCTCGGGACGCGTTTGCTTGGGGCAGTTCAAAGCCTGTAGGAGGAAATGAGGTCCTGCCCGTGGCGAAGGCTGCCCCGGTGCGGTGAGATCGCCTCCAACCGGGACGCCTCGGGCAGAGACTTGCCGGACACCTCCTGCTCCACCCCGGCGTTTTTGAAAGTAAACTCCTACCTGCCTGTTGCGCTCTCTGAAGCGCAACCGGACTCGCGCCCCCGCCTCCCCCCGGCCTCTTGGGCCGGTTCCATTCTGTAAGCGAGGTGGAAACACAGGCCAGCTCTGTGCTGATTTCTGGCCCTGGGTCGGGCGGGCCCCCGGGCGCAAGAGGTTCCCGGGTCGAGCTCCGCAGTGGGGTGGGAACCACGGAGCGCGCCCGGCTCCCGGGGAGCGCAGAGCGCCCCGGCCCCCGCCTCGCACGGCGGGTTCCTCCGCCCGGGTGCCTGTACGAATGCTCGGCCACTCCCTGCTGGCCGGACGCGCACCCCAAAGTACAGCCTGGGAGAAGGGAGCGTCCGAGGCGTGAGAAGGGAATGCCCGGACCGAGAAAGTGGGGTGCGCGGGGAGCGGAGCGGGAGGGGCGCACCACGCGCGGATGGGAGAAGACTGGGGTCCCGGGAAGCACGGCTCGTGCTGCGGTCCGTGGGAGGGGAGGGGGCTCCCGGCCAGAGGCAGGGGGAGGGCAGTGAACCAGGGTCGGAGTCCCGGGTGGGGCTGCGGGAGGAGGACGCAGGGGCTAGCGGGCTCCCAGGTTCGGGTGGGGGCGTCTTCCCGCGGAAGGTCTGCACCCCGCGCCTGCCGCTCAGCCGCGGCAGGCCTCCGGCGGGACTCACCTCCGCGCCGGCCGTGCGGGCGCCGCGGCCCGCAGTCTCGGCTCGCAGCGGCCCCGGCTCTGCGGCCTGCGCTGGGCTCCTGTAGAGGCAGAGCCCC
This sequence comes from Bubalus bubalis, assembly GCF_019923935.1. Lineage (NCBI taxonomy): Eukaryota > Metazoa > Chordata > Mammalia > Artiodactyla > Bovidae > Bubalus > Bubalus bubalis. Next base: position 27,890,363 of record NC_059162.1, read on the forward strand.
GCCGCCGCCGCCGCCGCCGCCGCCGCCGCACTGCTGCTTTCCGCTTCCTGTCCCGGCGCCGCCCCGCAGCCCGAGCCCAGCCCTGCGAGCCCGGCGCGGCCGCGAGCCAAGAGCAGCGAGCGCGGCCGGCCGCGCGGCGGGCCCAGCCCACCTGCAGCGGAGGGCGGGGCCGGGCCGGAGTCTCCCCAACCCGCAGGAGACCGGCGCCCCGAACACACACACACACGCCCACGCACACACGCACACACCCTCGCGCAAGCACACTCGTTCTCACACAGACCCCAGGGGCTGACCACACACCCCCCTCAACACACACACACATTCACACATCACAGACACACGGTCAGAGACTGACCCCTACCCAGTTGCTCAAGGGTTTGCCTGATGAGTCAGAGGGTAAAGAATCCGCCCGCAATGCGGGGGACCTGGGTTCGATTCCTGGGTTGGGAAGATCCCCTGGAGGAGGGCATGGCAACCCACTCCAGTATTCTTGCCTGGAGAATCCCCATGGACAGAAGAGCCTGGTGGGCTACAGTCCATGGAGTCGCAGAGAGTCGAACTGAAAAACTAAGCACAACACTTGCTCAAGCTCACACCCTCACGCACACACAGACTCACAATCATACACAAAAATTCAAGCCCATTTGTGCACACTGGAGCCCCAACACACGTATATTTGCATAGCAGCCCAGGGACTGAACCGCCCCCCTCCACACACATATACTCACTTAAATACACATATTCCAAGAATTAGCCCACAAATATCCATATATGCATACATCTCAAAAAACATACACACTCACACTTAAACTCACACATAGCCCAGGAAACCCCACATGTAACCATACACACCCAGACCTCCTATGGGCCCCCAAAGCTAACTCTACCCCTCCTCCTCCATTTAACAGAGTGGTGACTGCCCCCCAACCCCAGTCTCCTAGAAAGTACTCCAAGAGCACACCTCTGAAGGCAGGCAGCCCCAGGTTCCAGACCTGATTCAACCAGGTCTGTTTCTAAGTCTTTGTTTCCCTGTCTGAAAAGCAGAGAAGATGATAAAGCCAGCCTTGCAGGATAGTGGTGAGGATTATGAAAAGTGGCTGGTCCCTGGAGGCACTACACAGTTGCCAACTATTCAGAGGAACATTTACACTCTTCTTACTTAGTTGTCTGGAGTGGGTGGATAGGGTCAGGGGTCCATGTGGAGAGTCCAGAATCTGGCTGGGACCCACAGCAGTTTACATGGCAGTGCTCGCCAATAGAGGTGGTGTCTAATGAAGCAGCGTGGGCAGTTGGGTGGTGAAACACACCCATGCTGAACTAGCCTTAGTTGTGGAACTTCAGCCTCTAAAACCCTCACTCTCCCCTTGCCACCTCTTCCCCATCCTCCCCAACCCCCTTTCTCTCTCCTATACATATTTCTTGAGGACATAATATGTTCCATGTAGGTGATCTTCGCACAGCCCACCAGCCCTAATGTGCACTCTAAGGGGTGTAAGGCGTCAACCACCGCCCCCCACCCCCCAACCTCCTACCTGTCTCCTGAGGGCAGCCAGCTTCCTAGGGGTAAAGCCTGTTGTCTCTCCACCTGAATCAGTGCTCAGGGGCAGAAATGTAGAGCTTTGTAAAAAAGTGTCTCTTTCATCTTTAAAATGTAGACTCTTCAAAGTTGCAACAGGCCAGGGATCTCCAATTCTAGTTATGATACACCTGAATAGCCCCCATGTGAGCTACAGATCCTCAATGGGTTCCCATGACAAGCAATTTTAATTCACATTGGAGTATTATGTCTAGCTATCTTACCATGTGGATACTTTTGTGGCAAAGAGGGGTAGTGCAAAATAAACCCTTTTTAAAGATAAATTCACCTATAAATGCCATCTACTGCTTGTTTTTATCTAAACATCTCAAGTATTCGAGTTGAAAAAATTCTCAGGAACTGAATTTTCTGTGTAACCCAGCTCCCATTATCTGTTACAAAGTGGGTCAGCCATATCCTAGGGTCTGGTTAGCAGGCTTATTCAGCTCTTGCCTAGACTCGAGTGCTCCAGCTTAGCCTTAATCATTAAAAAAAAAAAAAAAAAAAGGAATACTGGGGACTCAATCTGCCACTCCTTGGTCTTATTATTTACACCAAACTCATTTGGGGAATTGGGGTACTATGTACTGGGTGCTCTCAAAACAACAGCGTGACTGTAATTCCACAATCATGCATGTGTGTCTCCATTCCTGCTCACTCTTGCAAACCCTAGAATGCTACCCAAGAAAGTTTTTCCTGTCTACCAATGCTATCTCTTACATAAAGCCTTCTCCAGTTCTCCCAACCAGAAAATATTTTCTTTCCCTCATTTGAATTCTCTGGATTTTTATGTTCACCTTCTACCTTGTATTGGTTATTTTATCTCACTTCTCAATAATGTGTAAATGCTGTCTTTATCTCTTTCCTATCAGATATTTGCTCATAGTAGTCATTTTAAAAAATACTTAGCAAATGAATGACAACTATAAAATACCACTTGCCCTGGGAAATTAATAATCTAATCAGGGAATAATCTAATTGGAAAGTTATGACATGTGTACATAAAGATTGTTGTTGAGTCACCAAGTTTTGTCTGACTCTTTTGCAACCTCATGGGCTGCAGTCTGCCAGGCTCCTCTGTCCATTGGATTTCCCAGGCAAGAATACTGGAGTCCGTAACCCTTTCCTTCTCCAGGGCATCTTCCTTACCAAAGGATGGAACCCAAGTCTCCTGCCTTAGCAGGCAGATTCTTTACCGCTGAGCCACGAGAAGCCTGAACATAAAGATAATTAACAACAAAAGAATATGTAAAATGCACTATTGGAACACTTTTTAAGAAGTCACTTATTCAGCCTCAAGAATTCTGAATATACTTGAAAAACAGGAGTTAAGTGAGAAAGGCTTGTGATCAACCAAGTAGATTGCATAAAGTTATGCTTTAAAACAGATAGACTTTATACATAAGATTGTCTCTTGCCCTTACTTAGACACTGTTTGTGTGTAGTTCACAAATATTTCTAATAAACTTCATTGTCTGATTCCTATGTCCACTGTAGATTAGAAACACATTAAAAGAGAACAGGAGGTGACCTCAGGAGAACCCAGGGACTGTAAAGGGGGAGGGTCATTGCAAAGATTGTTTAATTCCAAAACTCATACTCTTTCCTTTCACTAGTTTCTCCTCTTGATACGTCACCACAGCATAGAATACTGATGACCCTGAGTTATAAAAGTTAGATGTATATTCTATAGATAGTACTCTACTTAAGAAGACAGGGAAGATGCTGAAAAAAATTAGATTTCCATCCAAAATGTTTGAGAAGTTTAAAAGGGCTGATTCTTTTTTTTTTTAATTTTTTATTTATTTATTTTTGGTTGCACTGGGTTTTCATCGCCGTACGCCGACTTTCTCTAGTTGCGGAAGTAAGAACTACTCTTCATTGTGGTGTACCAGTTTCTCGTTGCGGTGGCTTCTCTTATTGCGGAGCACAGGCTCTAGGCTCTTGAGCTTCAGTAGTTGCTGCACAGAGGCTCAGTAGCTGGGGTGCATGGGCTTCGTTGCTCTAAGGCATGTGGCATCCTCCCAGACCAGGCATCAGACCCCTGTTCCCTGCATTGGCAGGCGGACTCCTATCCACTGCACCACCAGGAAAGTCCAAAATACTGATTCTTTAAAAGTTCTTTTTATGTAAAATATGGAGATATACACATAAAAATATGTATACACATGTGTAAAATACATGAAGGAGGTATGTGTAATACCTGTTTATATGTTAATAATGTCAGTGATAAAAATATGAAAATAATGTCTTCTGTTATATTTAATGTCTTGTTTAATGTTTATAAGAAAATAATATCTTGATGAAAGTGAAAGAGGAGAGTGAAAAAGTTGGCTTAACACTCAACATTCAGAAAACTAAGATCATGGCACCTGGTCCCATCACTTCATGGCAAATAGATGGGGAAACAATGGAAACAGTGACAGACTTTATTTTTTGGGGCTCCAAAATCACTGCAGATAGTGACTACAGCCATGAAATTAAAAGATGCTTGCTCCTTGGAAGAAAAGCTATGACCAACCTAGACAGCATATTTAAAAGCAGAAATATTACTTTGCCAACAAAGGTCCCTCTAGTCAGAGCTATGGTTTTTTCCATTAGTCATGTATGGATGTGAGAGTTTGACTATAAAGAAAGCTGAGTGCCAAAGAATTGATGCTTTTGAACTGTGGTATTGGAGAAGACTCTTGAGAGTCCCTTGGATTACAAGGAGTCCAACCAGTCCAACCTAAAGGAAATCAGTCCTGAATATTCATTGGAAGGACTGATGCTGAAGCTGAAACTCCAATCCTTTGGCCACCTGATGCGAAGAACTGACTTATTGGAAAAGACCCTGATGCTGGGAAAGATTGAAGGTGGGAGGAGAAAGGGATGACAGAGGATGAGATGGCTGGATGGCATCACTGACTCAATGGACATGAGTTTGAGTAAGCTCTGGGAGTTGGTGATGGACAGGGAAGCCTGGCATGCTGCGGTCCATGGGATCGCAAAGAGTCAGACACAACTGAGTGACTGAACTGAACTGAACTGAATGTCAGTGATGAGGTGTTAAAATATGGGATATTAAAAGACTTCCCTGGTGGTCCAGTGGTTAAGACTCCTCATTGCCAATGTAGGTGGTGTGGGTTTGATCCCTGGTCACGGAACTAAGATCCCACATGCTGCAACCAAAAACTATGGGTTATTAGTGCCCACGAGGAGAGTCTGAATGGTCAGGGTCAAATTGTCCATGAGGTCAAAGAAAGAAAAAATGGAAAAGAGGGAAGAAGAAGTAGAATGAGCATAAGTGGAGGACAGTGGCTGCAACAGTGATTGGTTTATCTCAAGCACTTGCTTAAAAAATCTGATTTGAATAAATGAGTAAATAGTATTTCTGTTTGGAGTCTGGGCAGTGGTGTGGAGATACAGTCAAAGGCATGAGCAGAGCAGTTAAGCTTAAGATAAAGGCTTGTGCTGAGACATGGAGGATTCAACATTGAGTGACTAGGATTAGAAGTTTGAGAACCTCAAATCCAACTCTAGTGTCTGAACTTTTAAAAACAGGCTGCTGCTGCTAAGTCACTTCAGTCGTGTCCAACTCTGTGCGACCCCATAGACGGCAGCCCACCAGGCTCCCCCGTCCCTGGGATTCTCCAGGCAAGAACATTGGAGTGGGTTGCCATTTCCTTCTCCAATGCATGAAAGTGAAAAGTGAAAGTGAAGTCGCTCAGTCGTGTCCGACTCTTAGCAACCTCATGGACTGCAGCCTACCAGGCTCCTCTGCCCATGGAATTTTCCAGGCAAGAGTACTGGAGGGGGGTGCCATTGCCTTCTCCAAAAATGGGCTAGTAACATAATAAACTATTCATCCATCCATCCATTCATTCAAAAACACATGCTTAGTACCTCCTAGAGGCAGGCAATGTATGAGATATTGGGGATACAAAAGTAGATAATGTATCTTTGATCTGTGACTTAACGATTTAGTCAACAAATCTTTATTGAGCTCTTACTTTGTGCCAGTCACTATTCTAGGCTCTGGGGATACATCAACATAGACCAAAGCTTCTGCCCTGGTGGAGTTTATATTTGGGGGAGGGGCGCGGTACAGACAAGCAGCATGTATATCATGTCAGATGGTTTAGCAAGGGCTCAGGAGAGAACAAAGTTGGATGAGGCATGGGGGTCAGGGCGCCGTGTGCACCTCACTGTCCCGGAGGATCTTGGGCTGCTGGGCGAGACTGCAGCTTCAGCAGAGGCTCGAGGTGGAAGAGGAGAGCGCTGGGACCGGGACCGAGAAGCCTGTAGAAGCCGCTGCATCGCTTCACCCAGCCGTGACCCTGGGAGCAGACCTTGAAGGATGAGTATTTGACAGATAAAGAGGGAGGAAGCATTCTGGGCACAGGCACAGAAGTGTGACAGAGTGTATCCAGGAAGCCGAGTCTGGTGGGGGTGCAGAGACTGATGCGCGGAAGCAGAGTGGGGGCAGGGTGGCCCAGGAGGCCTGCTGGGAGCTGCAGGTCTGGAGGGATGAGGCAGTGAAATGCTGCTGGTGTCAGGGAGGACAGGAAGGAAGCATTGAAGCAGCAGAGCTCCTCAGAGGACTGTGGGCAATTTGGCCAGGGGACAGTAGAAGGGAGGAAGCAGGGTTGGGACGGGTGGGGGCGGGTGGCACGACCTGGAAAAGAGAGGCAGAGTCCAGAGCTCTCAGGGCTTTATATGGTGGGCTTAAAACTGTGGATTTTATCCGGGAGGCAATAGGGAGCCATTGATTGAAGGTTTTCACAGAGACGAATAAGATGAGTTGACTTCATGGTTTGGAGAGTGGCTTCCTGGGGGAAAAGTGAAGGCAGAGGGACCCTTTAGGAGAGACAAAGGAAACCTGATGTGACAATTGGGCCTGAGTTATTGCAGCCTTTGTAGGCATGTATCAATCATAAATGGGGAACAGAGTGGAAGACGTTCCAGGAGAAAAAGCAAGTTCAGCTTCAGGTAAGTTGAGGGCAAGTGCCTTTGGGAGGTGCAGGTACAAACAATAACAGGTCACTCTGTGAAGCATTTATTAAATACCAACCCTGTGCTAGGTATTTTACAGGTTTTGAGTCATCCTTCACTGCGACCCGTGTTTTAGGGATTATATCATCTGCGTTTTACAGAGAAGGAAGCTCAGGCATAGAAAGGGTGGCAGGACATCATGAAGCTGCCGACAGGTGGGGCCAGGCTTTGACCTCAGATGGGCTGACCACAGACCCCCCCACCTTTAGTCCATCAGCGATGCCACGTCTTGGCAGTGCGTGTTTACAACTCTGGAGGAGATCAGCTACTGACAATGAATATGGCTCTCAGAGATTAAACATAGTTGACAGTACAGTAGGGAGAACAGCAAGAGGTGGGTAGAAATAGGCAGAATGTGTGAGGCAGTGAGACATGACAGGGAAATGTGCAGGAGATGGGTCACTGTTGTCTTGTTTCAACATAGAAAACCCTGAAGCCTGTTTATAGACCAGGGAGAATAAATCTTAAATTTCAAAATTTAAGAAGGGAGGGGTAACTTAGGAGATGGGTGGAAGGACCAGCTTTGGAAAGGTGCAGACAGGGATGAGCCAGAGGTGACTGTGGATGGTTCAAGGGCATTTTGTAGGAAGCAAGAGGCTCTGACAGAGCCTGGGAGGCCAGGAGAGGGAGTCGGGCTAGAGAGAGGTGTATCTGACAGTTTCTCAGGAGCCCTTGGAGCGTCTGATAGCCACTGAGATGGAAATCACAGAAAACGTACGTTCCCTACTTTGTGCAAACCATTTGGATGGACAAACAGATTCTAACGGACTCTGCTGCTGCTGCTGCTGCTAAGTCACTTCAGTCATGTCCGACTCTGTGCGACCCCATAGACGGCAGCCCACCACGCTCCCCCGTCCCTGGGATTCTCCAGGCAAGCACACTGGAGTGGGTTGCCATTTCCTTCTCCAGTGCATGAAAGTGAAAAGTGAAAGTGAAGTCGCTCAGTCGTGTCCGACTCTTTGTGACCCCATGGACTGCAGCCTACCAGGCTCCTCCATCCATGGGATTTTCCAGGCAAGAGTACTGGAGGGGGGTGCCATTGCCTTCTCCAACGGCCTCTCAAGGACCCCAGACATTGTCTCCTCTACAGTCTCTTCCACGTCTAAGAATTGTTATATTCAATGAGTTGTTTGAGGTGAGTGTGGGATGTCTAAATAGTCTAAATAGAGACTTGAAAAAGGAGAGGAAATGGTGGGAGTTTCTATTAAATAGCTTTGGGGGGGCTTGGGATTGTAGTCTGTGAACAAGAAAGCAAATGTGCTCCATATAAAGTGATCAGGCCCAGGGGGACCTAAAGGAGCAGCCAAGATCCCTGGGCCAGGTGCACTAACACCCCAGTGGGGCCAGGTGTCGGCACTGATGCTGCTCTGCGGGCCTGGGGGTGGGCAGCCCGCTCCCAGGCCCAGTGGCTCTCATTGCCTGGGGAGCTGGGAGGCAGCGCAATGTCAGGTATAACTCAGATTCCAGAAGCAGGATGCTGCCCAGGCTTCAGTCAGCCCCTCCTTTCCACTGGTTATCAGTGGAAAGGAGAGAAGTCAGGGGCAGAGAGCCCGATAAAGACACTAGTCCGTGCACATGACCTTGGGCCTTCTAAGCATTCCCAAGGGGATTCTACTTGCCGGGCAGTGCAAAGGATCGCACTCAGGGCCAACCGTGGACAGGGATGGGCTGGCTAATCGTGCCTTCTGGGGACTGGTAGTTTCTTCTGCATTGTTGTTTTTAATCTGGGGTGTCATCATCAGTAATTCATTACCTATTTATGAGAAGCACTTGAATAACACCTCACGTACCGCGTTGAGCTAATTACTTGGACTGACACCAGGTGGCATTGTTTCCTGAAGGTGAACCAGCCTCTGTTGCTGCTGGCCTGGGCTCATTCTTTCTGAGGAGACACAGGTGTGTAAGGAAGAGGCCTCCCCCCCCCCCCCCCCGCCCCCCCGGCTTCTGGCCCACAGCCGGATCCACTCCTTGCAAGCCAAGAACCGTCTCCATGGTTGCCGAAGAAGGGGAGGGCCTCATCGAGTCATCAAAAGACAGCAACATTAATCCATCTTAGTGATCAGGGTTTGAGCTAATCATGCCTTTTTATTGTCTGCATTTCTGATGCTTTGACACCTGGGGGCCTTGCTGCCCCAGGAGAGCCTGTCCGCCTCAGGGCTAGCTAATTCCTAGTAGTTAAGCCAACTCTTCGTGACCCCATGGACTGCAGCCTACCAGGCTCCTCCTCCCTCCATGGGATTTTCCAGGCAAGAGTACTGGAGTGGGTCGCCATTAACTCACAAGCAATGTTCCTTATAGGCAAAGCAACCCATCCAGAGCTCGTACCCAGCCTCCTGCCTTATCTGGCTCTCACACTCAGGACCACTATCCATCTGCCCTAATTACCTCAGGGTAGGGTACTGGACAAGTAAAGACAGCTCCAGCATCCCAGATGCTGCTGAAATTATTCAAACTAGCCATCCTAAGCCTGCTTACCCTGCCTCGCTTGTTCCTTTTCACAAGAAAATAAAGGCTCCTGCCCATGTGTTCCTCCCACTCTCCCTACCTCCTGACTGACCCTGGTGCTTCTCTATGTGACTGTGCATGGTGTAGGGCACCCCTTCCTCTTGGAATTACCTTCCCAAAGGTAATTGTCCCTTTATCTGTTGGCCTTATTATACCTGAATAGTAATAAAACCTACATTTTAAAGCAGGGTCTCTACTGTAACTGTGCTCATTTGTGAACCATATAAATGATCAGGCAGAGAGAAGGAATTAATGTTTATTTTGCTTTTTTATTGTGTGGTAGGCATTGTAATAGTCATTTAAGTCTATTATTTAATAATATCTTCCTGGCAATTCTATAAGTTAGATATTTTACAAAAACTCAAACAGTTTAAAGTGGCATTTCCAAGATCACAGAGGCTAAATCCAGGCCTTCTGGATCCCAGCCAGGCTTTCCCACTGCACTAGTCATAGATAATGAAGACAGATTTTTTCCTTGCTGTTTCTTTATTCCTTCTTCCCTTGTCTGATTAATGATCACTGCACACTTTTCTTTCCTTCCACCTTTCCTTTTGAATGAAATCAAGTGTTAGTCCCTCGGTCATGTCTGACTCTTTGCGACCCCATGGATTATAGCCCACAAGGCTCCTCTGTCCATGGAATTCTCCAGGCAAGAATACTAGAATGGGCTGCCATGTCCTTCTCTAGGGGATCTTTCCAATCCAGGGATCAAACCCGGGTCTCTCATACTGCAGGCAGATTCTTTACGGTCTGAGCCACCAGGGAAGTCAAACTTTCTCATCGTCTATCTTTTATCTATCTACCTATTTATGTATAAGAAGCTGTTTATTTTCCATCAACCTGTTTCCGTTTTTTAGAGTTTATGGAAGATCAAACTAAAGACCACTTAGTGGTTGTTTGTATCCATTCAGTGGCCTGAGAAGTGGAAGCTGCAAAGCCAGTCCTCAGTGGTGGGCTAAGCACTCTGCTTTTAAGTAGGGAATAGCTGAATAGGCACCCAGGGCCCCTGTGCCTTCAGGCCAGTCTGGACTCAGGTTGAGTAGTAGTGACCTTGGGAGCTGGAGCAGTCCAGTCACCTGAAATCTCTCCTTGGTCACAGCCTTTTCAGCTGAGCCTGCTCTTCCTTTTCAATCTCTTCAGGATCCCTTAGAAGCAGAGATCATTTCTGATGGGTGTTTACGGGAGGTGGTGCCATGTATGCCCAGAACTTCCCGGGCCAGCACCCAGAACATCAAACCCACTGAGTAGGCTCTCTTGTTGCTCCACAGGATGGCAATGTCCGCATAATGCAGAGGAGAGTCTGTGAGAGGCTGGTGTCAGCCCTGGGATCAGTAACCACTGATAGTCTCGGCTCCCTGAGGGCTCCCTGGCTCTGGTTAGTGCTGGTTCCAGGAGCGGAGTGCTCACGGTAAGAGAGGCTCCAGTGGCGGCAGCAGACTTCCGCACAGCTCTCTGGCCAGTGTTCCTGGGGAATATGACACTGACATCTGCTAGGTTTTAGTGACAACGATGATGAGAGCTGCCAACAGAAGTTTTACCCAAGTTCTCTCCAGTTTTATGTTGTAGATGCCACAGAGATTCCTTTTGTAGATGTACTGTTCAATTTGTAAGTCAAGGGTAATGCTACCTAAGTGAGTTTCTGCTGCAAGAAATTTGAGGCCATCCTTCTTCTTTATTTACAGGACATCAAGGACTCCCTCTAAGTTATTATGAAAATGCTGAACAATGCCAGATGGATCCCTGTCTGAGTAGTGCAGACAGGCCCTACCTTTCCCTTTAAAGAAAAAACTTCCTTGGCAGTGTTACTTGAGTTATGTGTTTTTCAGCTATGTGAAAAGTTGAAAAACACATTGTAAATTCCATGATATAATAAATGTTTTTTTCTTTTGAGTACAAAAACTTTAAGCTCTGAATTTAAAAATTATTTTGACATTTTAAGTTCAGTAATAAAATTTCAAACATTGTTTTAAATGCTTTTTTAAAACACCAGGTCCAAAGTAGATTAACGGGTCTGGATTTATGCTCCCATATGAAGTAACTATAAATTCTGATAAAATATATGAAACAACAGATTTCAAGAAGTTGGATCATGTAACAGAAGACAGATCCCCGAGATGCAGGAGACCAACTGGGTAATCCCCACTGTTGTCCTAACTTGCTGCCTAAAGAGAGTTTTCAGGCCGTGGCACAGGGAAGACCGAACCAGTCAGAGCCTAGTGGGCTTCCTGCACTGAAGAGGGAGAGCTAGGGTTTAAGGAGGCAGAGTAACAGAGATAAGAAAGCTACAGGTAAAGAGAACTCTAGAAAAATAGAGGCTTCCCTTGAGTATTTCGTTAAGTTCTGTTCAGTGCACATGTGTGAGGAAAGAATCCCTTGAATTGATTAAAGGGGGCAATACTAGAGGCACACAGTAAATAGTACCTGTTATGACCAATAGGTCATAATAGTGCCTGTTATGCAGGCTGGCAAACCGCATAACCTATAAAGCACTGGGTAGTGTAATTGGATTGGTCTTGCCTCAGTAGCGGGGGAGAAAAAACACCCTGGATTAAATGCTGCTCTGGTTGTGCCAAACAAAGCTTAAAAGCAAGACCTGAAAGCCTCAAACTGTTTCCAAGTGTTTTGTGTTCCAAACAAAGGTCAAGAGTATTATGAAATACACAAATATGCAGCATCCAGTAAAGTACAATAACTGGGATCCTGTGAAAATTACCAAATATATAAAGAAGCAGAGGAATGTTGCTCATAAATAGGAGGGAAATCTATTATTTGAAATCTATCAACTAACACAGAGGATAGAATCAGTAGAACAAACAAAACCTCTTCAAAACAGTAATTCAAAAAGCTAGGGGTGGCACATCTGTTATGTAAAACAGTATGAAGTTTCTTTAAAAAACTAGATGTAGAGCTACCATATGATCTAGCAATCCCACTCCTGGGTATCTATCCAGAGAAAACTATAATTTGAAAAGACACATGTGCCCCAGTGTTCACTGTAGCACCATTTACAATAGCCAGGACACAGACGCAACTTCAATGTCCATCAACAGAGGAATGAAAGAAGAAGAGGTAGTACATATATATGCTGCTGCTACTGCTGCTACGTTGCTTCAGTCGTGTCCGACTCTGTGCAGCCCCTTGGATGGCAGCCCACCAGGCCCCCCTGTCCCTGGGATTCTGCAGGCAAGAACACTGGAGTGGGTTGCCATTTCCTTCTCCAGTGCATGAAAGTGAAAGGTGAAAGTGAAGTTGCTCAGTTGTGTCCGACTCTTAGCGACCCATGGACTGCAGCCCACCAGGCTCCTCCGTCCATGGGATTTTCCAGGCAAGAGTACTGGAGTGGGGTGCCATCGCCTTCTCCGACATATATACTATACATACATATATACTATACTATACACATATATAGCATATATATATATACTATGTATGTATACAATAGAATATTACTCAGCTGTAAAAAAGAATGAAATAATGCCATTTGCAGCGACTTAAATGGACTTAAAGATTGTCATACTGAGTGGAGTAAGTCAGACAAATACAAATATAGTATAATATCACTTGCATGTGGAATCTAAAAAAATAGTACAAATGAAACTATTTACAAAGCAGAAGTAGAATCACAGACATAGAAAGAAAACTTACAGTTACCAAGGATTAAAGGGGAGGAGAGAGATAAATTGGGAGATTGGGATTTATATAAACACACTACTATAAATAAAATGGATATTAATAACTAATAAAAACACACTGTATAGCATAAGGACTTCTACTCCATATTCTGTAATGACCTATATGGGAATAAAATCTAAAAGAGAGTGGATATATGTATACACATAACTGATTCACTTTGGATAGCAGAAACTAACACAAAAATTAAGTATACCACAATAAAAATTAATTTTAAAAATCTCGGGGGGGAAATTAAGCATGATAACAAGAGAAATGGAAGCTTTAAAAGAAATTCAAGTTGAGCTTCTAGAGATGAAAACCATAATGTCTGAAATAAAAAATATACCAACTAGAATTAACAGGATTAACAAAAGATTAGACATTGTTGGAACAAAGATTAGTGAACTCAAAAAAACTCATGTGAACTCATAGCATTATGAGTGAACTCATAGCATTAGAAACTATCCAAATTTGTTAACCTCTAATGTGCAGTGTATAATCTGTTGTTAATCCTATCCAGCGTACTTTTTCATTTTTTGGTTTTCATCCTTAAAGTTTTATTCATGTCTCTTTTATATTGTCCATGTTTCTACTTAAATTTTTGAAACTATGAAATTCAGTTATAATCACTATTTTAATGTTCTTGTCAGCTAAATTTAACATCTGTATCAATTCTCTGTCATTATATTTTTCTGCCCTTCGGATGCCTATGGGGTGGGAGGTGGGAGAAGGGAGGGAGGTTCAAGAGGGAGAGGACATATGTATACCTATGACTGATTCATGCTGATATATGGCAGAAACAAACACAATATTTTAAAGCAATTATACTTCAATTAAAAGTAAATACATTTAAAAAAATAAAAATAAATATTAGGAGTAACATCTAAAATGAGATAATGGAAATTGAAATCTAAATGATGAAAAAAATAAACTAGTTTGTTGAATATATGAATAAATCTGAAAATATCTTTCATGTAGAATATATTTCTCATAATAAATAGAATATATATTTTTAATTTGATTTTTTCATATAAAAAAGTGAATGTCTAATACTTTTTTTACTGGATCTAGACATTGTGAATTGTCTTGTTGAATGTTAGATAGTTTTGTATTCCTTTAAATATTCCTGAGCATTGCTTTGGGATGCAGTGAGAATTACTTGGAAGTTGTTTAATCCTTTTAGGTCCTCATTTTAAAACACTTTATGTTGGACCAGGGTCATGTTTAAGCTAGTTGCTTCCCAACACCAAGGAAGACACTTCTGAGTACACTACCCAACACCCCATGGGTTATGACGCAGGAACGGGCACTCTCCGTAGCTAGTGTGAGTGTCAGGTACTTTTCCCTCTCCTCCTTGTGAGTGATGCTTTCCTTAGTCTCGACACTCTCCTCACATCAATGCACTCATCACCATTGCACAAGTCTTTAATGGGACTCTCTGAGCATCTCTGTGCAGCCCTCTCCTCTCTGATACTCTGCGATAAACTCTAGCCTAGTTTTTCTGGACATTCAGAGCAATGGCTCCTTATCTCATGTGCTGTTCTGGGGCTTTCTGGGTTTGCCTTTCCTAACCACAGTAGGCCAAGGAAGTAAGCCTGGGTAATCATAGGCCTCACCTTGTTTGTTCCCTGTCTATCAGGGATCACTGTTCTCTGTTGTCTCATGTGAAACGTCTCAAACATCGTTTTGTCCAGTTTTAAAATTTCAGGCAGGAGGATAAACCTGGTCACTGTTATTTCATCTTAGTTAAAAGTATAAATAGAACTGGGTGATTTACAAGTAATTTAATTATTGATGTGGTTGGCTTTATATCTACCGGGTTGCTAGCCATTTTGTTTGATTTGTTCTTTTCCCTTTTTTTCTTTTCCTGCTTTCATTTGTGTTAATTATTTCTTCATGATTTCATTTTATATCCATTATTAATTAATTCATTACTTTTTTTTAAAGACTGTCTTTTAGAGCAGTTATAAATTCATAGGAAGATAAAGAAGAAGGTATGGAGATGTCCCATGTATTCTATGTATGTCTACCATACATGCTTAGTCTTCCCTGTTATCAATATCCTGTACCAGAGTGATCGGTTTGTTATAACTGATGAATCTACAGTGCCACATCATCATTACCCAAAGTCCATAGCTTACTTTAGGATTCACTCTTGGTGTTGCAAATTTCAACAAGTATTTGGACAAGTGTATAGTGACATGTGGGCTTCCCTGGTGGCTTAGACTGAAGCAAAGAATCAGCCTGCAATGCAGGAGACCTGGATTTAATCCCTGGGTCAGGAAGATCCCCTGGAGAAGAGAGTAGCTACCCACTCCAGTGTTCTTGCCTGGAAAACTCCAGGGACAGAGGAGCCTGGCAGGCTACAGTCCCGGGGGTCACAAAGAGTCAGACACAACTGAGCGACTAACACTTACTCTCATAGTGACATGTATTTATTGTTATGACATCATACAGAGTATTCTCACTGCCCTAAAAGTGCTTGGTGCACCGACTATTTATCCCTCCCCAACTCTTGACATCCACGGGTTATTTTACTGTTTATAGTTTTACCTTTTCCAAAATGTCATATAGTTGGAATCATACAACTTTATACAGACATAACTCTTTTAGATTGGTCTATTTCACTTAATAGTATACCTTTATGGTTCCCACGGATCTTTTCACAGCTTGATAGATCATTTCTTATTAGTATAGGGTAATATTCCATTGTTTGGATTTACCACAGTTCATCCACTCACCTACTGAAGAACACCTTGGTTGTTTCCAAGTTTTTGCAATTATGAATCAACATCTGTGTTCAGGTTTTTGTATAGGCATATATTTTTAACTCCAAGTAAATACCAAGGAGCACAATTATTGGATCATATAGTAAGAGTATGTTTAGTTTCATGAGGAATTGCCACATTGTCTTCCAAAGTGACTGTACCATTTTCCATTCCCACAAGTAATATATGAGAGTTCCTGTAGCTCCGCATTCTCCACAGCATTTGGTGTTGTCAGAGTTCTGAACTGGGGCCTTTCTCACAGGTGTGTGGTGGTGTCTTGTTTCAATTTGCATTTCCTAAATGATATATAAGGTAGAGCATCTTTACATATACTTTTTAGCCATCTGCATGGCAGTGCTGAAGTGTCTTTGGCCAATTTTCCAGTGTTTTTTTTTGTTTTCTTATTGTTGACTTTTACTACTTTTTGTATATTTTGAGTAACAGTCCTTTATCAGATATGCCTTTTGCAAACATTTTCCTCCAGTCTGTGGCTTGTGTTTTCGTTACCTTGACCTTATCTTTCACAGAGCAGAAGTTTTAAAATAAAGTCCAGCTTATCAATTATTTCTTTCATGGATTGTGCCCTTGTTGTTGTGTCTAAGTCATCACCATATCCCAGTCGTCTAGGTTTTCTCCTGTTATCTTCCAGGAGTTTATAGTTTTGTGTTTTACATTGAGGTCTTTAACCCATTTGAGTCCATCTTTGTGGAGGGTGATGTGTGTCTAGATTCATCTTTTTTGCAAGTGGATGTCCAGTTGTTTCAGGGCCATTTGTTGAAGAGCCTGTTTGCTTCAGTGTATTGCCTTTGATCCTTTGTCAAAGACCAGTTGACTGTACTCATACGGTCAACTTCTGGGCTCTCTATTTTGTTCCATTGATCTATCTCTTTCCAGTCACGCAGTTTTCTTGGCATCAGTGTAGAATTCTGGACCCAAGATCTCTCTTGCTGTCCCTGGGGGTAGAAGATTTTTACTCCTACTCTTCTTCTAGAAGTGATGGATCTTTGCCTATTTCCTGGGGGAGAGTTTCCTATATTCTCCCAAGAAACATGGGTTTTACTCCTCCTCTTCCATCCCAGAAGCTATGCATCTAGAGGATGCACTCTCTCTTCCTCACTAGCTTAAGGCTTTTGCTTCATAGGAGAAAAGGATCCAAAGATGCAAGCAGGGCTTTGAGCCTGTCCCACTCAGTCCTCATTACCTTCTTCCCTCCTGTGTCAGAGGACACTCTCATCAATCTGCTGCCCTGCCTCCATTCTTGCTGTGGGCACCCAGGAGAGGCTCAGAAAGAAGCACTTACAAGTGACGTGAGCTCTCCTGGTGTCTACGTCCCCCACTATTCCAAACTGATGTGCTGACCCACGCTTGGCCTCCAAGAGTGTGTTAAGCTCTTAGTTTACTTTTTAATTGTTTGCTTAGCAGCCTCCTCATTCTCCCAGGCTCTGCCAAAGGAGAGGCACTGTGTGCATCCCACCTTGCCTTTAGTGGACTTCTTCCTCCTCAGAATTTGGTTTACCTAGTTGCCTTGTTAACACAGATCACTTGTGGGCTCTATAAAAGGTATAATTTTATAGCTTATCCAGCTTTTCCTAATGGTTAGGATGGAAATAACTTTCTTTCCAGCTCTCTTAATCCTGACAGAAAACCTCATTTTCTTCACATTGAATTCACTCTTTTCCTTAATGGCTAGAAGAGGTGAATTTCCTGTTCCACACAGAGGAGACTGAGGTCTTAGAGAGGTTATGCTCCTCAATTGGCAGGTGGTGATGCTGGGACTCCTCAGCTACCAGCAATCTGTGAGATCTTCACTGGGGTGGAGGAGCAGGAGACAGGAGCAGAGAGCCTGGGAGTCCTGGGAGGTGAGAAGGCATGGGGATTAGAGGCTGCCCAGCAGGTGAGATTCCATATATTCACAACTCAGTTGGAGGCAAGAATCTGGATATCAAGCAAAACCAAAAAGTTTGACTGGGTGGCTTTCTGAAACATCACTGGCCAGGAATTGATCCACCCAGGGTAGGGGAAGGAGGATTGTGGAGGATGGTGCTGAAGCACCCTTAAAGCTCTGCTCTGTGCTTAGGATCCAGGACCATGCCTCACTCTGCCCCCTCCACTGCCTGCCCACCTGACCTTTGTAGCTGTAGCTTTGAGCTGTGTAGCTGACCTTTGTAGCTCCTCCACTCCCAACCTTCTCTACACTCATCCACAATGCAGACCCACTAGCCAATTTACTGTTTCTCAAAACTACCCCTTCCTTTCCAGACATTATCAGCTTCTTCAAAGTGTTCCCCAAACCTGTAGTGCTCTACCCAACTACCCTCCAGTGCCCTCAGTTCTTCTCATCTGAAGCTGAGTATGAGGGAACAGTTCTGTGTGAATGTGTCCACGAGAGTGAAGAAGACAACTGTGGGCATCATGTATATGAAATGAAAGAAAGGCTGTGGATGTGAATGGCAGGAGAAGGGCACTTCAACAAAGATGAGGGATGGTCCTGAGGCTACTCAAGGGGAGGAGAGGTGGGCAAAAATGGGATTGCTGATTCTATCACAATTTTAGAGCAGCCCTGGAGAGGTGTCTCATCCATCGGCACTACTGTTCTGGTTAAGATGTAAGTGTCTAGCTGCAAGGGAGACAGAGTTAGCACAGCAAGGTAACAAGGACAGCTCTTGTTGGGGATGCTCTCCCAAGCTGGCTGCGTAAAGAGCTACCCTGTGGGGCTGCCTGCTGCAGACATAGTGGGGCACCTAGGTGAATGGCTTGAGGGGTTGGAGAAGGTCTAATGCTAGAGTGGATGAAATCTCACCAATAGGGATTCAGTATTTCACCATGTCCTCCATCCCATGTCATTTAAAGTGCAAATCTTTCTAAGGAGGGTGATAGGTTTGATTCCTTTGGTCTGGTTTTATGTGAACAGCAAGGGCTTTGAACCTTTTAGAACTGAGTTCAAATCCTGACTCTACCATTTACCAGCCATGAGTGCTGGGAACTCTTCTGAGCATTTATTTCCTCTTTGGTGCAATGAGGATAATGACACCCATTGTACAGGTATGTGAGGATGAAGTGAGGTGTGAACCTAAAATGCCTCACAGAGCATTTGCCGCAAGAATCATGCATTCACCCATTCATTCAGCCAGTGCTGATTGAGCACCTACTAAGTGCCAGGCACTGCTCTACATGCTGGGGATTCAATAGTGAATAGAGCAAATTCCCCACCATCATGGAGCTTGTGTTCTACAATAGAGTGATAAAAAAAAGTGAATTAACAGGTAACTATATATCAGATGGTAAGTGCTCTGGGGAGGAGCTTCCCCCTTGGCTCAGCAGGTAAAGAATCTACCTGCAATGCAGGAGATGAAGGAGACACAGGCTTGATTCCTGGGTCAGGAAGATCCCCTGGAGGAGGGCATGGCAACCCACTCCAGTATTCTTGCCTGAAGAATCCAGTGGACAGAGGAGCCTGGCTGGCTATGGGCCATGGGGTCTCAAAGAGTCAGACATGACTGAGGTGACTTAGCACGCACGCATGCAAGTGCTCCAGGGAACAAGAGAGCAAAGGACCAGGAAGTGTGGGAAAGGAGCACCATTACAATCTCATGTGGGGTGGTCAAAGACCTCTTTCTTGAGGTGATATTTGAGTAGCGCCTGAAGGAAGGGGGGGAGTGAGTAGCAAAGATCTGGGGAGAGAGTCGGTGGAGGAGGAAGAGTGAACAAAGGTCTGGAGCCTGGGGCAGGCTGGGCATGTGTGAGGAATAAGGGGGCTCAGGAGCAGAGTGAGGAAGGGGAGCCATGTGAGGGGAGAAGAAACTGAAGGTGTTCTGGGTCCTATAAGACTTGTGAGCTCTGGTGAGAACCACAGCTTTTACCCTGAGATGGGAGCTGTGGAGAAGGTGATGGCACCCCACTCCAGTACTCTTGCCTGGAAAATCCCATGGACGGAAGAGCCTGGTAGGCTGCAGTCCAGGGGATCGAGAAGAGTCAGACACGACTGAGTGACTTCACTTTCACTTTTCACTTTCATGCATTGGAGAGGGAAATGGCAACCCACTTTAGTGTTCTTGCCTGGAGAATCCCAGGGACAGGGGAGCCTGGTGGGCTGCCGTCTATGGGGTCGACAGAGTCGGACACGACTGAAGCGACTTAGCAGCAGCAGCAGCAGGGAGCTGTGGGAAGGGTGTAAGAGAGGGTGGTGTAGGCCCACGCTCACCCTGGCTGTTGCATGGAGTGTAGACTGCATGGTTGGGAAAGGTGTAGACACCAGGAGACCATTCAGGAAGCCACTGTGACAGATGGAAATGTTGCCTAGGACCTTGGTTGAACTGTGTGGGCGGTGAGAAGAGATCAGATCCT